>NC_053023.1:267482167-267813623 GCF_003073215.2 Triticum urartu
GATAATGGGTTCAAGACATACGACGCCTATAGCAAACATAACTTCATAATGCGTGTCTGGTACATGTACTCGACGCATGACTGGCCGGCGTATGCGCTATTCGTTGGCTGGTGTGTGCATGGAAGGTTCCCGTACCCCACATGCAAAGGAGCTCTTGAGTTTCTTTGGCTTCAGGCCGGTCGCAAGTTTTCTTGCTTCGACATGCATAGATAGTTCCTGGATCCTCGCCTTAAGTTCAGGAAAGACAAGAATAACTTCATCAGAGGTAGAGTTGTCAAAAACTCTGCACCACCTGCGTTGACAGGCCAATAGACCCTGGATCAGTTAAACCCTCTTGAGCCAAATCCAGAGCGTCCAGGGTACTTCAAGGGGTATAATTCTAAGCATGCCTGGACTCACAAAACATGCTTATGGGATCTGCCTTACTTCAAAGATCTCCTTTGCCCACACAACATCGACGTGATGCACACTGACAAGAATATCGCCGAGGCACTTTTTGGTACATTGTTCATCATGGATGGGAAGTCAAAGGATAATACTAAGGCTAGAGTCGATCTGGAGGCTATTACTGGCAGAACTCAGCTATTTCTTCTGTGTTCTTTGTGCGAAAGAACTATCGCCTGGCGTGCTAGAAGAAATGGAAGAGTTGGCGCCAGAATTGATCTGTAAGTTAGAGAAGATCTTTCCACCGGGCTTCTTTAATCCAATGCAGCATTTGATTTTGCATCTCCCGACCGAGGCAAGATTGGGGGGCCCGTGCAAAATCGTTGGTGCTACCCAACTGAGAGGATGCAGAAGACGCTTCAAGAAAAATGTAAAAATAAACGTAGAATTGAAGCATCGATGGCTGAGGCATTCATCACTGAGGAGGCGGCAAACTTCGTGACAGCACACTACGAAGCCAAAAATCGTCATTTGCATAATCTGAAGCCTCGGTACAATGCTGATGACCCTAAAAAGGGTGGATCCAACCTCAGCCTATTCAAAGGGAATCTCGCACCAGCCAGTGTTTCAAATCCAGTATCTTTGGATAACGAAGAATGGCGGACCATTTCATTGTATATCTTCAACAACCTGATAGGAGTGCGGCCGTACATCGAGTAAGTTCTCGGTACATTGTTTCGCAACTTCTATTTCCTTTGAACTGCTCTTATTCCTGGATATGTCATACAGTTGATACGTCGCCATATTCTCGTATGGAGCGGTGATCGAAAAGGATTCCATCGAAGAGTATGAGCTTCTCGCAAAGCAAGGAGGCGGCTATCCCGGTTACATATCTTGGTTCAAACAAACGGTAATTCCTATTAGGCAATTTCATTTCATTCGCTAATTTGTGCATAATGCAACAATCCTTTCATATTAAACTTGTAGGCTAATTCAGAGTCTATGGACGCCGAACTGAGACAAGTCGCTAATGGTTTTGACTATAAGGTCCGTTCATTTGACAAATACGACATCAACGGGTATCACTTTCATACCTATGGCAAAGAGCTATCTATGGCTGACCGAAAGTCTACAGATTGTTGTGTATCTGCTATTGGCGAAGGAGGTACCGAGTATTATGGGAGAGTTGAAGCAATTTATGAACTTCTATTCTATGGTGAAAACCAGCCGAATGTCATAGTCTTCAAATGTTATTGATTTCAGCCGAAGGAGACTAGAAGGACTCATGAACATATAGGGCTAGTTGAAATCAACCAAAGCACCCATTTAGATATTCCTGATGTCTATATTACGGCTCAACAGGTGACCCAAGTATTCTATCTACCGTGGGCCTGCGAAACTAATCCAAATCTGAAAGGTTGGGATGTCGTTTATGAAGTGCTGCCACGTGCTAGACTTTCTCCCCCAAAGGAAGAGGATTATGAACCTCACATTAACCCAGACACATATGAAGGAGAATTCTTCCATGATACACGTCTTTCCAAAAAGCATTTCAAGAACCGCTATACTTCACCCCAAAACATTGAAGTAGACAGCGACAGTGAATCCGACATCATCCCAGAGGGGGAACAAGAAGAGCCGGAACAAGAAGAAGTTACTTCTGCGGATGACCTGTCAATGCTTGACCGATTACGTCAAGGTGGCCTTGCACATGTTGATGCCACTGAACCCTATGAGTCCGTCATTGATTATAGTGATGATGATGATTATGCTTTTATTGATGATACTGATCGAGATTATTAGTAGTGTCAGGTATTCAATTTTTTATGTTGTACTTGATGATGATACACTTAAGTGATATACATATTATTATTCATGCCGGTACTTTTTTTATGTTGTACTAATTTCGTTTATTCTTTGGCATGGCAGGTGTTGAAAGATGGTGGGAGCTGGTCGGGAGCGCGCCGAGGCCCCTTCTTCGTCGACGCGTGGTGTGAGGTCTTCCATTCCACACGCACCTCTCCGCCGAGCGTTGCTGGACAGTATGGCTACACCACCGGGCCCTTCTTCGTCGACCGCGGTGCCCAGCAGGGGACGAGGTAAGAAGAAGAGAGGAGGTGGAGCACGTGGTCGCGGGAGAGGAGGTAGGGTGACTGCTACGGCGCCTTCCTCGCTGCCACCCCTAGCTATTTCATCGGAGCACGTGACTGCTAGGGTGGACTCGTCCGAGGAGGAGGCTACATGGACTTCGGTCCACGAGCCTTCGGTCCACGGGTCTTCGGCCCACGAGCCTCGGGTCCACGGGCCTTCGGCCCACGAGACCCCGGAGGAGCACACATCTGGATGGGGTACCTGGCCGGATCAGCCTGAGGAGCCGAGTGGCCATGCTGATGATGGCGGGGAGCCGACTGATATTGAGGAGGAGGGGGCACCGTCTACCAGCGTGGTTATACACAGCTCTCGTCCGTGCCAGCGACCCGTGAGCAGAGGTGGTTGATTTTCCCTGATGGGGAGAGGTAAGTGCATTTAATATTTTTGTACCTTCTGCATTCACCTTTCTTCAAATAACTAATGTGTTGGCCTTGTCATGTTGCAGGATCTTTGCCGTCTGCCATCGACGGCAACGGGCTCTTTGCCGTCAGCCGCGGACGGCAAAGAAGCCACATGGCAGCCAACTGTGCTTCCTGGGAGCTGACCCATTTGGTCAGTTTGCCTACAGTGGTAGACGGCAAACAGTAAACAATTTTGTCGTCAGCGGTGGGCGGCAAAGGCCTGCCGTGTAGTGACGTCTAGCTGACATCATACGGCGGACTGCAAAGGCAGGATAAATTTTGCCATCAGCGGCGGACGGCAAAGGCCTACCGTTAGCCACCTAACAGACTAACAGCACAATTTTTGCCGTCTGCTGCTGATGGCAAAGGCCCCTTTGCCGTCAGTCGTGTAAAGCAGATGGCAAAGTAGCTCTTTGCCAGACCTTACTTTGCTGGAGCCTTTTGCCATCCGCGGCAAACGGGCCGTCTGCCATTCATGTCTTTGCCGTCCGCCGTGGCAGATGGCAAAGTAGCTGATTCATGTAGTGTGACTGAAAACATAGTGGGAGAAGCAGAAAAAATGAATCATGAAGACGGGACTGATCCTTGGATTTCTAGAAGGCCGCAAGCGCCCCTTTGGGATGCAATAGGTTACAATCAACTCATTGTCGGAGGACCTTTGCTGCCACTACTAGAGCAGTACACGAACATAGGTACGATGCATGATAAAAAAAGGACAGTTGACATGTTTGTGGGCTTGAAAATGGTATTCTACTTATGTACTATAATGTTATTGTTCGCAGGTTCAAATGACACAACCACACAGGCAGGGATACCATGGCAAGTTGTAACATGGGGGGCTATCATGAAAAATAGCATCCTAATGTTGTCAAAAAACTTGCAAGGATGGCAAGACTTACGAGTTTTTTGAAAAAACGCAGGACCATCATGCAGCACATGCCAATAGGCGGCAACCAGATACCTGCCATCAACGTCGTACATGGGTGAGTCATATGAAGTGATCTTGCGGACAATGTATTAGAAAAAGGAAACTGGGTGACATTGGTGTTTACGTGAAGTGACGAAAATTGAAAAAAAGATGACATTGGAGAAAAAATGATGGAAAGGGCATCTACCAAGTCTGGTCACCTGTATTTCTCACATGTGGACAACTGCGTGTGTCAAATTGAATGTATGACTGATAGTGGCCACACGGTGATTGCACACAGTTGCCATGTCTTAACAGCTGTAGTTGCCATGTGTGAACAGTTGTAGTTGCCATGACTAAACAACTATGTTGCCATGTGTGAACAACTCTGGTTGCCAAGTGTGAACAGCTACATTTACCATGATTGAACAACTACATACGCCATGTTATAGAAACTACGGTTGCCATGCATTGACCAACTGCACATGATCCCAGGTTGTTATGGTGGAACCACAGCAGCAAAGGTCTCGTGGCAAGCTTCACCATTACAGGCCATCGGTATTGCATATACAACACACCAAATTGAAGTGACACACCAACTTTGATTAGCACATGCGGCACAACAAGGTAACTATGTGAACCAATAAAAATCGTGCATTTTCTTTTGTGGAAAAGCATTGGGGAAAGTGGATTTGTCACGATGGTGGCGCAAACTACGATTGCGACCAAGTGAATATGTCCATTAGTCATTTATGATCATCTAGATTTTTCGATTACTATCTGCATGCACATGCCGTTTGTGATTAACTGCATTTACCTTGCGGGCTTGTATCTAGAATACAAGTTTTGATGTTAAGATGTTGGTTGCCATGAATTGGCTACTGTAGTTGCCATATTTGGTCAACTATAGCTGCCATGGCTGAAAAACTGCAGTTGCCATGCATGGCCATATGCAGATGCTCAAGGCTTGTATGTATGAATGATATCATGCCAATCAGATGCACCTGCTGTATTTCATTACGATGAATATTCCATTCAAGCAATACTGCCTACACACGTACCTTATTTTTTGCGGGAGCTTCAACTACAATCAACAGCGGCGCGGGAACATCTACTATGGGAACCTCAGAGCACACGGAAGGGGTGTTCCACGAGCATGTCACCGATGCTGCCACGAACAACACAAAATCAGTGTCAGAACTGGCAATCATTGCAGCAATGACGACAAGCACACATGTGCACACCAACACAAGCAACACTCAAGCAGATGAAATAGCCGCCAATACTAAAGTGAATGATGAAACTGATGACGCAGCGCAAGGGGAAGAAGAAGATGGAAAATCAGAAATCGTGCCACCTCAACCACCTTATGTTGGGTAGAGATTTGGTTCGTTTGAAGATGCACATATCTATCCGTTCATTCATCTTCTCTATCATGATTCTAACGGATGTCACCTTCTTCAGGATGACACCCCCAACGCGTCTGAATCCGCAACGTAACGATGGAGATCAGTCGAACCCTCCGCCTCCGGAGGCATGGCAAGCTGTCATGGCAGCCACCAACACCAATACCTAGATTTTTTTGCAAATCTCGCAAGAGCGCAACCAAGGTCAAGGCAACCAAGGGAGTCAAGGCCAAGCGCAATTCAACAATCAGCCTCAGTTTGCTACCCTCAACCAGTTTCTTGCAAATCAGCCAAAGTCTTTTAGTGCTTGTGCCGAGGTCATGGACGCCGATGATTGGCTTGTGTACATCAACAAACATTTTGAATGCAGCAATGTCAGGCCTAAGGACTACGTCAAGTTCGCTTCTTTTTAGTTCAAGGACCAAGCAGCTGATTGGTATCAGCAATACAAAGATTCCAGAGGGGTCGAGAGATTACCAGGACTGACTTCTACCGGGACTTTCGAGCTCATCACATTCCAACAAGTGTTGTCGAGAGCAAGCATGAGGAATTCCGCAATCTCAAGCAAGGAAGCATGTCTGTGTATCAATACAACATCCAGTTTATGAAGCTTGCTCGCTTCGCAAGGCAAGACGTTCCTGATGAAAAGGGCATGATCTACCACTTCAGGGGTGGCCTTAGAGAGGATCTGCAGTTAGCTCTCATTCTTGTTGAGCCTACTCAGTTTGATCAGTTCTACAATATGGCCCTCAAGCAAGAAGCTCCTCAGCTCAAGTGTAAAGCTTCAAAGAAGAGAATTAGGTCTGCAGTTCACTCGTGTTCTTCCTCACAAATGGTAGCTAAGAAACAGAAGTTCTGGCTTCCTCCACCTCCTCCGTTTTTCAACCCTACCAGCAGAAGAACTTAGGTGGTCGTGGATGTTCCCACCCACCCAACCTACGCCATCAGAACAAGTCTCGGGCTCCGAGGAAGGTGGCCCTCCTCCTCCACCTTTTCGTCCGCTTTCAGAGGTCACTTGTCATAGGTGTGGTTTGAAAGGGCATTACTCAAACAAGACCACCCAGAAGTGCCTTCCGCCTCCTCCCCCGGTTAGGTTAGCGAGCCATGCAGTTGTCAAGCACAATCCCACGTCTGCAAAGGTGAATACGTTGAATGCATCTCAAGCAGAGGATCTTTAGATGTGATCATGGGTAACCTTTCAGTTAACTCTATTCCTGCCAAAGTTTTATTCGATTCCGGTGCATTGCGTTTCTTCTTGTCAACACCATTTGTTGCTAAGCATGGTTTCATCTTGGAGATGTTGAAAAAACCCATGGGAGTCGTTTCTCCGGGCTTGTCTATGAGGGCTACCACGATGATTCCTGATGTTACCATCAAGATGCGCAATTATAAATTCCTGGTTTCCCCATTTTTTCTTGGCGACTTTGATATTGATCTCATTCTCGGCATGGATTGGCTATCTCAGCACATGGCTTCTCTTGATTGTGCTGACAGGGACATTAAATTGACGCACCCTTATGAGGATGTGATCATCTATGACACTCGTGACGAAACCATTCGGTTGTTCTCTGTCAATGAGAAGGGCGAGTTAGATGCCATTTCTCATATTCCAGTTGTTTGTGAGTATCAAGATGTATTTCTATAAGAGCCTCCAGGTATGCCTCCTCACCGGCTTGTTGAGTTCGTTATTGGTCTTGAGCCCAGTACAAAACCCATTTGCAAGCGCCCCTACAAGCTTGGGCCAAAAGAGCTGAATGAATTGAAGAAACAGCTCGATGAACAAGACCGTCTAGGTCTGATCAGACCAAGTTCATCTCCATGGGGGTGTGGTCTTCTTTTTGTCCAGAAGAAGGATGGCCCGGACCGACTTTGCATCGATTACAGCCCATTGAACAAGAACACAATCAAGAATAAGTACCCACTTCCCAACATCAATGAGCTATTCGAGCAATTCAAAGGTGCAATGGTGCTTTCCAAGCTTGACCTCCATATGGGATATCATCAGATTCACATTCGTGAAGAAGATATCCCAATGATAGCATTAAGAACAAGCTTTGGTTTTTATGAATATACTATCATGTATATCGGGCTTGCAAATTCCCCTCCAACATTCTCTCGCATGATGAACTTCATCTTCAACCCCTACACCAATGAATTTGTCCTGGTGTATCTCAACGATATCCTCGTTTTCTCCAAGAATAAGAAGGATCATGCCAAACATTTGCGATTGGTGTTCGACAAGCTCACAGAGTATCAGTTCTATGCAAAGTTCTCTAAACGTGAGTTTTGGCTTGATGAAGTTCTTTACCTTGGTCACATCATCTCCGCCAAAGGCATTTTTGTTAATCCAGAGAAGGTTTCTGCAATTGTGAATTGGGAGCCACCTCAGAATGTCAAGCAGCTCCGCAGTTTCCTTGGGCTTGCAAGCTATTGTCGGCGTTCTGGGAACGGGGGCCCCAGACTCGCCTGCATGAGGCCCATGGCGTGGCTTTGCTGGCAGGCCTGTACGGCCCATCTTCATCAATAAGGAATTAAGACCCTCCCGAGGGGCCAAGCCTCGCAAGGCGGACGACACAAGACCTCCTCAGGAGCGGCCTCACCAGGCTGGCTCGTGAGAGGCGGAGAATTCAAGGTCAGGCAAACCTCGCCATGTTCTCGTGACATAAGCCATGACGATCGAGACCAGGTGGGCGCCAGTGCGCGCAGCATCCTTTTTTCCTCTTTGGTGCTAAGGGGGCAAGCACAGACACGGAGTACCGAGGCATCAAGCAAAGGTTTCCATATTGGTGCAACGAGACCAGGACCAGAAGGACGGCAAGACGTAGGTCACCATGAAGCCCAGGATGGCGTCACCACCAGAATCTTTGGCAGGCAAAGACCACCTTTTGTTAGGCTAGCTTGTACTATTTGGCCCCCTACAAACTGGCCGTTGTGGGATCCCTTCCCGCTCCATATTTGGGAAGTGGACCAGGGCCCCTATAAATAGAACTAGCCATGACCATAGGGGGGATGTAAGGAAGATCATCCTCAACCACACAAGTTCACCAAGCACAAGAACGCCTCAACCTCAGGAGGTTGTTCTTCCCCTTGTACTGTTCATCCTGAGCCCAAGAGGCAATCCACCACCACCACACTGGAGTAGGGTATTACACCACAACGGTGGCCCGAACCAGTATAAATCTTGTGTCCTTTGTGTTGCGAGTTCGTGGAGTTAGTTTGTGAGATCTTAGATAAGTTAGGACGTGGATCGATAGGGGGGAGATCTTCGCGCGCACCCCAGTGTTTGAACCTTAAGGGTTTTTCCGGAACCCGTGATCTAACATTTGGCGCACCAGGTAGGGGTGCGCCGGAGTCTTCCTTCCGTCGGCTCGCGCTCCACCATCTCCACGCCCACTCCCCATGGCGGACGCCCCTCCAGCTGGGTCTCCTGGTGCCCACGGTGGCGCTCGGGGGCTCCGAGTCCTTGCCCTCGCCTTGTGGCAGGTGCAGTGGCCACCCAAGTTCAAGCCAGAGATGCCGCCGTGCTAAGATGGCATGGCAGACCCGTCGGCTTTCCTGCTAGCATACGAGGAGGCCGTCCTAGAAGCCGGGGGCGAAGAGAAGATCATGGCCAACTGGTTCCCAATGGCCCTTGTGGGCACACCGCGCGCCTGGCTTCTCCACTTGCCGGAGTCTTCTGTCGCCACCTGGGAGGGGCTGCGCAGCCTCTTTGTCCCTCGCTTCGGGGAACCAGCCACCCCCGTCGTCGCAGTTCTACTCGACGGTTTGCAAGCACCACCCTTAGATCGGCACGTCAAGCCGTACCTTCGCCAGATCGGTGTCGCTTCCAAGCGCCTGGGGGCTCCGCCCGGCTGTGCCGCACCTGAGGCCAACCTTACCTTCGACTCGGAGGACCATCCCACCTCCACCGTCGGTTCAGGTGCGCTCCCGATGCTGTGCGCACCCACCATCTGCCACATATCCATCACCAAGACACTCGTCGATGGCGGCGCCGGCCTCAATGTGCTCTTTGCCGAGGCCTTCAGCCTCCTTCACGTACAGTTCGAGCGACTCCGCCCCAGCAAGCCATTCTCGGGAGTTGGCGGAGGCCCCGCCCGCTCCCTCGGACAGATCAGCCTCCCTGTGACCTTCGGCACATGCGATAACTACCGCACCGAGCTCATCGACTTCGACATCGCCCGTATTGGCCTCCCATACAATGCCATCCTCGGGTACCCAGCTCTGGCCCAGTTCATGGCAGCAACCCATCCTGCTTACAATCTCATGAAGATGCCAGGGAGCCAGGGTGTCCTCACCATCAAGGGTACGCCAAGGAGGCCCTGGCGGTGCTCAAGATTGCCCTAAAGGTTGCCGCGAAAGCACAACTCACCGACCTGGATACCTCCAAGGCCAAGGGAGCCGTACCAACCAAGAAGGAGTAGTTCTTCGCTCTGGCCAAGGCAGAAACCAAGCAAGTGTTGGTCGAGGAGGACGGGTCCTCAGGGGCAACCTTTACGATAGGCGCCACCCTCGAGCCTGCTCAGGAGGAGGCGCTAGTGAAGTTTTTGTGTGCAAACAAGGGAGTGTTCGCCTAGGAGCCCGATCAGCTGGAAGGGGTCCTAAGAGAGGTAATAGAGCACCACCTGAAGGTGTGTCCCAATGTACGCCCTGTGAAGTAGAAGGCAAGGCGGCAGTCCACGGATAAGCAAGATTTCATCGTCCAAGAAACTCTCAAGTTGGAGGCTGCGGGTGTCACACACGAGGTTTGGTACCCCGAGTGGCTGGCGAACCCCGTCATTGTCCCCAAGAAATGCGGGAAGGAGAGGATGTGCGTCGACTTCACCAACCTCAACAAGACCTGCCCCCAAGATCCGTTCCCGCTTCCACGCATGGACCAGATCATCGACTCCACCACCGAGTGTGACTTGCTATGCTTCCTGGATGCGTTCTCAGGGTATCACCAGATCAAGATGGCGGTAGATGATGTGGAGAAGATGGCCTTCCTGACCCCATGTGGGGTGTACTGCTACAACTGCATGCCGTTCGGGCTGCGCAACATGGGTGCAACCTTCCAGCGATTCATGCACATCGCCTTAGGGCGGCAGCTCGGGATAAACGCTGAAGCCTACGCCGATGACATCATGGTGAAGTCTCGGGCGGGGGGACCTTGATCCAATACCTAGAGGAGACCTTTGAAAGCCTTCGCCAGGTGGACTTGCGGCTCAATCCGGAGAAATGCGTGTTTGTGTCCCTTCCGGCAAGCTGCTGGGTTTCCTGGTGTCCCACAGGGGGATCGAGGCCAACCCAGAGAAGGTGAAGGCCATTGAAGACATGAGTCCACCACAGACCCTCAAGGAAATGCGAAAGTTGGCTGGTCAGGTGACTGCGTTTGGGCGCTTCATCTCCAAGCTGGGAGAGCGCACCTTACCCTTCTTCAAGCTGATGAAAAAGAAGGGCCCATTCGAGTGGACCCCGGAGGCCGACCAAGCTTTCCAAGACCTCAAGAGATACCTGACCAGCCCTCTAGTGATGGTGGCGCCATGACCTCGCGAGCCCCTAGTGCTCTATCTTGCTGCCACCCCGTACTCAGCCAGCACGGCCCCGGTGGCGGTTCGGAAAGAATGCCAAGCTAAGGGCGCATCGCGCCGTGCCACGCCTCCAGCAGAGACAATGCAAGTCCATAAGGGCGCCACAAGGGCTGCAGAAGCAGCGGAAGAGGATCAGGCTTGGCAGGACGCCGCCCCCAAACCCACAAAGACTTTGGCAAGCGACCAAGCGTCGGGGGCACTACCCCTCAGGAGACACCCTAGCTTCCAGAAGATGCAAATCTCGTTAGCACGCCAACCCTCGTCAAGCACCCGGTATACTTTGTCAGGATGGTGTTGTGGGACGCACGAGCGCAGTACCCCATGCCTCAGAAGCTCCTACTCGCACTCCTAGTAGCCTTGCGAAAGCTACGACACTACTTCCAGGGCCACCCCATCAAGGTCGTCTCAGCTTACCCATTGGAGAGAGTACTTAGGAGCCCCAACTCCGCCAGAAGAGTCGCTGAATGGAACATCAAGTTGCAAGCATTCCAGCTGGAGTTCAGTACTACCAGGGCCATCAAGGAGGCAGCGCTCGCTGATTTCGTGGCAGAATGGACGGACGCCCTGGCACTTCAAGAAGGCGAAGACCGGTCCCTCTCGCCGGGAAGCGAGGCGCTTGACAGCTGGGTCATGTATTTCGATGGTGCCTTTACGCCAGGGCGCGGGGGCTGGAGCAGTACTCATCTCGCCCACTCACGACAAGCTCTACTACACTGTGCAGCTATGCTTCCAGCAGGGCAAGAAGGTCTCCAACAACATTGCAGAATACGAGGGCCTCATAGCTGGCCTGAAGGCTGCGGCGGCGCTGGGAGTGAAGCGTCTCACTATCAGGGGCGACACACAGCTCCTCGTCAACGTCTCCAACAAGGTATACAAGCCGAAGGACGGGCACATGGAAGCATACCTCACGGAGGTGCGCAAGATGGAGAAGCAATTTCTGGGCCTGGAGTTGCAGAACGTGCCCCGTGGCACCAACAAGGAAGCAGACGACATCGCCAGAAGTGCATCCAAGAGATAGCCCCAGGAGCCTAGCATCTTCGAGGATCGGCTCTTCAAGCCATCAGCAACGCCGCTGCTTTCAAGAACAACTCAGCCTCGGGAGGAACTCCCGCGGCCACCTGCCTCAGGAGCCCCAGCGTGTGGCCCGACCTCAGGGGCGCGTCTACTCCTGGCGCTCGAGCCCCAAGAGGGATGCTGGACTAAGGAATTCAGGGAATACCTGATGCAAGGGGCGTTGCCAGAGAGGGAGGAGGATGCAGAGCGCGTGGCCTGTCAGGCCACGGCATACTGCATCCAGGACGGTGAGTTATACAGAAAGCGACCAAATGACGTTACACTGCGTTGTATCTCCAGGGAATAGGGGAAAGAGCTGATAGCTGATATACACAATGGAGACTGTGGGCACCACTCATCATCGCGAACCCTCATTGGCAAGGCATTCCGAAGTGGGTTCTACTGTCCTACGGCGCTCAACGACACGGCCGAGCTGGTGAAATCCTGTGAGGCCTGCTAATTCCATGCCAGGCTAATGCATCAGCCAGCTCAGGTCCTCCCGACCATCCCACTATCATGGTCGTTCACGGTCTGGGGGCTGGATATTCTGGGACCATTCCGTCGGGCGCCTGGGGGGTATCGATACCTCTACGTCGCCATCGACAAGTTCACCAAGTGACCGGAGGTTGAAGCCGTCCGCGCCATCCCAGCTGGCTCTGCAGTCAAGTTCATCAAGGGCCTCATTAGCCATTTTGGGGTCCCCAACCGCATCATCACCAACAACGGCTCGCAGTTCACTAGTAATCTCTTCAAGTCATATTGTGCTAACCTTGGAACACAGATCTGCTACGCCTCAGTAGCACACAGCAGGAGCAATGGCCAGGCAGAACGCGCCAACGCGGAGGTCCTGAAGGGCCTCAAGAACAGGACCTTCAAGAAGAAGCTCAAGGCCTGCGACAGGGGCTGGCACGACGAGCTCCAGTCTATGCTGTGGTCGATCCGCACCACCGCCACCAAGCCAACAGGCGAAACCCCGTTCTTCCTCGCCTATGGAGCAGAAGTAGTCCGCCCTCATGAGGCCGAGCATCGCTCCGCATGGGTCCTGGAGTTTGATGAGACGTAGCAGGACGCCATGCGGGGGATGGACCTTGTGCTGGGGGAGGAACGATGCCGTGAAGCTGCACTACGGGCGGCAAGATACCAGCAGGCACTGTGGCGGTACCACTGCCGCAGCGTCTGCTCCAGGACACTTGAGGTGGGTGACCTCATCCTGAGGAGGGTGCTCTCCAGGGAGAGGTTGGATAAGCTCTTGCCCATGTGGGAGGGCCCGTTCAAGGTCGTCCACGTCTCCAGGCCTGGCGCCGCGCGCCTGGAGACATAGGACGGCGTACTTGTGCAGAACGCCTGGAACATCCAACACCTCTAGAAGTTATACCCATGAAGAAAGGCCCAATGCCTGTGAAGAAGTCCCGATGCCTGTGAAGAAAGGCCCAGTGCCTGTGAAGTAAGGCCCAGTGCCTGTGAAGCAAGGCCCCGTGCCTGTGAAGAATCGCCGCCCGTGACACTCTCACGTAATAATGAGTGGGGCTGTACACGCCCCGGAGCCTCAGGAGAGCCGCCCTTGGGCCTCGGGGGCTCCCTCCCACGCCGAGTGGCAGCACTTAGCTCCGCGCAGGTGAGAAGACGTCGAAGACTAGAATAGGTGTCGGACCCGACTTTGCATTTGCTTTCCGAAGTTGGCTCGCCCCTCTTTTTAATGAAATTTTCTTTCTGGTGTCTCTTGCTAGTCCCATTTAATCGCTTTCTGCCTCTGTCTCTGCCTTCGCCTCTTTGGTCGACCTGAAGTCTCCCTCGCGTCCCTCGCGAGGTGGGTGAACAGGTACCTTCATGCGGTTCCTCCTTTTGTCTTTTCGTGAGGCACCCTCGTTCGAGCCCACAAGCTGGCACACCTCTCCTGGTCCATGCCCCACAGGTATCGCGACGCGAAGCACTAAGTTAAGGCCAGCAGCTCCTATAACCAAGCCCCGGTTGAGCGATAAACCTCTTATGAATTTTTTGCAGTTCTTAAGCGCATATTAGGTCAAGGAGGCCTCGACAAGCACTAGGAAGCGAGCGCCTCGTGAGGAGGAGGTCACTGAAAACAAGTCGAGCTAAGTTATCCCTACATAAAACAACAATGTTATGACACAACACAGTAACGGCAAACATAACATAACGATTGAGATCACAGTTTGATACACGCCCCTCCAGGGCCCACTCTGGTTTCTTTCTGATGCAGGAAGGAAAAGAAGAACAAAATAGAAGTGGCGCCTACAGCGGTTCACGGGCGCAGGCCCCAGCGCCCTCCTGAGCTCAGCCGGACCCCTCCTTGCGCATCACGAAGGCGCGGCGACGAGATGACCCGCCACCGTCTTTGAAGCGGGCATGGCGGCTGGTCGTAGCCGCCACTACTGGAGCTGTCGCTGGGGGCAGAGCTGCTGTAGCTGGAAGAGACGCGGTCGGCGCCAAGGGTGGGTTCGCCCCCATCATCGTCGTGGCCGTTGCGAAGGCCAAGCACCTCCTCGCCATCGTTCACCTCGGGGCAGCACCCGATGCGGCGACCATCTTCCCCAAACACCCTCACATAGAGGGTGGCGTCGCCATCGAACTTGAAGTGAAGGGTGCGCCGCCTGCCCAGGCTGCGCGCGCGGGCGAACGTCTGCCAACCGCGCGCCAGAGCTACATTGCCCGGAGCGGATACCTCGACCGCAGCCCCGGAAGCACTGCTGCAGCAGCCATCCGCCTATAGCCAAAGCCCACCAAGACTTGAGGCCGGCAGCTTGTCGGCGAAGAAGCGCGGGAGCTGGAGCCAGTTGCCGGCCGGGTTCTCCACCCATACGACGAACTCCGGTAGCATCTCCGCCGAGTGGAAGCGTGGCCGGGGAGGCCGCGCGACCATGACACGTCTCCCTTCATCAATGGGACCGCCACAACCGGAGCGACCCCTGCTCCGCGAAGCGGCACCACGATGGCCGCGCGGAGCCGTGGTAGGGGTTGCGGTGTGCTTGCGGGGACGGCCGCATCCACGCTTGTGCACCGGAGAGCCGGGCCCCTCGCGAGGGACCTTCCCCTTCTCCGCGGCGGTGAACCTCCTTGACGGCACCATTGGTGGAAGGAGAGGAGCAAGGAAGGAGAAGAAGCGGAAGCGAAGAGGAAGGATGGGTGACGGGGGCTCCGCCCCCTCCCATTTATACCAGGAGAAGGCCAACCAGCACCCCCACGATCACAGGTAATGATGGTTTTCCTTGCATGTCGCAGGGACTTGTCATGTCGGGCAGTTGCCGAGGCAGCATGGGGAAGCCGAGACGTCGACGTCCAATCAACCGCCACACGTCGACCGAGGCCGCAGGCTATTGGGGCCCGCGGTGCTCCGCACTTGACCCTTGGCTTCGCCTCGAAGCCGAGCCCGAGAGTGCCTTGGGCCCGGGGGCTACTGTCGGCATTCTGGGAACGGGGGTCCCCGGACTCGCCTGCCTGCGGCCCACGGCGTGGCTTTGCTGGCAGGCCTATATGGCCCATCTTCATCAACAAGGAATCAAGACCCTCGCGAGGGGCCAAGCCTCGCGAGGCGGACTACACAAGACCTCCTCAGGAGCGAACTCACCAGGCTAGCTCGAGAGGGATGGAGAGTTCAAGGTCGGGCAAACATCGCGAGGTTCTCGTGACGTAAGCCATGACGGTCAAGACCAGGCGGGCGCCAGCGCGGAGCGTCCTTGTTTCCTCTTTGGTGCTAAGGGTGCAAGCGCATGCACGGAGTACCGAGGCATCGAGTAAAGGTTTCCATATTGGTGCAACAAGACCAAGACCAGAAGGATGGCAAGACGGAGGTCACCATGGAGCCCAGGATGGTGTCACCACCAGAACCTGTGGCAGGCGAAGACCACCTTTTGTCAGGATAGCTTGTATTATTTGTCCCCCTTCAAACTGGCCGTTGTGGGATCCCTTCCCGCTCAATATTTGGGAAGTGGACCAGGGGCCCTATAAATAGGACTAGCCACCACCATAAGGGGGGATGGAAGGAAGATCATCCTCAACCACACAAGCTCACCAAGCACAAGAACGCCTCAACCTCAGGAGGGTGTTCTTCCCCTTGTACTGTTCTTCCTCAGCCTAAGAGGCAATCCACCACCGACACACTGGAGTAGGGTATTACACCACAACG
This sequence comes from Triticum urartu, assembly GCF_003073215.2. Taxonomy (NCBI): domain Eukaryota; kingdom Viridiplantae; phylum Streptophyta; class Magnoliopsida; order Poales; family Poaceae; genus Triticum; species Triticum urartu. Next base: position 267,498,178 of record NC_053023.1, read on the forward strand.
GTGGCCCGAACCAGTATAATTCTTGTGTCCTTTGTGTTGCGAGTTCGTGGAGTTAGTTCGTGAGATATTAGCTAAGTTAGGACATGGATCGATACGAGGGAGATCTTCCCGCACACCCCAGTGTTCGAACCTTAAGGGTTTTGCCGGAACCCGTGATCCGACAGCTATTGCCGAAGATTTGTTGAGAATTTCTCAAAGAATGCTAAGCCTCTTTCCAACCTCCTTCAGAAGCATGTCAAGTACTCCTGGACTCCTTAGTGTGACATTGCTTTCAACACTCTCAAAGAGAAACTCGTCTCAGCTCCTGTCCTAACTCCTCCTGATGAGTCCAAGCCATTCAAAGTTTTCTGTGATGCCTCATTGCAAGGTCTTGGTGATGTGTTAATGCAAGAGAAGAAAGTTGTGGCCTATACTTCTCATCAGTTGAAGCCCAATGGAAGGAACTTCCCCACTCATGATCTTGAGTTTGCGGCAGTTGTCCATGCATTAATAACATGGAGACATCTCTTGTTGGGAAGGCAAGTGGACATTTTCACCAATAACAAGAGCCTCAAATATATCTTCACTCAACCCAACCTCAACCTCCGGCAAACTCGTTGGGTCGAAAAGATTCAAGAGTACAATCCAAGTATTGAATACACTCCAGGCAAGGCAAATGTGATTGCAGATGCTTTGAGCAGAAAGGCTTATTGCAACAGCTTAATTCTCAAGCCATTCCAACCAGATCTTTGTGAAGCTTTCCGCAAGTTCAACCTCCAAGTTGTTCCTCAAGGTTTTCTTGCCAACCTTCAAGTCACTCCAACTCTGGAAGATCAAATTCGTGAGGCACAACTCCTTGATACCATGGTGAAGAAGATGAAACATGGTATTGCCAAGGGCTTACCCAAATACAAGTGCTATCGCATTGATGACAAGGACACCTTATTCTTCAAGGACCAGAATGTGGTTCCAAAAGATGGTCTAAGGAAGATCATAATGCACGAAGCGCACAATTCTCTTCTTTCCATTAATCCGGGCAGTTCGAAGATGTACCATGAACTCAAGCAGTCGTATTGGTGGACTCTAATGAAGCGAGAGATTGGTTAATTCGTGAATGAATGTGATGTGTGCCGAAGGGTGAAAGTAGAACATCAAGGACCAGATGGTCTCCTCCAACCTCTTTCTATTCCAAAATGGAAGTTTGACCATATCGAAAATGGACTTTGTCACTGGCTTTACAATGTCCAAGCATGGGAATGATGCTATCTTCGTTGTCATCGACAAGCTTGCAAAAGTGGCTCATTTCCTTCCAATCAAAGAATCTAGCACGGTAGCTCAGTTGGCAGAGCTATACACCTCCAGAAGTGTCTCGTTGCACGGAATTCCGCAATTGATCTCTTCAGACCACGGAAGCATTTTCACTTCCAAGTTCTCGGACTCCTTCCAGAAGGCCATGGGCACCAGCATTCGCCTCAGCACGGCTTTCCATCCTCAAACAAGTGGCCAAGTCGAAAGAGTCAACCAAATCCTCGAAGGCATGCTCAAAGCTTGTGTGATCTCTTTCGGTATGAAGTGGGAAGATTGCCTCCCATATGCCGAGTTATCCTACAACAACAGCTTCCAATCAAGTTCGAGTAAGGCCCCATTTGAAATTCTTTATGGCAGAAAGTACCGTACTCCTATCAACTGGTCCGAGACTGGTGACCGTCAACTTCTCGGCAATGACTTGATCACAGAAGCTGAAGAAATGTGTAAAGTCATCCATAAAAATCTCAAAGCCGTGCAATCGTGCCAGAAGAGTTACTATGATAACAAGCACCGTGAGTTGGCTTTCAAGATCGGAGACCATGTCTACCTCTGCGTCTCTCCAATGGAAGGCACTCGACGCTTCGGTATCAAAGGGAAGCTTGCCCCGCGATACGTGGGTCCTTTCAAGATCATTGGCAAAAGAGGCGACCTCGCCTATCAAATTGAGCTCCCTTCCAACTTCTCAAATGTGCATGATGTGTTTCATGTGTCATGGCTTCACAAGTGCTTCAAGACACCCGATCGCACTATCAACTTCGAAGAAATTAACCTCCAAGAATACTTGTCTTATCATGAGCATCCCGTTTCCGTTCTTGAAGAAACCGAGCGCAAAAATTGCAACAAGTCCATCAAATTCCTCAAAGTTAAGTGGTCTCATGATTTCGACTGAGAAGCGACTTAGGAGCGCGAGGATCACCTCCATTCAGAATATCCGGAGTTCTTTCAGCCCTAGATCTCGGCAGGAGATCCTCTTGTATTGGAGGAGAGTTGTAACACCCGAGTTGTAAACTTCCATATTTGGAGATGTATCCAACCTATCATGTTCAATACCAAGTGGTTTTCCTCTTTCTGGGTTTCATTTTGGGTTTGCTTTGTTTCCCATTGCATTGTCTTGTCATATTTCTTTTGCCATCCATTGTTGCATTATGGCCTCATCATATGTTGCATTGTGCAAGGGGGCATTTTACTTGTCATCATCATCATGTGCATCTTGATGTGTAGCATATTGCATTATGGCATGTTATTTTGTGAGTCATGGCATCATCATATTCCCCCCTCTTCTCCCCACCTCTCCATTTCCTTATTTTGGAAAGCTAATATTTTAGCCTCCAATAATGTTCAACTTTACCTCATTGTTCTATCACCATGCCTTAAGCATCTCTGCCAAATTTAGCTTAGTTGAAGATGTTTTGGTTAGGTTTTAAAATGGCTCAAGTTTGAATTTAATTCAAACTTGAATTATTTTTCAACATCTAAAATTTCCAAAACCATTTTATTAAATTGGTCTATATTTCCAGGGTCATGAGGATATTCTCATATTTCTCATACACCTCCCCGATCCCCTGTGCTTTTCTCTTGATTTTCAGCCGGAGGAAAAGAAAGGAAAAAGGAAAAGCAGGAGTAGCACCCCCCCGGGCCTCGGCCTCCAGGCCAGCCCAGCAGCAGCAGCAGAGCAGGCCAGTCGGACCAGCTAGCGCCCGCGCGCCAGCCTAGCTAGCCGCACACCTCCCCCTCTCGACCTTTTCTCACCCAGGCGTGAACGCACCCCCGCTAGCACGCGCCCACGTGGCCGAGGCGACCCCACTAGTCAGCGACCGATGGAGCACCCCGCACCCACCTTTCTTTGAACTTGGTCCCCTGCGAAAGCACACACATGACATGGCCGAGCACGATGGGGTGCTCCACCAGCTCGCCCTGGCCCCCTTTTAACCCCTCTCTATGTCCATGGACCCCCTAGGGTTTCCCTCTTCCTCTCGCCGCTGCCGCCAGGTGCGAGGAACCACCAGATCCACTGCTAGAACCCCCTCCCAAGCACACCTGAGAGCGCGGCCTCGCCACCAGCGTGCTCTCCGTCGACTCCAGATTCCCAGACCATGTCCATCCTCCTCCCCGACGTCGTCTACATCCCCAACGTCCACTACTTCAGTGACGGATGCCAAGACACAATGGTCTTCTTCCGCTTCTTCCCCGCGGTGCCCGCAAGTGTTCGTTCATAGCTGTTACCCGCTCCGACCGCTTCCCGTAGCCCCGATCATGCTAGCGTGTTTGTGGTGAGCCCCTGCTACTCGCCGACCTTTTTCCCCTCTCCTTAGGCTGCTCTGTCGCCGGTTGCCATGTTCGCCCGAGCTCGCCGCCGTCTGGCCTCGTCTCTGGCGAGTGCACCGACCTCCGTTACGCCTCTGCATGTGTCCATCGTCGTTGCTATGTCGCATAGGCCAGTTCCACGTGTTCAGCTACTCGCGTAGTCATCCACCTCGCCACGTACGTCTACATCGTCACCGCCTTTGTAGCTCGTCGCCGGCGTCGACTCTGTCATTGTCCGGTGCGGCTAGTGGCACGCAAGGGCACGGGATCCTCCTGCGACCCCGCAGTGCCCTTCCGCCGCTCCTCTGGGCCACCACAACTACTTCGGTGATCCCCTCCGCTGCTCTGTGCCCGCGTCGAGCCGATCCCCTGCTTCCTCTGTTTTGGAAGCCCGTCGCGCAGCCACTGCCATATGGGACCCCGTGGGACCCATTGGTCAGTGAGTCAGGGGCTAGGTCCCACCTGTCAACCCCTCCCTCCTTTTCTCTTTTCTTTTATTTATTTCCAGTGAATATTCCGTTTCGGGTAGAAGGAAGCTTTCCATTTCAGGCCGGGTCCATTTCTGGACATTTTCGTATATGGATACTGCCATATCGGTTACATCTTAGAGCAATTGTGATGATTTTTCTGCAGTAACCCCCACATATTATATATGTTTTTGGGGTAGAAAAATCTCACCAATCCAGTGGTGGCATTAGTTTTTGCATTTGAGCAATTTCATGACCATGTCATTTTACTTCATGTTTCTGTTTTTTCATTTTTGTGTGATTAAATTCACACAAGCTATGTGGTATTTTGGCACATGTGTAGCTTCCTTTTCATGTCTACTTCATGCTAGATTTTATTTCATGCCATTTAGTGCACTGTGATGAGTGCCACAAGCTTGCAAAGTTGCTATCATGAATCTGTTTCTGCCATGCCATGATTTCTTCTAAGTCTGAGGTGTGTTCATATCATTTGTCATGTTTGCATTGATGCTACCATCTTTTCTCTGGGTCTTTGGTACAAGTTCAGTAAGGGTGTTTGTGTAATGTCATGATCTCGTGTAATGTAATATTGTAGGATCGAAAGTATGTCTAGAGGGGGGTGATTAGACTACTTGACCAAATAAAAACTTAACCTTTTCCCAATTTTAGTTCTTGGCAGATTTTAGCTAATTTAGGACAAGTCAAGCAATCATCACATAATTCAAGCAAGCATGCAAAGAGTATATAGGCAGCGGAAAGTTAAGCATGCAACTTGCAAGAATGTAAAGGGAAGGGTTTGGAGAATTCAAACGCTATTGGAGACACGGATGTTTTTCCCGTGGTTTGGATAGGTGGTGCTATCCTACATCCACGTTGATGGAGACTTCAACCCACGAAGGGTAACGGTTGCGCGAGTCCACACAGGGCTCCACCCAAGGGTAACGGTTGCGCGAGTCCACACAGGGCTCCACCCACGAAGGGTCCACGAAGAAGCAACCACCCACAAAGGGTCCACGAAGAAGCAACCTTGCCTATCCCACCATGGCCATCGCCCACACAGGACTTGCCTCACTAGCGGGTAGATCTTCACGAAGTAGGCGATCTCCTTGCCCTTACAAACTCTTGGTTCAACTCCACAATCTTGTCGGAGGCTCCCAAGTGACACCTAGCCAATCTAGGAGACACCACTCTCCAAGAAGTAACAAATGGTGTGTAGGTAATGAACTCCTTGCTCTTGTGCTTCAAATGATAGTCTCCCCAACACTCAACTCTCTCTCATAGGATTTGGATTTGGTGGAAAGAGGGTTTGAGTGGAAAGCAACTTGGGAAGGCTAGAGATCAAGATTCATATGGTAGGAATGGAATGTCTTGGTCTCAACACATGAGTAGGTGGTTCTCTCTCAGAACATATGAGTTGGAATGGTGTGTGTGTTCTGATGGCTCTCTCATCGAATGAGAAGAAGGTGGACGGGTATATATAGCCTCCACACAAAATCCAACCGTTACACAGTTTTCCAATCTCGGTGGGACCGAATCAATAAGCTCGGTCGGACCGAAAATGTAAACCTAGTGACCGTTAGTGATTTTCGGTGGGACTGACATGCAACTCGGTAGGACCGATGTGGTTAGGGTTTGGGCATAACGTAATCTCGGTGAGACCGATTACACAAACTCGGTGAGACCGAATTTGGTAATTAGCTAACCAGAGAGTTGGTCAGGCAAACTCGGTGGGACCGATTTGCTCTTTCGGTGAGACCGAGTGGAACTCGGTGAGACCGAAAAGTTACAAAGGGGAAACACTGAGTTTACATTGCAATCTCGGTGGGACCGATTCGCTCTTTCGGTGGGACCGAAAAGTTACGAAAGGGAAACAGAGAGTTTGCAACCCCATCTCGGTGAGACCGAGATCCCTATCGGTAGGATCGAATTGCTAGGGTTTGGCAGTGGCTAATGACAAGTGAAACTCGGTGGCGCCGGATAGGAAGAATCGGTAGGACCGAGTTTGGCTTAGGGTTTAGGTCATATGTGGATATGGGAAAGTATTTGAGGGTTTTGGAGCATATCACTAAGCACATGAAGCAAGAGGCTCATTAAGCAACACCTCATCCCTCCTTGATAGTATTGGCTTTTCCTAAAGACTCAATGTGATCTTGGATCACTAAAATATAAAATGAAGAGTCTTGAGCTTTTGAGCTTGAGCCAATCCTTTGTCCTTAGCATTTTGAGGGTTCCACTTTCACATCCATGCCATGCCAATCATTGAGCTTTCCTGAAATAATCATCTTGGAATAGTATTAGCTCAATGAGCTATATGTTGTTATGAATTACCAAAACCACCTAGGGATAGTTGCACTTTCAAATATGTTCCTATAGCATATAGTTTGCTGTGCTTAAACTTTGCTACCTAATGTTGTTTTAGACTTGTTCTAGGGATTTCCAATGGTAGCTCAGTGTTCATGATTTGTAGAGTTTCACCTGTACTTCACTGCCATGCATTGTGTTTTCATGGTTGGGTGTTGTAGTATATTTAAACATTGCATCTAAGTGGCCATGTTGCTATTTTAAGCAGTTTGCATCATATCTTGTTTTGCTTGTCATTTGCAAACCGTGCATCCGTTTCCGGTGATCTTCTTATCGATTTCATTTGAAATCTCCCAACCTATCCTGTGGCATGCTTGGTTTGCCAAGTTGATGCCATGATCATCTTTCCCCGTCCGGAGTACCCATATGCATTACACATCATACCTTGCATTCCATGCCATGTCTTGCATCATGTTGCTTGCGGATTGCACCGTCATTGATTGTTGCTCCGTTGCTTGTGGTCTTGCTTTGGGTAGAGCCGGGAGATGAGTTCGTGAATGAGGATCCTGTCGATTACGTTTACGAGGAGCAAGCTTTCGACAACCATGAGAACTTTGCAGGCTAGATGATCATTTCCCCCGATATCACTTGTATCTTTGCTTGCTAGTTGTTCGTTCTATCACTATGTCGAGATACCTACCACTTGTTTATCAAGCCTCCCATATTGCCATGCCAAGCCTCTAACCCATCTTCCTAGCAAACCGTTGTTTGGCTATGTTATCGCTTTTTCTCAGCCACTCTTATAGAGTTGCTAGTTGAAGGTGCCGTGCAGGTTGTTCCATGTTGGACCATGGATATGTTGGGATATCACAATATATATTATTTAATTAATGCATCTATATACTTGGTAAAGGGTCGAAGGCTTGGCCTTTTGCTCGGTGTTTTGTTCCACTCTTGTCGCCTTAGTTTCCGTCATACCGATGTTATGTTCCTTGAATTTTGCGTCCCTAACACGGTGAGGGTTTTTGGGCCCCTCTTGACAGTTTGCTTTAAATAAAACACTTCCAGCAAGGCCCAACATTGGTTTTACCATTTGCCTAATAACAACTAAAATTTGCATAGGGAGTAATTAACCCGTGGATTCTTAATCAACAACCTGGGCCAGTGCTCCTCATGAGTGTTGGTCCAAAATAGAGCACCGTGCGGGACCGCCCCTTGGCAACATGGGGTATGTTGGTACCTGTACGCTTAGCTTCTCCGTCGTGGCCTGAGACGAGATATGCACGGCAACTATCAGGGCATTGGCGCGTCGGGAGGTCTTGCTAGACTTGTTTTACCATTGTCGAAATGTCTTGTGCACTGGGATTCCGAGTCTGATCGGAGGGTCCTGCGATGGAGGATTATCTCCACGGATCATGAGCTTGTCATGGGCTAAGTTGGGACACCCCTGCAGGGTTTAAACTTTCGAGAGTCGTGCCCATGGTTAGGTGGCAGATGGGAATTTGTTAATATCCAGTTGTAGAGAACTTGACACTTGAATTAATTAAAATACACCCACCGCATGTGTAACTGTGATGGTCTCTTTTCAACGAGGTTCGGGAAGAGAACACGGTGGGGTTATGTTTGAACGTAAGTAGTTCAGGATCACTTCTTGATCACTCCTACTTTATGACTGTTGTGTTGTTTCTCATCTTACTCTGGTACTCGTATGTTAGCCACCATATTCTCTTAGTGATTGTCGCAACTCCACCGCATAATCACATCCTACCTTTAAGCGTAAATAGTATTGATCTCGCGGGTTTTGAGATTGTTGAGTCCTCGTGACACACAGGTACTACAACAACAGTTGCAGGTGACGATCATACCAATGCAGGTGATGCCACCGAGCTCAAGTGGGAGTTTGACGAAGACCTTGGCCATTACTATGTTTCCTTTCCGGCTGATCAGTAGTGGTGCCCCATAGGGTCGACCGAGATTTAGCATTTGGGGTTGTCTTCTTTTCATCTGGATCCGTCCGTAGTCGGACCTTGTGTGTACTCTAATTGATGTATGAATAATTTGATCATTGTGTGACGTGGCGATTGTAAGCCAACTATTTACTTCCTTGTTCATTACATGGGATTGTGTAAAGATGACCCTTCTTGTGACCATGCCAAAATGCGATTATGCCTGTAAGTCATGCCTCGACACGTACGAGATATAGCCGCATTGTCAGGACCGGATTTTCGGGATATAAATTTCCCAGAAAATGGCCCTTGTGCTCACTAGCCCCAGGATTACTGTTAGCTGATAAGGCACCAACTTGATACAGAAATTCCAAGCAAGGTACATAATATGTAGTACAAGACCATTCTGGCCTATGGGTACAACAATTTGTTTCTAGTGGTTGATGGCGGAAGCGGTTTGCGGATCATCAGCGTCTATGGGACCCCATTTCCCATAGGAACATCTGACCAGGATAACTCCTATCTTCGCGAGGCTGCTATCACCATTGCGTAGGTTCCGGAGCTGTCATCATAATGTTCCTCTCCACGCAAGAAATATGGCCAAGAAAATAGCCAGGGACAAGCTAGTGAGTACTTTGAATGTACTCGCAAACATTAAGAACACAGGTATAATATAGCCACTGATAATCATGCTTTGAAATATTCTATGATCACTTCGTCAGTTATGAAATAAGGTTCATGATGCACACAAGCAGATCATTCAAATAAAACATGAGTAAACAATCCAAGAGTAGAAATGAAAAGCACCGATCGAGTGTTTGAAGCGACGCCTCGAAAGAATAATAATATGAAGCATGCCGCAGTTGGGCGTCTGAGCGACACCACATAAAGGGCTTATAAATAAAAGGAATAACAAGCATGCCACATTCGGGCGTCTATGCGACAGCACATAAAGGGCTTATAAGTAAATGAAATAACAAGCATGCCACAGTCGAGCGTCTGTGCGACACCACATAAAGGGCTTATAAGTATGAAATAACAAGCATGCCACAGTCGGGCGTCTGAGCGACACCACATAAAGGGATTATATATAAAAATAATCACAGTGAATATCCAGGAGGTGGAGCCGTCCGAGGGATACTCATTAATTTCAAATAATACAATTGATTAGTCCACAATAATAATAATCATAATCATCATATGTCACAGGTCATAATCAATGTTCTGGTTTAGTAGTTTTCCTCCGAAGACCGACACTAAGACCGACACTTGACCCATCCCAGACTATAGTCCTTAACCATGGACACGGCTATTCGAATAGGTATAATATCTCTGCAGAGGGTGTACTCTTTACCCACTAGCAACGGATTCCTTTAGACCATCGGGACTAATTCCTTCTACGGTCTTTCATTCGAAAACACACCTGACCGCACACACCAGCTTAACTTACCGGTGTCTGGAATCACCCACGACACCTGTCAAGCGAAAATCTAAGTGGGGAGGCTACAACCTCGCTTAGCATGGGATCAAACTTATATCGCACGCTCTAAGGGGTGCCCCCCTCTCGGTCCTAATAGGAAACACCCATGCCCCCGGACCAGGTGGCATGCCTTCTGGATGCAGCCGGTATCTTCCACCATGGCCTCTCTGTACGGTGTGTGCTAGGACAGGGGTTGACAACTTACTGAACTGTACCCTACCTACGGCAGGGACAAGTGGCATCACGAAACAAATATGGGGGTTACTGGAACAAGACTCGATCTACGGCCGACTCAGGAGGTTTAAGCATTCCTGCATGGTTAGCTGAAGAATTATATTTCACATCCATCAGACAAAACGACCACTCATCATACCTCCCCATGCCCCACCGGTAATAATCGTCTCGACGAGGGACAAGCTCGTGTCTACCCAAGACAGAGGCTTTCCCAGATCCTTCCCGGTAGGCATAAGAGGCATATGAGGGGGATTTCTATCACAAACATATCAAATGCCAACAGCATGAAATCATCAATATGCATTATGATCGTATCATCGCATAGAATAACGAAATCTCTGAGACAAGATGGGTTGCAACCGTATCAACAACGCCAGACAATATTATGCCAGGGTTCAGAATGCTTGCCTTCAAGTTGTGGAGAGGCAGGGTGCATTCCAAAACTTTTGAAAGTTTTCTTCTCCCTCTCCAAAATCCTATTTTAAATAAATTTGAATTAACACATACTTTAAAAATAGCACAAAAAAGTTGTTTGGAAAATTTTGAAATAAATATGAAAATAAGCTAGATAATATTTGGGAAACAACAGAAAAAGAATCAAGTCATTTGGATTTATATTTAAAAAGATATAGCCAGTCAAAGTTTCAGTCTAACTCTGTTTTTAAAATAAAACAGAAAAGAAAACGTTTTGATGAGAATACGCTTTCGAAGCAGGGGAGACGTACTTGGGGGTTTTACGCTTCCACTTAAAACCATGCGGGCCGGCTTGGGTCACTGACAGTGGGTCCAGGGGGCCCACTGGTCAGGTTTAACCAGTCGTTCCCCGCCTCCTTCCTCCTCTATCCGAGCCAAGGCGGGGTTCCGGCAATCAACGCTGGCGAACGGCAGCTTCCCGCGGGCTCCGGAGGGTAGGGATGGATCCACCAGACCGGGGCGGTCCTCCCGGTGGTTGTTGAGTTGGCGGGGGTGGAGGGAGTCGCCGGCGGCGAGCTCCGCGGCGGAGGAAGCTTCGGGTGGAATTGGGGTTCTGGGCTGCGGTGGTTCCCCATCGCAGCTGAGGGCTTGGGCGGCTCCGTAAGATCGAGGGGAAGAGGACGGTGGCTCTGGAGGGGCGGGGGAGGCTCTGGTTACGACTGAATGGACCGGAGGGCGGCGGCGGCTGTACTGGCCGGAGATGAGGGAGACGGCCTTCCGCCGTTGATTGCGGGCTAGGGGAGCTCCATAGGGTTGTCTTGAGGTTGCCTGAGGGCCTAGGAAAGCTCGGGGGTCCTTTTATAGTGCAACGAGTTCTATTCTGCGGTGTTGGATAAGAACGACGGCGAACCGCCGTTCTGTTGTTGCAGGGGGGGACGTGGCGGCGACTAGCGCTTGCAGACGAGCTTGTGGATGAGCTCGGACTGCTCCAGAGGGCAGCTGGCGCACGCGTGTGGCTCGGGCGGCGCTGTCCATGCAGAGGTTGCGGTGGCCGCCCGCTTGCTGCCATGGCCGACCTGACGGCGGCGCTGTAGGGCGCCAGGAGGGGGCCAGGGCGGCTCTGCGGCGAGGGAGGGGTCAGGCGTGCTGGCTGTGTGAGGGGGTGGCCAGAACGAGCGCGGGGAGGCGTTAGTGGGGACGTGGTGACTCGGTGTGCACGCGTGCAAAACGTGCGCTCTGGGCACGCCCAGCGCATGCATGCTACATGCTCGACGCAATGCTAGAGCATGCTAGAGGATTAGGATGAGGCTGGGGATTAGTAGGCCTGGGTTAGGGTTAGCTAGGAGCTTAGTGGACATGTTGGTTGGGTCAGGGGGTCAAGTCCATAATGGAGACTAAAGATCGTGCCAAAACTGTGCATGCACTCAAGGTGTTTGACAGAATGCCATGTGCATCTAGGCAACTCTTGGGGTGGCCAAAAGCTCCAGACCAGTGTCTTTTTAGATGATATAGAGGGTGGTAAGGTTAGTTTGTCAAAAGCAAGAACTTGTTAGTGCAAGTTCTTGAGAAAACCAATTCTGGACGGAAAGAAAAGGGCATAGTTTCATGGACTAAAATTACTCCAATGGGTCTACTCTCCTGGACTTAAGGGTTTAGTAGGGTGTTCTTTAATTAGGAAAAAGCTCATGGCTACGAGAGCAAGAATGATTAGGGTTGCAGTACAAATCATCAAGTTGGACCAGAATGAAACTGAGGTTGATTCACTCAAATTTTTCAAAGAACATCACTGGTTTTTTTTCATAAAGTTGAATAATATACTCCTATTAACATCCCATAATTTTGGTGGAAGTTTTAAATAAATATTTAAATAGGTTGTAGTGCAAAATTGCCCACTGGACCAGATTTGAAAACTTGGTGTAGAGCTCAAAATTTCCAATGAATAGAAGATACTTTTGCATAAAAGTGATTTAAAAACATCACATGACATCTCCAAATATTGGTTGAAATTTTAGACAAATCTATAAAATGGTTGTAGTTCAAAAAGAGCTCCAAAACTAATGAAAAATCACTTTAAGGAATAAAGCTCGGAGAGAAATAGTTATGCAAATAAATCCACTGATAATAGGAATGTTTTTCTTGAAGGGGCAAACAAGTCCAATAATATATTTGGAAAGTTTTCACTTGGGGTAAAAACTCCATAATAATAAGGAAAAGAATGGCTCTGAAATCAAAAGAAAATCCAGAAAATAAAGGTTTAAATTTCCTGGCAAAATTTTAATTAATAAAACAAGGTTGGAATTTTTGGGTGTCACACGCATCTTGGGCATTACAGAACTACTCACGCATCATCGGAGAGGCACCAATAGAGGTGGTGAACCCCATCCGTGATGGTGTCTAGATTGGATCTGGTGGTTCTGGAACCTGCGGCGGGTGGAATTGATTTTCGTCGACTCCCCTAGGTTTTGTGGAATATTGGGGTATTTATAGAGCAAGGAGGGGGTCCGGGGGCACCCGAGGTGGGCACAACACAGCATGGCACGCCCTGGCGGATTGTGCTCTCCTCGGAGCACCCCCCTGGCGCAGCCTTGGCCCATTAGGTGTCTTCTAGTCCATAAAAAATCTTGTAAAGTTGCGTGGCATTTGGATTCCGTTTGGTATTGATTTTCTACGATGTAGAAAACATGAAAAAACAGCAACTGACACTTGGCACTATGTCAATAGGATAGTACCAAAAATTATATAAAATGATTATAAAACATCCAAGATTGATAATATAACATCATAGAACAATAAAAAATTATAGATACATTGGAGACGTATCACCATGCGACAACATGTATAGAAAACAACTATTGTCATCACGTAAATAAAAAATCAGTATCTATGTATTTATGAACAGCAACTGCCAAATTAGGTAACCTGGAAATGACAACAACATGTGCATCCCATAAGATTTGCCATCACAATTTACAAACCAATGCGACCAATGTCAGAAAAGAAAATGTAGAAACAAAATGATAAACCTAAAAAGTTTACCTTGCACTATAGGCTCTGCAAACTTCACAGCCATCCTGCCATCAGCCATTGGCTATGCCATCATTGGGATCGTGCCTGCCAGGAAAGAAAAGGCAACAGGCATAGGATCATGCACTGTTCATCCTGAGTGCGATCTATGCCAAGACAAAAGCTCGGTGGGGTGAAAGCCATGGGGTGCCTCTCCTGCCTACCAGCCGGATTGCGAACAAATTGTTTGGTAGAATCAAGAGGTCATAGATCGACAAACATGTCTGCCTCGTCTACTGCAGGATCATTATGCTTATTTGTAGGGTGGGGCCTCCTATCCGCGGTCTCAATCACAACTTTCTTGCCTATCTTCCTTTTTGGGATGTAGGGGACACCAATGTTGACAGGGAGCTTAGAAGTGCGCAAATTTAAGTTGGTGTTCTCCATGGAGGTAAAAGATGCAGTATGCTATGAACGTCCACCTCCTTCAATGGTGCACTACTTAGCACCTGCATTTGTTGTATTGCAGACTTCCATCTTCTCGACTATGTTGCTTTTGGTAGAAGGTGGGAATAGTGTGGAAGTAGGCACATAACCAGAGTCACCTCTGCTGCTCTTAACTACCTCTGGTGCATTACATAACTGTGCAAGATTCTTGTGGGGGCTATACCGCCTAGGTGGTAGGCTAGCTCGCACAACGGTTGGAGTAGAAGCCTCTAGGCCACCAGCCACTAGAGCTGTTGTGCGATGAGGGTCATCTATGGATGGCATGTCATTCTTAAATGTGGCCGCAACCCCTTCTTCCGTGGACATAGAAGTGCCAGCAGCTACACGCTTGGAATTCGTTTCAGATGATCAGGAATCTTCCTTGTTTAGGTTGAGCTCGGGAGTGTCCACTTCAACACTTGGTTGGCTGGCATGGGCCACAACAACATCTCTCATTGCCACCAGGGTACGCAATATTGCAACAGTCCTGGCAGATACTGACTTGTCACTCCCAGATGTATGGATGCCTATTATCATAGTCTGCACATCTACAACCGGCGGAGATGGGCGGCCGCTTGCATCAGAGCTATCGGGAACAGTGCACGGTGCAGCGGCAGATTTTGTCGGATGCTGGGCTCCGTAGACCCTTGAGAGGTTTGAACACTGGGTGCGTACGAAGAAGTCCTACTCCCCAACCTGCCGGCCTAGCTCGACGAACCCAAGGGACAAGAGACACAGCAGTTTATTCTGGTTCGGGCCAACTTTTGGTGTAATACCCTAGTCCAGCTTTGTGGTGGATTGCCTCGAGGGGCTGAGGATGAACTAGTACAATTGTTGAACAGCCTTAGGAGGTGAGGTGTTCTTGAGCTCAAAGAGCCAGTGGCTGTGAGGATGGTCTAAATGATCTGATCCCTTCCTCGGGTGGTGGCTAAGTCCTATTTATAGTGGCCTTGGTCCTCTTCCCAAATGTCGGCTTGAAGGAATCCCACAACGCCCATATTCAAAGGGAGACAACCAGTACAAGTTATTGTGACATAAGTAGTCTTCGCTTGCAAAGGCTCTTGTGGTGACGTTGTAGTGGGCTCCACGATGACCTCCGCCCTGCCGTCCTGGCGGTCTTGGTCTTGGTGCACCAATATGGAAACCTTTTCCTGATTCCTCGGGACTCCATGCTTGCGCTTGCCTCCTTGGCACCAAAGGGGAAACTGGTACACTGCGCCCGCTGGTGCCCGCCTAGCCTTGGTCGTCATGGCTCACGTCATGTGAACCTCGCGAGGTGCATCTTGCCTTGATATCTCTGCTCCTCGGGAGCCAGCCTAGAGAGGCCACCCCCAGGGAGATCTTGGCGTCGTCTGCCTCGCAAGGCTTGGCCCCTCGCGAGGGTCTTGTGTTGTCAGTAATAAAACTGGGCCGTACCGGGCCGCTGATGGAGCCACGCCGTGGGCAACAGGCAGGCAACATTGGGTACCCAAATTCCCAGAACACTGACTATAGCCCCCGGGCCCAAGGCACACTCAAGCTTGGCTTTGAGGCGAAGCCAAAGGGCAAGTGCAGAGCACCGTGGGCCCCAACCTCCTACGGTCTTGGTCGATGCGCTGTGATTGATGGGACATGGGCGCCTCTGCTTCCCCACGCTGCCTCGGCAACCATCCCTGGCTGTCAATAAAGCTAGCGCCTGCTGCAAAGCTCTCATTGCCTTTCCCTTTCATCTTGCTCTAGATCCCCTTCTTCTCCTTGCCCAGAGAGCCCAGATCTGCCGAAACTCTCCCCCAAGCCTGTAGCGGATGGCCACCGATAAGGCGAAGGCCGCGCGCTTGCCTTCCTGGTTCGAGCTCGCCCTGAGCGTGCCCGCCGTCATGGAGAAGAACCTCTCCGGTGCGCTCCTAGTGATGGTAGATGGCAGCAACAAGGGGGGAGAGACAGTGCTCCCGACCGGCTCCGCTAAGCCGGAAACCTTGGGCGGCACCTTCTATCGCTTCTTACACAGCGTCTTCGCGGGGTTGGTCCCCCCTTCTCCGGCTTCTTCTATGCCATCCTTCGCCATTATAATCTCCACGCCCTTCATATTCATCCCTATTTTTTCCTTCTTCTATCGGTCTTTCCCTTTTACTGCAAGGCGTTCGTGGGGGTGATGTCGTCTGTGGCGCTGCTCCACCAGTTCTTCCACCTCCGGATCAAGGAAGGCTCATGCTCAGGATTTGCCAACTTTGTGACAGCCAATGGCAGCAATGCGATCTCACGAGCCAGGAAGAAGGTAGAAGATTTCAGGAACAAGTGGGTCCTCATGGGTGCCTCGAGTTCTTGCCCTCGGCTGGCGCTGCCGACCGAGATGCCACTGCCTCACGAGGGATGGAATCATGAGAAGTTAAATGATCCCCGGGTGGAGCACTTGATGGAAAGGATGGTGGCTGACCTGAGGCCTAATGACCCAAAGGCGGAGACTCTGGTGGGGGCTATGATCGTCAGGGAATTCCTGACACAGCACCTAGCTTCGCTCCATGCATGCTCGCGCCCTTTGTGGGAGCTCACGGGCCAGGGTGGCGTACTCCGCCTGCGGCCGGATGATCTGCCCCAAGAGGAGTTGAACAAGGTCCCGCGCCTCCTGGTCGAGAAGGACCAGGGTTGCTTGCCGGACACCCATCTGCCACTGTATCGTCACCGTGATGGGGCGAAGATCGCTGCTGCTATGCTGGTCTTCAATGAGCACGGGCTCCTACCGCCGACACCCACCAGTCCTCCGGGCTCCCCGGTGGTGGCGGCTTCTGGTGAGTCCGACGAGGAGGGGGGTCAGACTCGAAGGAGACTGTGGAAGGTACGGGGATGTCTCCCCCCTGCGCCAACCTCTCCTCGTCCTTTCTGATAATGATGGCAACACCGGCAAGCACCCTGCTCGGGAGCCCCTGCACAGTGCCGGGGTCACCACAAGATCCAGGGACACCCCTCCGAGAAAGCCGACACCGGGGGTCCTGAAGAAGAGCCGGTCGGTGTGGATTCCCCAAGGTGGTGCCTCCGACTTGCCGCCGGCCGGCGTTGACGTAGGCCCGGGTGCCACGCCCCTGTCTGCCCCTGGGGCTCATGCGCCCTTGCCGCATCCTACAAAGACCAAGGGCATGGTGCTCCTGAAGAGGGTGAGAGACTATGCCGCCGTGGATCATTAAGTGCTCTGCCCTGATCTTCCTTCCTTGCTCTTGTTGTAGTATCTCGATGCCCCCCTTTGGACTGGCTAGGCCTGTGCCGGTGGTGAAGAAGAAGAAGGAGACGACTGTGGTCCACGTAGCTCAGCAGCCTGCCGCGGCCACACCGCCCCCACATAGATGGGCAGTGATGAGCCTCGTGCTCCTGTGGAAGGGTTGCCCTCGCGAGACCCGGAGATCCACCCTCAGGAGGAAGCGGTATCTGTAGATAGGCCGGCTCCGGCTCTGCTTGCCCTCAGCTCGCCTGCTGTGGTCCCAAAGGCTCCGGAGCCCCCGGACCCCACTGCCGCCGCTAACTTGCCGATCCTAACGTCGGCGCCACCTTCTGCTTCGCCTCGTACTCTGGAGGAGGCTTTCTCCGTGCTGACCCATCTTCGCGATGATATTCAAGGCGTCGATCCTCGCCTGGCATCCGGTCGCCTGGAGGTGATCTCGGGGTGGCTGCGATCCGAGCGTCCGTCAGGGCGGCATGGAGCCACGCCTTGGCGGCCTCTGAGGAAGGTATGCAGGTTGACGGCCTGGCCGCAGCCACCCCGACGTTGCATTGGAGGATACTAAGGCTGCCAAGGAGCGCTGCCGGGTGGCGAAAGCCGAGCTGGAGACCCTGTGCAATGAGCGTACCACTGAGGCTAGTCAGTGCGAGGCGCGGGAGGAGGAGCTGAAGGCTCGGGAAGACGCGGTTGCGGTCGTGACACTGAGCTGGAGCAGTAAGCGCGGGAGCAGGCCAGAGAGCGCAATCGCCTGCCGAGGGAGTCCTGGACTAGGGGGTCTTCAGACAGTCAGACTATATCCTTTGTCCGGACTGTTGGACTATGAAGATACAAGTTTGAAGACTTCGTCCCGTGTCCGGATGGGACTCTACTTGGCGTGGAAGGCAAGCAAGGCAATACGGATATGTATATCTCCTCCTTTGTAACCGACCTTGTGTAACCCTAGCCTCCTCCGGTGTCTATATAAACCGGAGGGTTTTAGTCTATAGGACAATAGACAATCATACCATAGGCTAGCTTCTAGGGTTTAGCCTCTTTGATCTCGTGGTAGATCAACTCTTGTACTACTCATATTATCAAGAACAATCAAGTAGGACATAGGGTATTACCTCCATCAAGAGGGCACGAACCTGGGTAAACATCGTGTCCCCAACCTCCTGTTACCATCCGCCTTAGACGCACAGTTCGGGACCCCCTACTCGAGATCCGCCAGTTTTGACACCGACATTGGTGCTTTCATTGAGAGTTCCACTGTGTCTTCACCGTAAGGCTTGATGGCTCCTTCGATCATCGCTAGCGATGCGGTCCAGGGTGAGGCCTTCCTCCCCGGACAGATCTTCGTATTCGACGGCTTTGCACTGTGGGCCAATTCGCTTGGCCATCTGGAGCAAATTGAAAGCTACGCCCCTGGACATCAGGTCAGATTTGGAAACTTGAACTACACGGCCGACATCCGCGGAGACTTGATCTTCGACGAATTCGAGCCCATGCTGGATGCGCCGCACAGTCGCAACGAGCATGACATAACTCTACCGTCGCACAGCGTTCGGGAGATCGCATCCGCAACTACTCCAGCAGTTAGCCCAGAGCAAATCGCGTAATCTGAGAGCCGAGGGATAGACCCCGCCATGGAGGCCACACTCTTAGTGGCGATAGAGCCAAATACTGACTTCACCCCTTACGAGAGCCGTGTCGCCAAACCACGGGATTCATCTCTGGCCACGGACTCCGAGCCACTCACATCCGTGCCCGTCGAATCTGACTGGGCGCCGATCATGGAGTTCACCTCCGCAGATATCTTTTAGCACTCACCTTTCGGAGATGTGCTAAATTCATTAAGATCTCTCTCCCTGTCAGGAGAACCTTGGCGAAACTTTGTCCGGCTAGAATGGGACACGGACAACGAAGAAATTCGCTGCCCACCCACCACCCACTTAGTAGCCACTGTGGATGACTTAACCGACATGCTCGACCTCGACTCCGAAGACTTTGACGGTATGGACGATGAAGCCGGAGATAAACAGGAACCACCGCCCCCAGGGCGCTGGACCGCCACCTCATCATATGAAATATACATGGTGGACACCCCCAAGGAAGGCAATGGCGACGAGACAACGGAGGATGATCCCTCCAAGACGCAGCCCAAGCGCCGACGTCAGCGGCAACGCTCTAAGTCCCGCCACAGCAAGAGCAGTGATACCAGCACAGGAGATAATAACACTCCGGATAGCACCGAAGACAACAACAATACCATCCAGCATGGTGTAGAGCTAGAGGATGAACAAGTTAGCCCTCCAGAGCAGACAGCATATGGAGAACCGGAGGAGGACAATTACATGCCTCTCTCCGAAGACGAGGCGAGCCTCGGCGACGACGAGTTTATTGTGCCTGAGGACCCCGTCGAGCAAGAGCGCTTCAAGCGCCGACTTATGGCCATGGCAAATAGCCTAAAAAACAGCAACCGCTTCAAGCTGATCAGGACTCGCTAGCAGATAGGTGGACCGAAGTCCTTGCGGCCGAGGAGCATGAACTCGAGCGCCCATCCAAGAGTTACCCAAAACGCAGGTTGCTACCTCACCTCGAGGAGGAAGCATTGAAGCCTCATTCACCAGTGTACGATGCGGCTGACCGGCCACTACGCGGCAGAACCAGACAAGCGTTTCAGCCTAAAGTTCAGACCGCACCCCGTCGCCACTCAGTAAAAAATACTAAGGCCCGGGGCAACACAAAGGACCTGCGAGACATCTTGGACAGTAAGGCAAAAATTGCAAGGTCAATATACGGGACACGGGCACGTGCGCCCACATGGGATGATCCTCGCATCGGATACACCAAGAATAAATCTGTCGGGGCCGAACACAGCAGACAAGACTCATACGAACTACGTCGGGATATAGCCCGGCACAGAGGTGCCGCACACCCCCTATGCTTCACTGATGAAGTTATGAATTATGAATTCTCGGAGGGTTTCAAACCCGTAAATATCGAATCATACGACGCCACAACAGATCCCGCTTTATGGATTGAGGATTTCCTCCTTCGCATCCACATGGCTCGCGGTGATGATCTACATGCCATCAAGTACCTCCCACTAAAACTCAAAGGACCAGCTTCGCATTGGCTGAATAGCTTGCCAGCAGATTCCGTCGGCAGTTGAGAGGATCTGGAAGACATATTTCTCGACAACTTCCAGGGCACTTATGTACGACCACTAGATGCTGATGACTTGAGCCACATAACCCAGTAGCCAGGGGAATCAGCCAGACAATCTAGACACGGTTCCTGACTAAGAAAAATCAAATTGTAGACTGTCCGGATGCAGAGGCCCTAGGGGCATTGAAGCATAACATCCGCGACGAATGGCTCGCCCGCCACCTCGGCCAGGAAAAGCCGAAATCTATGGCAGCCCTCACAACACTCATGACCCGCTTCTGCACGGGCGAGGACAGCTGGCTGGCTCGTAGCTGTTAACAGTAGGCAGCATCGTAATACACCAAAGCATTGCAATAACGGCGATAACACCAAAGATACGACAGTTAATGCAGGATTCAGAGGCTCTAGATCCGGTCAGCGGAAAAAGCCATTCAAAAGAAATACTCTGGCTTCGTCCAGTCTGGATCACATACTTGATCGCTCGTGTCAAATCCACGGCACCCCCGACAAGCCAGCCAATCACACCAATAGAGAATGTTGGGTGTTCAAGCAGGCCGGCAAGTTAAATGCCAAAAACAAGGACAAGGGGCTGCATAGCGATGACGAGGAGGAGCCCCGGCCACCGAACACAGGAGGACAGAAGGGGTTTCCCCCACAAGTGAAGATGGTGAACATGATATACGCAACCCACATTCCCAAGAGGGAGCGGAAGCGTGCGCTAAGGGACGTCTATGCGATGGAGCCCGTCGCCCCAAATTTCAACCCATGGTCTGCTTGCCCGATCACCTTCGATCGCAGGGATCACCCCACTAGCATCCGTCATGGCGGATCCGCCGCATTGGTCCTAGACCCCATCATTGAACGATTTCACCTCACTCGAGTCCTTATGGACGGCGGCAGCAGCCTGAACCTGCTTTATCAGGATACAGTGCGAAAAATGGGTATCAATCCCTCGAGGATCAAACCCAGCAAAGCCACCTTTAAAGGCGTCATCCCAGGTGTAGAGGCCCATTGCATAGGCTCAATCACACTGGAAGTAGTCTTTGGATCACCGAATAACTTCCGAAGGGAAGAGTTAATCTTCGACATCGTCCCGTTTCGCAGTGGCTATCATGCACTACTCGGACGGAAATCATTTGCAAAATTCAATGCAGTGCTGCATTACGCATATCTCAAGCTCAAGATGCTAGGACCTCGCGGAGTCATAACAGTAAATGGAAACACAAAACGCTCGCTCCGTAAGGAAGAGCACACTGCGGCCCTTTCAGCAGAGGCACAAGGCAGCCTGTACATGCAGACCACTCATTCGGCGTCACGGCCCCCGGACACCTTCAAGCGAGTCCGGAACAAGCTGCAACAAGATCGCCTGGCACGATCAGAGCTCGCCTAGAAGTTCGGCCCCTGTCCCAGTCCCAGTGAAGTGATGAAATCCGTGCCGCGTGTACATAACTATGCACTAAAAATACCATGGACATAGGCGGGGGCACGATCAGGACACATCCCGCATTGTGGCTTAACCACACTAGGGGCTATATACCTTCGAGATTCCTTTTCTCTTTTAGGGCCTAACTCCCTGGAAGCCCTTTCCGGTAGTACGATTGTCGGACACATTCCGGAAGCAACAACCAAGGCGGCAAGAAGCTAAGTTGAACACGGGAACCGCCAGGTGGTCTCTAGTAATAACTGATATACCCGCTTTTTACTATTTTATGCGCAGCTTGACCTGGGATAGGACATTTCGAATTGTCCTAATTTATGCTTATTGCACTACTTGTACCAAGTACGCTTCGAAGTATCATTTAAATAACAATGCATATCATTAATCTATCATTACATTATTTAAGTTTTTCTCTTTCTCTTATATGTCCATTTACGACAATCCACACCCGCACGTGCGGGTACGGTCAGTTCACCAGGGGTCCTCGGTTCCCCCATAACACGGCGCAAGAAGTATGAACACTTTCGACAGTGCGGCACCCTGAACTTATAGCATTATATGCATCAGCTCTGAATCATGTCTTTGGTAAAATGTTGGGTTGCCCGGATCCCATGCTTTGGTACCTTACGTTCCGCTATATCGGCTAAGGTAACCGTGGGAGAACTATGCGATTGTGTCCCGGTTCTTCCGGACAAGCACCTCAGTAGAGAAAGCCAAAAACTGACTGTCATGATAAGGCGAGAGACTGGTCACTGTTCGAGAGGTCTCAAGTCCTTAAAGATTTTTTCTGCTTCGGGCAAGGAGTCGGCCTTGTCTGGCTTAGGCGTGTATAGCGCCCCAAATTCGGCCCTCCGAATACCAGGGGCTTCGCCAAAAATTTAAAATCATAGGCTTCTATGACTAAGTGAGAGTGATAAAGCATTATAGTCCGGTTGTCTGGTTCGTTGCGCTGAACACCTCCCTTGAAGGACCCAAAATGGGGGTAAAGAGTGTTCAGATTTATCCTGAACACCCAGTACTAGTTACATGGGGGTAGAAGCCGATGACTGGCCAACTCTCAGATTTTATAAACGGCCGCACAGAATGTAATATTTTAAATTAAGAAAGTGTCGCATGGCGCAAACGAACTCGTTTAATATTACAGGATCACATGGGCATGTTCATTCAAAAATTACATCCCTGGCACACTCATCTACCACTAACCGGGAACCCTTCAGGACACTCTCATAATAATTATCGGGGCAGTGATGCTCCTTGCCCTCCGGCGGCCCCTCCTTCACCAGATTCACAGCGTCCAGCTTCGCCTAGTGCACCTTCGCCCGGGCAAAAGCCCTACATGCACCCTCGATGCAGACGGACCGCTTGATGACTTCAAGCCGTGGGCAGGCTTCCACTAACCGCCTCACTAGGCCGAAGTAGCTGCCGGACAGGGGCTCGCCAGGCCATATCCGGACTATAAGGCCCCTCATGGCCTGTTTGGCTGCCTTGTGAAGCTCGACCAACTTCTTTAGCTGGTCGCTCAAGGGCACGGGGTGTTCGGTCCCAGTATACTGTGACCAAAACAACTTCTCCGTTGAGGTCCCCTCCTCAGCCCGGTAAAACCCCACGGCATCCAGTACACTGCGGGGATGATCTGCAAACGCTCATGGAGAGCTCCGAACTCGGGTAAGAAAAAGGGAAGTCTCCTTCACATGCTTTCTTTGCATATTGAATGCCTTACTCGCTGCTATCTTCTTCACCACGTCAATCTCCTGAAGGGCCTTGTGGGCTTCGGCCTTGGCGCTCCGGACGCTTTCAAGTGCCTGCGTGAGCTCGGACTCTCACGTCTTGGAGTCAAGCTCCAAGGACTCGTGCTTTTTGGCAAGAGCCTCGAGCTCTTGCTACACCTCGCCTACTCGGGCTTCTTGTCTCTCCCGTTCAATGCGTTCTTTGGCCGCTTTGTCTTCGGCCTCGGACAACGCCTTCCTCAGGTTCTCCACCTTGGTCGTGTCCCCTGACAAATTCATGATGATCCTATTACTTCACACCCAAACGTCTTTTTAACTATATATAGACAGGGGTATATCTTACCTTTGCTCTCTTTGAGCTGCCTCTTGGTAAGACCGGGCTCGTCCTCGGACCACTTCAGGGCCTGCTTCTGCGCAGAGACCTCCGCAGTACATGCGACAGCGGCCAGCAGTGAAGTCTGCACATACACATAGACATACTCTAATTAGACTCCTGAGTTATCATTTGATCCTCTATTCGGTTTTTCTACACGAACGATGAACAGAGCATTAGGGGCTACTATCTAGGCGGTAATATTTTCTTATATTTTGATTGCTTACCTCAAAGACTATTACGAGGCTAGCGCAAGCTTTGGTCAGTCCGTTTTTGGCGGACTGAACCTTCTCGACCACCGCACTCATGATAGTGTGTTGCTCTTCTTCGATGGAAGCGCTGCGAAGCGCTTCCAGCAGGTTGTCTGGTGCCTCTGATTGGACAGAGGACACCGGCACGGATGGTTGGCCCCCCTTGACGGGGGACCGCCTGCCGGAGTCCGAAACCATCAAAGGTTCCGACGCAGTTTCCGGCTGGGGCCCGAACTCGTAGCCCATAGGAGCCTCGCTCCCTTGGTACCCAGGGTCCGGGAAGTCACCGTCAGGCGCCCCCAGGACCACCTCCCCTTGGCTCGGTGCCTTTTGAGACAATACCTCGGCGTTGTCCGTAGGGCGAGGGGTTGAAGCAGTCGGAAGAGAACCGTTGTTCATATTCGACGAGTCCAAAAAGAGCCGCTCGACGAAGGTACGTCGAGATGAGCTCGGGACGGACTGCATAATCATGTTCAGCATGAGAGCAGGAAGTACAATAAAACATACCATGAAGTACTATGGTGTCCAGACACTTACGATTTCGCCAGGGGCTTGACCCTGGGTAGCCACTCGTCGCCGCAGTCAGCGGCCGTCGTGGTGCAGTCCGGAAGGAGGGTCCTTCCCTTCTTGGACCCTTTGGCCTCCCCGGATGGGTCGGCCTTCCTTTTCTTGTCTCCCCCGGCTGAGTGGGGGGAGAACTTTTCTCCTCCTCCTCGTTTTCGTGGGAGGAGTGCGCGTCAGAGTCATACTCCGATGAGTCCGATACAACCTTGCGCCGGAGACCCTTTCGGGTCCCCGTGGCCTTCTTCTTGGTCATCTTTTCCGGCACCTCGTAGGGTGCCGGAGTTAGCATTTTCGTCAGAAGAGCATCTGTAGGATCTTCGGGAAGCGGGGCTGGCCTATCAAGCTGCCCCGCCGTCTCTATCCAGTCCTGTTAATGACATGGAAGTTCAGCTCCTGCACACAACTAAACCGGGGCAAATAAATACCCTGAGAGATATAAAAACCTACCAGATTGGCGCGGCGCTTTGTGCTGAGTCCGTGGTCCTCGGTGAGGGAAGCATATTGGCGCTCTTGAACAGCACCCTCCAGACGTCCTCATGGGTCGTGTCATAGAGCTCTCTCGGCGTCTGGTGCTTGGCCGAGTCGAACTCCCAAAAACTGAATGCCCGTCTTTGGAACGGAAGGATCCGGCGGAAGAGCATAACCTGGACCACATTGACAAGCTTGATTTTTCTGCTCGTCATGTTCTAGATGCAGGTCTGGAGTGCGGTGAGCTCTACCGAAGAACCCCAGGACAGGCCCTTCTTTTTCCAGGAGGTGAGCCACGCGGGGATTCCGGATCGAAATTTGGGGGCCGCCACCCAGTTGGAGTCGCATGGCTCGGTGATGTAGAACAACCCCGATTGGCACCCCTTTATGGTATCCACATAGGTGGCCTCGAGCCAGGTGACATTAGGCATCTTGCCCACCATGGCTCCTCCGC
Organism: Triticum urartu; assembly: GCF_003073215.2. Classification (NCBI taxonomy): domain Eukaryota; kingdom Viridiplantae; phylum Streptophyta; class Magnoliopsida; order Poales; family Poaceae; genus Triticum; species Triticum urartu. The sequence continues at coordinate 267,523,712 of NC_053023.1, forward strand.
ACTCTGCTTGCTGGCCTCCGACCACCTTCGGTTTTACGTTGAAGTTTTTTAGCCATAGGCCGAAGTGGGGCCTGATGCGGAGGAAGGCCTCGCACACGATGATAAACGCCGATATATTGAGGATGAAATTGGGGGCCAGATCATGAAAATCCAGCACGTAGTAGAACATGAGCCCGCGGACAAACGGGTGGAGAGGGAATCCCAGTCCGCGGACGAAATGGGTAAGAAAAACTACCCTCTCCTGGGGTTCGGGCGTTGGGACGATCTGCCCCACATTCGGCAGCCGGTGCGCGATATCCGCAGCCAGGTATCCGGCTTCCCGTAACTCTTTGATATTCTACTCCATGACGGAGGATACCATCCACTTGCCTCCTGCTCCAGACATGCTTGGAGTGGTTCGAGAAGAAGAACGCGAGCTTGGGTGCTAGAGCTCGAGTGTGCGGGAATGGGTAAGCGAGGAGGAAGAAGGCGTGGGTGTAAATAGTAAATCTTTGTCCCTTTATAAGGGCGGAAGAGGCGATGTGCCTCCCCACTTGCCTAGCAAAACCGCATATTCCCTAGGCGCCGTAATTGATGGCGCGGTTGGGTTACCCATGTCCGTATTGATGAGAATCTCGTGATAAGGGGAACATGATCTCTGCTTTGACAAGACGTGTCAAGAAAATTGCCTCGTGATATGTGCGGAGCTGGTTAAGAAAAGCGGTTCGAATAAAAACCGGGCCATGGCATGATGTCATGCTGTCAAAACGTGTCAACAGATTAGATTCGTGGAAATATTATTCTCTCTATGGTGGTATGTGGAACTTATTTTGCAGGGTCGGACACTATCCTTGTATTCCAAATCTTCAATGGTGTATTCGGAGGAGGAACCCGCCATGCAATGCCGAAGACAACACTGCGTGCCAGACTCATCGTCATTGAAGCCTCGTTCAGCGGCTACTGAGGGAGTCCTGGACTAGGGGGTCTCTGGACAGCCGGACTATATCCTTTGGCCGGACTGTTGGACTATGAAGATACAAGTTTGAACACATCGTCCCATGTCCAGATGGGACTCTACTTGGCGTGGAAGGCAAGCTAGGCAATACAGATATGTATATCTCCTTGTTTGTAACCGATCTTGTGTAACCCTAAACCCCTCTGGTGTCTATATAAACTGGAGGGTTTTAGTCCGTAGGACAACAGACAATCATACCATAGGCTAGCTTCTAGGGTTTAGCCTCTTTGATCTCGTGGTAGATCAACTCTTGTACTACTCATATTATCAAGAACAATCAACCAGGACATAGGGTAGTACCTCCATCAAGAGGGCCCGAACCTGGGTAAAGATCGTGTCCCCAACCTCCTGTTACCATCCGCCATAGACGCATAGTTTGGGGCCCTCTACCTGAGATCCGCCGGTTTTGAGACCGACAGCTGCATCAACTGAAGAATGAGGTGGAGGAGGAGAAGGCCCGGCTGGAGTCCAAGGCGAAAATCATTGCCAGCAATCGTGCGGCCTTCGATTCTCTTGAGGAGAGGCCCCGCAAGGTGCTACGAGATCTCTATGGGAGGGGGTTGAAGAAGCCGCTGGTGACTGCTGAGGAAGGCCCAGCCGAGCTGCTCCCTCGGCTTGTCGAGGCGCTTGAGGGTGTTGCTGACAGAGTCGGCCCCATGGTGGCGGGAGAAGCCCGTGCACTCTCCGCTTCAGCTATGGCGCGCGTCTTCAGCCACCTGCATCTTTGTGACGTTAGCACTGACTTCGGAGCCCTGCTTGAGCCTGTGGACAAGGTGCACTGCACCGCCGCACCAAAGTCGGAAATATTGAGAAACCTGGTTTTTAATTCCTGTAATTCCAAAACACGCCTGAAAATCATGAAACTTGGCATGGTTTCATGACATGGCACCAGCACACTGCGGTAATATTTTTCGTCGAATTGGGACAAGCTTTGGTGGAAGCTTCTTGCAAACCGGAGCTTCCCTCAATAAGGCTCGTGGTTCCGAGAGGGAACGTGTCACCTCCGTGTGTGAAATGACATACGTACACTGCCTTCTCCCGCCTTATTTTTTAGACAACCAAGTTAGACCAAATAGAAGTACCATGCTAAATTTTGGAATTATTCCGGGCTCGCTTCGCCATTTTTATACATTAATTGAGTTTCGGGGCATTTAAGGTGCATAATTCAAATTTGAACTACAAGCACATGCTCCAGTGCACCAAAGTTGTTTGGAAAATCACATGTGTGTCCTTGGGTGAATTTGTAGGTCCCATGCAAGAGATGGGAGTGAAATTCAAACATCTGGGCATCATGGCTCGGCCAGAAATATTGAGAAACTTGGTTTTTTAATTCCTGTAATTCCAAAACACGCCTGTAAATCATGAAACATTGCATGGTGTCATGACATGGCACCAACATGCTGCGGTAATATTTTTGGCTGAATTGGGACAAGTTTTGGTGTAAGCTTCTTACAAACCGGAGCTTCCCTCAAGAAGGCTCGTGTTTTCGAGAGGGAACGTGTCAACTCCGTGTGCAAAACGACATACGTACACTGCCTTCTCCCGACTTATTTTTTATACAAAGAAAGATTAGACCAAATAGAAGTAACATGCTAAACTTTGGAATTATTCCGGGTTCATTTGGCCTTTTTTATATATAATTGAGTTTCTGGGCATTTAATGTGCATAATTCAAATTTGAACTACAAGCACATGCTCCAGTGCACCAAAGTTGTTTGAAAAATCGCATGTGTGTCCTTGGGTGAATTTCTAGGTCCCATGAAAGAGATGGGAGTGAAATTCAAACATCTGGGCGTCGTGGCTCGGCCGGAAAGATTGAGAAACTTGGTTTTTTAATTCCTGTAATTCCAAAACACGCCTGGAAATCATGAAACTTGGCATGGTCTCATGACATGGCACCAACATGATGTGGTAATTTTTCTGTCCGATTTGCGAAGGCGCACACATTAACAATCAACAAAGTCATTTTGGAACAAGTGTTGTCACGTTACAAATCGGAAACACAAGTATTATTGAAACCGTGGGCGTTCGACTTACCAATTACATGCGGCCACACGTCCCCTTTTTTTATTGGCTAGGAGGTGCTGTGCGGGGTAGCTATTTGTGTATGGGAGGCATACGATCAGACCCCTGCACATGCTCATCGGGAGGAGAGCCCTTTGACTGCTACACACCGCGCACCTCCCTCCCAACATCTCCATTAATGGAGCCCGAGCACATGTTCTACGGCGTGGCTATGCTTCACATGACTGAGATTTAAGAGAGAAAATGAAAATCTGAAAAGAAAGTTTTGCATGGATCTTGATGTAAGATCTGACGAACCTGTATAGCATCGACTGTGACTTATAAAAAGCATGATGAATATAAGGACGATGACAGTGGATAATAATTGTTTTACATATTTAGAAACATAATTAAAAAAAGCCGGATGTGGCAATGACTGAAATACACGAGGGCAAAATAAGAAGGAAGACAAAGATCTGGCTCATTGATCTCTACTTTTTTGATCCGTGGCTGCAGGCCACGGGAACTAGTCTCCAGGGCGAGCGACGACAAACTGTTTCTTGTCCTCGAGATGCTGCTTGAGAGCATCCATGGATTCCTCCACCAGCCTTCTGCGCTCGATGCGCACCTTGTTATTCTCGACCATAAGTTTCTCGACGATGATGCCGATCCTCTTGGACGAGGGCACGCATGTGCCTGTAATAGTCCTCGCCTGCCCGCGGGACATTTTCCCAGGCCGCCGCATCAAGTGAGAACATCTCTGCTACATTCGTGGCGCGGCGGCACATCTCTTCTGCGTCCATGGCGCGGTCGGACCAGTCTGCTGCATCGACGATGCGGCGGCTCTTCCGTGCTGCTTCGGCGGCATGGCGGGACATCTCTGCTGCTACGGCAGTGCGGCGAGACAAGTTGGATGCTATCACGGCGATGCGGGACATCTCTCGTGCTCCCTCTTCCAGGATCACCTCTCCTTGGTCGCAATCTCTCGATGCATAACTCACGCTGGCCATGGTGAACGCAAGGGAACGATGATGAATGACTTTTGTGTTTTTGACTTTTTGTGGATGAGGAGTTGAGGAGGAATGTGCAGTCATCTTGGAGTAGTAGTATTTATAACCATGTAGTAATACACTCCTAAGTGGGAAACTGTTTAGGTTTTGATCGGTGTGAACAGGTTTGCAATTTGGAATGTGACGGGACACATGCTCAAAATTTACTGATGGTTATAAGTGCGGCACTATTGCCAGAAGGCATAACGTGGGCACGTACGCCTTCTTGGTTGCGTACGTGGCGTTTGCACCATAGGGTGCACCGCAATAGGCAATGTCAGCACACGTCTTTTAATTAGAAAGGGTGTGCCCGTCTAGCACACACACGTTGATCTACCTAATTGTTTCAGTTTGTTGTGGCTAATCGCAAACAGTTCATCCATGTGAAGTGTATGCCATCAATCGCAGACACTTTGATCTGGCTTACCCGTTTATGTTCTGTTTCCTAATCGCATACAGTTAATCCTTTTGAAGCGTATGCCCTCAATCACACACACCTTGATCTGGTTGACTGCTTCTTTTGTGTTGCCTAATCACAAATAGTTCATTCGAGTGAACCGTATGTTGTATATCGCACACACCTTCATCTGGCTGCCCATTTCTTTTGTGTTGCCTAATCACAAACAGTTCATCCGAGTGAACTGCATGCTCTATATCGCACACGCCTTCACCAGGCGGCCCATCTCTTTTGTTCGGCCTCATCGCAAACAGTTCATCGGACTGAACCGTATGCCCTGGATCGCACACGCAACTAATATATGAACCATGTTTGATGCATCCTCCATCGCAAACGTTTTCAACTTTTTTGACGGTTTTCATACAGCACCATTTGCAATTATGGCATCGCACACAGTTTCTCGAAGGGTCTCTGATCATAGTGTCGCGTTAGCAGCATCCTGCGGTAGCGCTGGCTCACAGGTTACTACAACAATAGTTGCAGGTACAGGGTAATGAGATGGTCTGACGTGAGAGCGATGCTCGATTGTTTTTGAGTTCTTCTGCTTCTTCTTCAATCAAGGGATAGATTCCGGGTCAAGGGGCCTGGGCTAGCAGGGTGGTTGTTGTTCTTCTTTTTCATTTGATTTCATCCATAGTCGGATCCTGCCCTAATGTTTGATGATTGCTACGTATTGATGTATTCATGTATTCATGTTGTAGCTTGTGGTGAGTGTAAGCCTTTATCTTGTATTCTCATCTATTCAGTACATGGTATGTTGTAAGGATATCCACCTAGCTATAGGCTCGAAATGTGGTTGTGCCCCAATCATGAGTTCATCACGTGATTGGGATGGAATCGCATCTTGGGTGCTAGAAGTTGGTACCAGAGCCTTACCGACCTTAGGAGCCCCTCGATTGATCAAACTGTTTCTGTTGTTGTGTCTAGAAGAAAACTATTTTTGAGTCTAGTTATATCGGAGAGTAGGAATTCTTTTTACTCCTCAGCCCTTCGTCACTCTGGTGAGGAATCATGACGTAGGTGTTTTTCCACTCTTCTATCCTTTTTCACTCAAATATTTTTAGGATCACGCAGGTATTGTTGGATCTTTGCGATATCATTGTGACGGAAATTCTGTCTTGGTTCCTCATGACATTTAGGGGTTGTGGCACTGTCCCGGGGAGTTGAGCTCCAAGGTGTTTTTGTCACAGTGTTTATCGTTTCAGTTCCGGAATACCAGAGTTTGCCAACATCGAAAATGCTTCTATACTTTTTGTGGTGAGAGTAGTTTGAAGACACCCAGTACTCGGGAGAGCAATCAGATGTATTTCCACATTTAGTATATCGAATGTTTTCGAAGGTCTGAGGTACACGATTTTTGACGGTTTCTTGCTTATATGTCGATGGATGGATACAGTTGAAGTGTAGGGCTTGTTAGTTGTGTGATATATTTGTGCCTCCCTGTATCCCCAACACCAGATTGCATAACCAGAGAATTTCGGGAGTTCATAGGTGGGAATTCAAGTAGTTACCTAGGATATCTTTCCGACAAATGCATATATGAGACTGGGGTTCGACGTCTAGTGGTCCGCCTGTCCACGGTTGGTTTTATAGTGGTCTCTTTGTGTCTTAAAGAGTCCTTGGCTATGCTGACTCTGAAGGAAATATGCCCTAGAGGCAATAATAAAGTTATTATTTATTTCCTTATATCATGATAAATGTTTATTATTCATGCTAGAATTTTATTAACCGGAAACTTAGTACATGTGTGAATACATAGACAAACAGAGTGTCACTAGTATGCCTCTACTTGACTAGATCGTTGAATCAAAGATGGTTATGTTTCCTAGCCATAGACATGAGTTGTCATTTCATTAATGGGATCACATCATTAGAGAATGATGTGATTGACTTGACCCATTCCGTTAGCTTAGCACGATGATCATTTAGTTTGTTGCTACTGCTTTCTTCATGACTTATACATGTTCCTCTGACTATGAGATTAGGCAACTCCCAAATACCGGAGGAACATTTTGTGTGCTACCAAACATCACAATGTAACTGGGTGATTATAAAGGTGCTCTACAGGTGTCTCTGATGGTACTTGTTGAGTTGGCATAGATCGAGATTAGGATTTATCACTCGGATTGTCGGAGAGATATCTATGGGCCTTCTCAGTAATGCACATCACTATAAGCCTTGCAAGCAATGTGACTAATGAGTTAGTTGCGGGATGATGCATTACGGAACGAGTAAAAAGACTTGCCGGTAACGAGATTGCGGGATGATGCATTACGGAATCTCGGGCAAGTAACATACCGATGACAAAGGGAACAACGTATGTTGTTATGCGGTTGGACTGATAAAGATCTTCGTAGAATATGTAGGAACCAATATGAGCATCTAGGTTCTGCTATTGGTTATTGACCGGAGATGAGTCTCGGTCATGTCTACATAGTTCTTAAACCCGTAGGGTCTACACGCTTAACATTTGGTGACGATCGGTATTATGAGTTTATGTGATTTGATGTACCGAAGGTTGTTCGGAGTCCCGGATGAGACCACGGACATGACGAGGAGTCTCGAAATGGTCGAGACGTAAAGATCGATATATTGGAAGGCTATTCAGACATCGGAAAGGTCCCGAGTGATTCGGGTATTTTTCAGAGTACCGGAGAGTTACGGGAATTCGTTGAAGGAGTCAATGGGCCTTCATGGGCCTTAGTGGAAAGAGAGAGCAGCAAGGAAGTGTGGGGTGAGCCCCCCTAGGCCCAAACCGAATTGGTTTAGGGCTTTGGGGGCCAGCCCCCTCTTTCCTTCTCCCCTACTCCTCTTTCCTTCCCCTCCTACATGGACTAAGAAAAGGGGGAACCTACTCCTAGTAGGAGTAGGATTCCCCCCTTGGGGCGCATCCTATGAGGCCGCCGGCCCCCTCCCCTTGCTCCTTTACATACGGGGGCAGGGGGCACCCTCTAGAACACACAAGTTGATTGTTCCAAGCCGTGTGCGGTGCCCCCCTCCACCATAATCCACCTCGATCATATCGTAGCGGTGTTTAGGCGAAGCCCTGCGTCGGTGGCAACATCATCACCGTCATCACGCCGTCGTGCTGACGGAACTCCTCCTTGAAGCCCTGCTGGATCGGGGTCCGTGGGACGTCATTGAGCTGAACATGTGCTGAACTCGGAGGTGTCGTGCGTTCGGTACTTGGATCGGTCGGATCGAGAAGACGTACGACTATATCCACCGCGTTCTCATAACGCTTCCGCTTATGGTCTACGAGAGTACGTGGACGATACTCTCCCCTCTTGTTTCTATGAATCACCATGATCTTGTGTGTGCATAGGAATTTTTTTGAAATTACTACGTTACCCAATAGGTGAATCCGAGCTTGGTTTATGCGTAGATGTTATATGCACGAGTAGAACACAAAGGAGTTGTGGGCGTGGGTATATACATATTGCTTGCCGTCACTAGTTGATTCTTAATTCAGCGGCATTGTTGAATGAAGCGGCCCAAACCGACATTACGCGTACGCTTACGCGAGACTGGTTCTACCGACGTGCTTCACACACAGGTGGCTAGTAGGTGTCTGTTTCTCCAGCTTTAGTTGGATCGGATTCAATGAACAGGGTTCTTTCTGAAGATCAAAAAGCAATCACTATACCGCGTTGTGGTTTTTGATGCGTAGGTAAGAACGGTTCTTGCTCAACCCGTAGCAGCCACGTAAAACTTGCAAAAACAAAGTAGAGGACGTCTAACTTGTTTTTGCAGGGCATGTTGTGATGTGATATGGTCAAGACATGATGCTAAATTTTACTGTATGAGATGATCATGTTTTGTAACACAGTTATCGGCAACTGGCAGAAGCCATATGGTTGTCGCTTTATTATATGAAATGCAATCGCCATGTAATTTCTTTACTTTATCACTAAGCGGTAGCGATAGTCGTGGAGGCAATAGCTGGCATGAGGACAACGATGCTTCGATGGAGATCAAGGTTTCAAGCCGGTGACGATGGTGATCATGACGATGCTTTGGAGATGAAGATCACATGCACAAGATGATGACCATATCATATCACTTATATTGATTGCATGTGATGTTTATCTTTTATGCATCTTATTTTTCTTAGATCGATGGTAGCATGATAAGATGATCTCTCACTAAATTTCAAGGTATAAGTGTTCTCCCTGAGTATGCACCATTGCGAAAGTTCATCGTGCCGAGACACCACATGACGATCGGGTGTGATAAGCTCTACGTTCACATACAACGGGTGCAAGCCAGTTTTGCACACGCAGAATACTCGGGTTAAACTTGACGAGCCTAGCATATGCAGATAGGGCCTCGAAACACTGGAAACCGAAAGGTCGAGCGTGAATCATATAGAAGATATGATCAACATAGAGATGTTCACCATTGAAAACTACTCCATCTTACGTGATGATCGGACATGGTTTAGTTGATATGGATCACGTGATCACTTAGATGATTAGAGGGATGTCTATCTAAGTGGGAGTTCTTCAGTAATATGATTAATTGAACTTTAAATTTATCATGAACTTAGTCCTGATAGTATTTGCATATCTATGTTGTACATCACTTGCTCGCGTATAGCTTCCCCGTTTAATTTATGATATGTTCCTAGAGAAAACTATGTTCAAAGATGTTAGTAGCAATTACACGGACTGGATCCGTAACTTGAGTATTATCCTCATTGTTGCACAGAAGAATTACAACCTAGAAGCACCGCTAGGTGACAAACCCGATGCAGGAGCAACGCCAGATGTTATGAACACATGGCAGAGCAAAGGTGATGACTACTCGATAGTTCAGTGTGCCATGTTTGCGGCTTAGAACCGGGACCTCAACGACATTTTGAACGTCACGGAGCATATGAGATGTTCCAGGAGTTGAAGTTAATATTTCAAGCAAATGCCCAGATTGAGAGATATTAAGTCTCCAATAAGTTCTACAGCTGCAAGATGGAGGAGAATAGTTCTGTCAGTGAACATATACTCAGAATGTCTGGGTACCACAACCACTTGACACAACTGGGGGTTAATCTTCCTGATGATAGTGTCATTGGCAGTGTTCTTTAATCACTGCCACCAAGCTACAAGAGCTTTGTGATGAACTATAATATGCAAGGGATGGATAAGATGATTCCCGAGCTCTTCGCAATGCTAAAAGCTGCGGAGGTAGAAATCAAGAAGGAGCATCAAGTGTTGATGGTCAATAAGACCACCAGTTTCAAGAAAAAGGGTAAAGGAAAGAAGGGGAACTTCAAGAAGAACAGCAAGCCAGTTGCTGCTCAAGTGAAAAAACCCAAGTCTGGACCTAAGCCTGAGACTGAGTGCTTCTACTGCAAAGGAGCTGGTCACTGGAAGCGGAACTACCCCAACTATTTGGTGGAGAATAAGGATGGCAAAGTGAAAGGTATATTTGATATACATGTTATTGATGTGTACCTTACTAATGCTCGCAGTAGTGCCTGGGTATTTGATACTAGTTCGGTTGCTAACATTTGCAACTCTAAACAGGGGCTACGGATTAAGCGAAGATTGGCTAAGGACGAGGTGACGATGCACGTGGGAAATGATTCCAAAGTCGATGTCGCCATCGGCATGCTACCTCTACATCTACCTTCGGGATTAGTATCAGACCTAAATAATTGTTATTTGGTGCCAATGTTGAGCATGAACATTATATCTGGATCTTGTTCGATGCGGGACGGTTATTCATTTAAATCAGAGAATAATGGTTGTTCTATTTATATGAGTAATATCTTTTATGGTCATGCACCCCTAATGAGTGGTCTATTTTTACTAAATCTTGATAGTAGTGATACACATGTTCATAGTATTGAAGCCAAAAGATGTAGAGTTGATAATGATAGTGCAACTTATTTGTATCACTACCGTTTAGGTCATATTGGTGTAGAGCGCATGAAGAAACTCCATTCTGATGGACTTTTGGAATCACTTGATACTTGCGAACCATGCCTTATGGGCAAGATGACGTTCTCCGGATCAATGGAGCGAGCAACAGATGTATGTGGTCCGATGAATATTGAGGCTCGCGGCGGGTATTTTTATTTTCTCACCTTCACAAATGATTTGAGCAGATATGGGTATATCTACTTAATGAAACATAAGTCTGAGACATTTGAAAAGTTCAAAGAATTTCAGAGTGAAGTGGAAAATTTTTGAGTTATTAGTTTGGACTTCATTTGAAACAATGCGGAATAGTTTCGCAACTCACGCCACCTGGAACACCATAGCGTAATGGTGTGTCCGAACGTCGCAATCGTACTTTACTGGATATGGTGCGATCTATGATGTCTCTCACTGATTTACCGCTATTGTTTTGGGGTTATGCTTTAGAGACAGTTGCATTCATGTTAAATAGGGCACCATCTAAATCCATTGAGACGACACCTTATGTACTGTGGTTTGGCAAGAAACCCAAGCTATCGTTTCTTAAAGTTTGGGACTGTGATGCTTATGTGAAAAAACTTCAACCTGATAAGCTCGAACCCAAATCGGAGAAATGTGTCTTCATAGGATACCCAAAGGAAACTGTTGGGTACACCTTCTATCACCGATCCGAAGGCAAGATATTCGTTGCTAAGAATGGATCCTTTCTAGAGAAGGAGTTTCTCTCGAAAGAAGTGAGTGGGAGGAAAGTATAACTTGATGAGGTAATTGTACCTTCTCCCTTATTGGAAAGTAGTTCATCACTGAAATCAGTTCCAGTGATTCCTATACCAGTAAGTGAGGAAGCTAATGATGATGATCATGAAACTTCTGATCAAGTTACTACCAAACCTCGTAGGTCAACCAGAGTAAGATCCGCACCAAACTGGTACAGTAATCCTGTTCTGAAGTCATGTTACTTGACCATGATGAACCTACGAACTATGTGGAAGCGATGATGAGCCCAAATTCCGCAAAATGGCTTGAAGCCATGAAATCTGAGATGGGATCCATGTATGAGAACAAAGTGTGGACTTTGGTTGACTTGTCCCATGATCGGCATGCCATAGAGAATAAATGGATCTTCAAGAAGAAGACTGACGCTGACGGTAGTGTTACTATCTACAAAGCTCGACTTGTTGTGAAAGGTTTTCGACAAGTTCAAGTAGTTGACTACGATGAGACCTTCTCACCCGTAGGGATGCTTAAGTCTGTCCGATTCATGTTAGCAATTGCCGCATTTTATGATTATGAAATTTGGCAAATGGATGTCAAAACTGCATTCCTTAATGGATTTCTTAAAGAAGAAGTTGTATATGATACAACCAGAAGGTTTTGTCGATACTAAAGGTGCTAACAAAGTGAGCAAGCTACAGCGATCCATCTATGGACTGGTGCAAGCATCTCGGACTTGGAATATATGCTTTGATAAAGTGATCAAAGCATATGGTTTTATACAGACTTACGGTGAAGCCTATATTTACAAGAAAGTGAGTGGGAGCACTACAACATTTTTGATAAGTGTATGTGAATGACATATTGTTGATCGGAAATAATGTAGAATTTTCTGGAAAGCATAAAGGGGTGTTTGAAAAGAGTTTTTCAAAGAAAGACCTCGATGAAGCTACTTACATGTTGAGCATCGAGATCTATAAAGATAGATCAAGATGCTTGATATATTTTCAATGATTACATACCTTGACAAGATTTTGAAGTAGTTCAAAATGGAACAGTCAAAGAAGGAGTTCTTGCCTGTGTTGCAAGGTGTGAAGTTGAGTAAAGACTCAAAACCCGACCATAGCAGAAAATAGAAAGAAAATGAAAAGTCATTCCCTATGCCTCAGTCATAGCTTCTATAAAGTATGCTATGCTATTTACCAGTCCTATTGTATACCTTAGCATCTATTTGGCGTGGGAGTACAATAGTGATCTAGGAGTAGATCACTGGACAACGGTCAAAATTATCCTTAGAGGACTAAGGAAATATTTTTCGGTTATGGAGGTGATAAAAGGAGTTCGTCGTTAAGAGTTACGTCGATGCAAGCTTTTTACATTGATCTAGATGACTCTAAGTCTCGATCTGGATACATATTGAAAGTGGGAGCAATTAGCTAGAATAGCTACAAGCAGAGCATTATAGACATAGAAATTTGTGAAATACATACGGATCTGAATGTTGCAGACCCGTAGACTAAACTTCTCTCACATGCAAAACATGATCACTCTTTGGGTGTTAAGCACATAGCGATGTGAACTAGATTATTGACTCTAGTAAACCCTTTGGGTATTAGTCACATGGAGATGTGAACTAATCACATAAAGATATGAACTAGATTATTGACTATCGTACAAGTGGGACACAAAAGGAAATATGCCCTAGAGGCAATAATAAAGTTATTATTTATTTCCTTATATCATGATAAATGTTTATTATTCATGCTAGAATTGTATTAACCGTAAACTTAGTACATGTGTGAATACATAGACAAACAGAGTGTCACTAGTATGCCTCTACTTGACTAGCTCATTGAATCAAATATGGTTAAGTTTCCTAGCCATCGACATGACTTGTCATTTGATTAATGGGCTAACATCATTAGAGAATGATGTGATTGACTTGACCTATTCCGGTAGCTTAGCATGATGATCATTTATTTTGTTGCTACTGCTTTCTTCATGACTTATACATGTTCCTCTGACTATGAGATTATGCAACTCCCGAATACCGGAGGAACACTTTGTGTGCTACCAAACGTCACAACGTAACTGGGTGATTATAAAGGTGCTCTATAGGTGTCTCCGATGGTACATGTTGAGTTGGCATCGATCAAGATTAGGATTTGTCACTCCGATTGTCGGAGAGGAATCTCTGGGCCCTCTCGGTAATGCACATCACTATAAGCCTTGCAAGCAATGTGACTAATGAGTTAGTTGCGGGATGATGCATTACGGAATGAGTAAAGAGACTTGCCGGTAACAAGATTGAACTAGGTATTGAGATACTGACAATCGAATCTCGGGCATGTAACATATCGATGACAAAGGGAAAAACATATGTTGTTATGCGGTTTGACCGATAAAGATCTTCGTAGAATATGTAGGAAAAAAGATGAGCATCCAGGTTCCACTATTGGTTATTGACCGAAGCTGAGTCTCCGTCATGTCTACATAGTTCTCGAACCCGTAGGGTCCGCACGCTTAACATTTGGTGACGATCGGTATTATGAGTTTATGTGATTTTATGTACCTAAGGTTGTTTCGGAGTCCTAGATAATACCACGGACATGACGAGGAGTCTCGAAATGGTCGAGACGTAAAGATTGTTATATTGGAAGGCTATATTCGGACATCGGAAAGGTTCCGAGTGATTCGGGTATTTTTCGGAGTACCGGAGAGTTACGGGAATTCACCGGAGGGGTCAGTGGGCCTTCATGGGCCTTAGTGGAAAGAGAGGGCAGCAAGGAAGTGTGGGGTGCGCCCCCCTAGGCCCAAACCTAATTGGTTTAGGCCTTGGGGTCGCCCCCCTCTTTCCTTCTCCCCTACTCCTCTTTCCTTCCCCTCCTAATTGGACTAGGAAAGGGGGAACCTACTCCTAGTAGGAGTAGGATTCCCCCCTTGGAGTGGTTATGTGCATCCTATGAGGACGCCAGCCCCCTCCCCTTGCTCCTTTATATACGGGTGCTGGGGGCCCCCTAGAACACACAAGTTGATTGTTCCAAGCCGTGTGCGGTGCCCCCCTCCACCATAATCCACCTCGATCATATCATAGCGGTGCTTAGGCGAAGCCCTATGTTGGTAGCAACATCATCACCGTCATGATGCCGTCGTGCTGACGGAACTCTCCCTCGAAGCTCTGTTGGATCGGAGTTCGTGGGACGCCATCGAGATGAACGTGTGCTGAACTCGAAGGTGTCGTACGTTCGGTACTTGGATCGGTCGGATCGTGAAGACATATGACTACATCAACCACGTTCTCATAACGCATCCGCTTACGGTCTACGAGGGTACATGGACGATACTCTCCCCTCTCGTTGCTATGCATCACCATGATCTTGCGTGTGCGTAGGAATTTTTTTTGAAATTACTACGTTACCCAAAAGACTCGGGGATGCTTCATTTGTCATGTGCACTGCTTTGTACATGATGCTGCTGTAAGAACGAGCCTGTGCGGGCCCCGCCATGAAAATTTAGGACGAAATCTCTATCAAATGTTTGTTTCTGGCTTATTCTGCAAGCCAATCCTTTGTTTTATTTTGTGTTGTGGTATTGGAGTTGCTTCGAAGTCAAATGTGGATTCCATACCTTTTCTAAACGGTGTTCTCATATTTCTATGTGGATGCTAATCCTTTTTATTTATCAAGATTTTCATGTCAATTCTTTTCCAACTAGTTCGCTTCTCGTCAAGATGATCCTATCATTTTCCCCATTCGCAAGATCACCTCCCGGTTTTCCCAACGTTGTTCGTTTCACCCGTCCCCAAGTTGCCTTTGTTTTCCTACCCTCCCACCCTTTTTCTTCAAAGACTCACAGATATCAAATCAACTAACCATTTTATTCATGATAAGTCTCTCCATTTTTTCTCTTCAATGTTCTTATCCAGTGTTTGCTCGTGAAGATGCTCAACAATTTCAAGTTCATCATTCTTCATTCTTTTTTCTTGTCTAGTGGATTCAATTCAAGTTTTCCGTGTTGATCATACCATTTCCTCCTTTTCCAAATGCTTTCTCATGTCGGTGCACCACCTAATCGTTCACCTCTCCGTATTCATTTGTTTCGGAGTGCTAAAGATATCTCAGAAGGCTCGTCTCTTCATTCAAGATCCATGCATTGTATTTCGTGTTTCTTATCTCATTCAAACCATTTAATCCGACCAGCGCAATCTCTATTTCAAGCAATTATTTCCAATGGTGTTTTCTTTTGAGTTGGCCCTAACCCGCAGGTCTTTTCCCAGGATCTTACCTGAATCTTCTAATTTTTTTCTGAAGCAATTCTCAAATCTTTTCAAAGTTTGACGTAAGAATGAATTTTCATCAGCCATATGTCTTTCTCTAAGATCTTCCAAATTCTTTTCATCGTTGGTTCAACCTTTCTATTCTTCATTCTTCCGGAGTGCCTCAACAAATCATGGTGGTGTTTCTCATCGTCATTCTCGGATTTTGAAGACCGAAGAAGGGTTCCTCTTAAATCCTTACCCGTTCTTCCAAAGATTCATGGTTCTAGCTTTATGCCATCCTCTCATAATTGTTTTTGATTGTGAGAATTCTTTTCACCCATCAAGAGCAATTCAGGAGCCTTTTCAGTTTGATTCTCCAGAGCCCATCATCTCAGAATTATTCATTCTCAGCTTTCAGCTCTCATTCTCCAAATCATACCGGTGCATCGCTCAAGTATTCTGTAGTTAGCTCATGATCTCTTTGTTCTCTCATATCTAAATTCCCTCAAGTACCTTTGTCATTCTCTAATTCTTCCCAAAGATTCATGCTCTTTTTCGTCATTCGTTTTCAATCCTTATGGTGGTTTGTTCAAGATTCCTCTTTCTATGTTCTCATATTAATTTATTCGTAGTTTCAATCCTACCGGTGGTTCATTGAAGACCTTGCCAAGTTTGTCTATATCTCTTTCAATCTTTTCAAGAAGAATAAGTAATATGCCAAATCCATTGCTTGTCATCAATTTAAATTGGTGAAGGATGCGCATAACATAATTCTTATTCTTGCTTCATTCAAGTGATTGATTCATTATTTCGGAATTTGTTCATGATGAGTAAATTCTCGGTTCATGTGCTTCATACTTTTTCCGAGTTCCAAGCTCTCTCAATTATCCCATCCTGAAGCACCATCTAAATCATTGCAAGGCTTCGTCTTGTTCTTTTCAATTTTCCTTTCATTGGATCATTCTTTTGTTACCGGAGTTCTCTCAAAGGATCAACAGAGTGGTTCATTAAGTATTTAATTCCTTCTTCAAGTGTTCGTCAACATCCTTGTTGGAGAAGATGAAGCATTCTTCATCTTGCATTCCGAAGTGCAATTGTTCTCCATTATCTTTTGAGGTGATGTTATGTCATTCTTGATATTTTCCCTTCGTGTTTCATGATTCCCAAGTTTTCAAGAGTGACATATTTTAAACCAATCATTTTCAATTCATTCACGAGATCTTTTCAACCCAACAATTTCTTCATTGGTGTTATCTTGGTATAGATTTCACTTAAAGCCTTCCCTAAGCAATGTTGCTTTTTGTGGTGCTTATCAATGATCCAAGTTCCCTCCTATACTCTCGGCGAAAGAAGTTTTCATCTCTTCGTTGATCTCAAGAAAGCAATGGATTCCATTGGTGGCAGAATTTCACCTCTAGTTTTGAGATGTTTTCCATAAGCCCGTAACAAGCTTATTCTTTTTGTTGTTGATTTTCCAACAACTCCATCCAACCCTTCGATGTAAGGATGCTTTTCAAATTCATTTGTGGTAGAAGTTGTTGTTCTCTTCTCCGTTATCTTCATTCCATTCTTCCTTTTGTTTCGGACGCCTTGTCATGTTGCTCTCTTCGACCCATCATTTCATTTTGTAAATATCATGTTCCTTTCCTTGCTAATCTATTTAGAACAAATATTGCATCCTTTGCTCAAGTTCTTTTCATCTTATCAAGTCTTGCATCTCTTTTCAAGTGGAGTGATGTCCGAATTTGTTCTTCCTTTGTCCTTGTTTATCTCATTTCAACCGGAGTGGTTTCATTTCCTTCTTGCCGATTGTGCTCATCATTCATAGCTTTGGAACCTCCAAGATTCACATGGTCTTCCTTGTTTCTCTTTTCTACCGGAGTGCTCTCAAGTGTGTTCAACTCCATTGTGTTCTTTCTTTCAACTTTTCAACCTCTCAAATTTCATTGGTTTCACTCGTTTGTCAAAGAAGCAACTTTGTTTTACCTCTTCCTCTTTCGTTTCTCCCCGGGGCCATCCTTAGATCTCAGGTCGAGATCTCTTGTAAGTGGAGGAGAGTTGTGACGCCCCAAGACCGGCGCTCCAGATGCCTTCCATGGATTCCGAGATTCGTCGTGTGACTTGTTTGGTTCGTTGCATTCATAATTGCATCATTTGCATTGCATCATGTCATCATGCCATCATATCATTAATTTTATAACTCTTTTAAATAAATTGTATGGATCTTTGATCCATTTAAAACGAGGGAATGGTGACTTCTCTTTATAAGTTATCCTCCCAATATTAGGGAGCTATTATAAAATATTCCATTTATGTGGAATTACCTTTGACACACTTGAAAAATAATTCACATGTCTTTGTTATTTCACTTCTTGACCTTAAACTTTTTCCATAAATTCTTTCCTCATTTTCCCGACCTCCACCAAAATTCTCAAACATTTCTGGACCTACCAAACATCGACTTCTTTCACTAACTCATTTAAATTAAATTCAAATGAGTTTGGATCTAGGTTGCCCAACACCCTTCCAACCATTTTCATTAAATCATTTGTATTTTCCTGATCTCAGGAAAATATCTCACTTGTCCATACTCCTTCTCTAACCTCTTCTTTTTCTCTCTTTTCTTTCTTTTTCTGTAAATGGAAAAGAGAGAAGCCAAATAGACCACCCGCAGCTGGGCCGGCCTCCCAGGCCCACCTAACCCTGTCTTAACCCTAGATCGATCCCCTGCTCTCTCCCAATCGAACCCTCACTCCCTCGTCCTTCCTATAGCGCTGCCACCCCTTCGTCTCGATCCCCATCTCCCTCCACTCGCCCTGCACCCGACCTCCTCCTTGATGCAGGCCCCACTGCCGAGCGCCGCCCCTTCACGCGACCCTCCTCCGCGCCGCCTCCTCACCTCCCGTGCCTCAGCCACGCCGGCCTGTGACCGGTGCCGCCAAGCTCCACCAGGACCCCGACGCGCCCCTTCTTCCTCTGCCTCATCCCAGTGTCCTCGCCTTCGACGACCGTCGCTGCTCCGTGCACCCCGGCCATCCTCCTGCACCCCTCGCGCCTCTGCCTCGCCTCTACATCTCCGCATCGACCCCGCCTCCTCATCGTTGCCTCATAGCCCGACGCCATGGATGCTCTCATCACCGACCTTGCAGTAGGCCGCCCCTCGCGCCACCCCCTCCTCGCGTTCCCCTGCTCCCTTCTCCTCCTCGTTGCTGGCTCCGCCCACACTGGAGCACGTGAGGAGCTGCAGCCTCGAGCCCCATGACCACTTCCTGTCACTGACCACCACCATCGCGTCCTTGATGCTGCCCAACTGAGTGATGCTTCGTTTTGGACCATTAAGACCATCAAGATCGAGACTGCCGCGAACCATGTCGTCTCGCTGGATTGTCAAGCGCCGTTTCCGGGGACTACGCCAAGTACACAAGTAGGTGAGGACACCAAGACCTCGAGATCGACTTCGTGGACCGCCAAGTACCGCTTCAGATTGCTAAGTTCGACTACCATGGTCATGAACCGCTTCCGGAATGAGTACCACTACTTCCGTGATGATATGAGTAAAACTACCGTCGACGTGCATTTCAACAAGTACCTCTCGGATCTGACAAGTACCCCGATGACCTGTGTACAACTACCATCGCCCCGAACACGTTGGATTTGTCAAGTACCTCTCTGAAAATGAACATGTACCACTACTTCCACATCCATCGCCGAGGATCGATAGTACCTCTACTTCCCACGACAGTCTATGAACAACTACATCCCATCGAACCCGTACCATCCCGATTGCACACTTCGAAGGTATAACCACCGAGACCGCCGCCCGTGGATGAATGTATGAGTTGTATGAGATGCTCGTGTTTGCACTGTATCTGAGTTGTCATTGCACGTTCCTCCTTGTCTGCCATGCCATCGTCCCGTGGGAACCCGGTAATCGGGATCACCCCACCATCTTTTGCATGTTTCGCACTTCGGCACACTTCATTTGCATCGGTATCTCCATGAGCTACCGGAACCAGAATGTTGCCCTGTCACCATTTCCGTTGTCGTTGCCGTGGCACCCCTCTTGTTTCCGCCACGATGACAAATGCTTCATAACATGCTCATGTCAACATTTTCATAATTTGCATAAAACTTGTATTTGTCATCCGCATCATGATTATAATTTTTAAAATTGTTGTTTGCAGTAAATTCAAAATATGCATGTGGGGTTTTTCCAGAATTGTTGTTTGTTATTTCCAGCCTCATTTAAAATGCCTAAAATGTGTAGTTTACTTATGCCTCACTTCTTGCCATGTTAACCAACATTTAATATTGTTTGGTACATAAACGGGACAGGACTAAATAATTAAATGTGATGTTTTCTTCAATGTGCAACTCGTTGCATATTGAGGTCCACTTAATTTGTAGTATTGTTTGTTGCGTGTTGCCATTCCATGCCTCATTAAACCAGACATGCATCATACTTGGTTGCGCATCATGCCATATTTATGCTTGTTGGTTTACTATGTTGTTTGCTTCTTTCCGGTTGTGCTTCTTCTCGATAGTTCTAGTTACATTGCGATTGTGAGGATCTGTTCGACTATGTTGGATCGTCTACTTTATGGACTCATTCTTCTTCCTAGCGGGATTTCAGGTAAGTTGACCGTCACCTTGGATCTCACCACTATCTTTGCTATGCTAGTCATCTCGATGCTATTGCTATGTCGTGCTACCTACCACTTGTTTATCAAGCCTCTCAAATTGCCATGAACCAGCCTCTAACCTTTTTCACCATCTCAGCAAACTGTTGTTTGGCTATGTTACCGCTTTGCTCAGTCCCTCTTATAGCGTTGCTAGTCTCAGGTTTAGTTTTAGGTCGTTCCATGTTAGGACATGGATATCATGGCATATCACAATATCTCTTATTTAATTAATGCACATATATACTTTGTAAAGGGTGGAAGGCTCGGCCTTTTGCCTGGTGTTTTGTTCCACTCTTGCCGCCCAAGTTTCCGTCATACCAGTGTTATGTTCCTTGATTTTCTGTCCCTAACAAGATGAGTGTTTATGGACCCCTCTTGGCAGTTCGCTTTGAATAAAACTCTTCCAGCAAGGCCCTACATTTTTTTTACCATTTGCTCAACATAATAACTAAAGATGATAATAAACTTGACGCATAGGGAGTTAGCGCTACCCAAGGTTTGTTACTCAATCTAATACAGGGGGCCAGTGCTGATGGTGTTGGCCCCAAACTAGAGCACCGTGCGGGGCCACCTCTTGGCAGCTTGGGGTATCTGGTACTTGTAAGCTTACTCATCCGGTCGTGGCCTGAGACGAGATACGCGCGGGTACTATCAGGGTGTCGGCATGCCGGGAGGTGTTGCTGGATTTGTTTTACCATTGTTGAAATGTCTTGTGCACCGGGATTCTGAGTCTAATCAGAGGGTCCCGCGATGGAGGATTGTCTCCGCGGATCGTGAGCTTGTCATGGGCTAAGTTGGGACACCACTGGAGGGGTTAAAACTTTCGAGAGCCGTGCCCGCAGTTATGTGGTAGATGGCAATTTGTCAATATCTAGTTGTAGAGAACTTGACACCAGATTCGATTTAAAATACACCAACCACGTGTGTAATTGTGATTGTCTCTTTTCAAGTGAGTCAACAAGAGAACACGGTGGGGTTATGCTTGAACGTAAGTAGTTCAGGATCACTTCTTGATCATTACTTGTTTGCGACCATTTGCGTAGTTTCTCATCTTACTCTTGTACTCGTAAGTTAGCAACCATACAATGCTTAGTCACTTGCTGCAACCTCACCACTTATCTGTTCCATACTAGTTAAGCTTTGCTAGTCTTGATACACATGGTAATGGGACTGCTGAGTCCTCGTGGCTCACAGGTTACTACAACAACATTTTCAGGTGCAGGTAATGCGATGGTCTGACGTGAGAGTGATGCTTGATTGTTTTGGAGTTCTTCGGCTTCTTCTTTGATCAAGGGATAGGTTCCGGGTCGGGCAGCCTGGGCTAGCAGGGTGGACGTCGTTCTTCTTTTTCGTTTGATTTCATCCATAGTCGGATCCTGCTCTTCTGTATGATGATTGCTATGTATTGATGTATTCATGTTGTAGCTTGTGGCGAGTGAAAGACTTTATCTTGTATTCTCATCTATTTAGTACATGGTATGTTGTAATGATATCCACCTTGCTATGCGCTCGAAATGCGGTTGTGCCCCAATCATGAGTTCATCATGTGATTGTGATAGAATCGCATCTTGGGTGCTACACCAACGACCAAGGAGGTGACGTGAATGGGGACGGTGAGGGAGTCCTGGATTATAGGGTCCTTGGACAGCCGGACTATATACTTTGGCCGGACTATTGGACTATGAAGATACAAGATTGAGGACTTTGTCCCGTGTCCGGGTGGGACTCTCCTTTGCGTGGAAGGCATGCTTGGCAATTCTGATATGTAGATCTCCTCCCTTGTAACCGAATCTGTGTAACCCTAGACCCCTCTGGTGTCTATATAAACCGGAGGGTTTAGTCCGTAGGGCAAGAACAATCATAATCATAGGCTAGCTTCTAGGGATTAGCCTCTACGATCTCGTGGTAGATCAACTCTAGTAATACTCATATCATCAAGATCAATCAAGCAGGAAGTAGGGTATTACCTCCATCGAGAGGGGCCGAACCTGGGTAAACATTGTGTCCCCCGCCTCATGTTACCATCAGCCTCAGAAGCATAGTTCGGGACACCCTACCCGAGATCAGCCGGTTTTGACACCGATAGACGGCCCGCCAGACAGAGCTCAGTCATTGGGTTTATCGATGTTGCGTGGACGGACCCGAGCATAGATGCCATGCCCAGTCTTCTCATGCGAAAATCCTGAAGAAAGAAAACCGGCAAGTGGTGTGACACTCCAAAAATTTTAATTGGTTTTCATCAAAAACTTTGTTGGATTTTTATTTTAGAGGGCATTTAAAATGTCTTTTCCAGAAATCCTTCCTCTTAAAAACTTCCTTTTCTTTGGCAAGGATTTTATTTTTCTTCAAAATATGGTGTTTGATCTTTTGAAACTTCTTCTCTGTTGGTTCCCTCTCAAATTATTTTTGGAGTTTAATCTTTTTCTTTTAAAAAGAAAACTCTATGAAAATTTGGGATTTTCATGTCTTAGAAACCACCCATGACTTGGTATTTTGCCCATGTGGTAAAACCCCTCCAAAACCTCCCCTCCTCCTTGTAATCAACCTAAGTTCTCTGTCCCAACTAATCCAAGCAAGTTTTGGATTTTATTCTAATTATTTTTTTCCCTCAAATCATTTCTGCCAATTATTTTGAGCTTAAGTGATTTTCAAAGCAAGTACCCTTTTGCATTTGAGTTTTGACCTCAAACCAACTCTCCTGGATAGTCCTTTGTACCCACAACCCAGAACCATCTTGATCCACTCCTCCTCTTTTCAAAATTTTCAAATTTCAGTCTCTGCAAGTTTGGACCAGATTTGCCAAATTTTGTGAAATTCATATCTACACTTCTCCAAAAATTCCACCAAAATTCAGGCAGCCTACTGGAGCAATGAGTAGCCACTCCACCAAAAATCAGCTCAAGGAAAAATCCCCAGAGGCCAAATTCATTCTGTCGAACACCTTGCATGCATTGTCAGGGGGCATGGGTGTTTCCCGTTGGGACCGAGAGGGGGGCACCCCTTAGAGCGCGCGTATATAAATTTGATCCCATGCTATTCGAGATTGTGATCTCCCCGTCTCAAAAGTTTTTCTTGGATGATGTCTAGGGTGATTCCTAGCATCGAGAGGTAGGATGGGTGTGTACTGGTTAGCTGTGTTTTCTTCCGAAAAACCATAAACGGAACTAGTCCTTCATGACTACGGAAATCCGTTGGCTGTGGGAAATTTTTGTACAAACTCTGCAGAGTCATATATTCCTTGAATCATCTATTCCATGTCCAAGTTCAGTATTATCTTATCCTGACAAGTGCCAGTTTTGATGACAGAGACTCCGGTGAATCGCATGAGTGCTAAGTCCGGTTAAATGATTATTCCTGTGGATGGACTAACCCGTTTATTTTCATGAATTGAATATTTATTATGAGCATTACTTCCTTGTGAATAAAAGCCCTTTATGTGGTGTCGCTAAGACGCCCGACTGTGGCATTTCTTTTAAATCCCTTTATGTGGTGTCGCTAAGACGCCCGACTGTGGCATTTCTTTTAAAGCCCTTTCTGTGATGTCGCCCCGACGTCCGACTGTGGCATTTCTTTTAAAGCCCTTTATGTGGTGTCGCTAAGATGCCCGACTGTGGCATTTCTTTTAAAGCCCTTTCTGTGATGTCGCCCCGACGTCCGACTGTGGCATTTCTTTTAAAGCCCTTTCTGTGATGTCGCCCCGACGTCCGACTGTGGCATTTCTTTTAAAGCCCTTTATGTGATGTCGCCCCGACGTCCGACTGTGGCATTTCTTTTAAAGCCCTTTCTGTGATGTCGCCCCGACGTCCGACTGTGGCATTTCTTTTAAAGCCCTTTATGTGGTGTCGCTAAGACGCCCGACTGTGGCATTTCTTTTAAAGCCCTTTCTGTGATGTCGCCCCGACGTCCGACTGTGGCATTTCTTTTAAAGCCCTTTATGTGGCGTTGCTCAGACGCCCGACTGTGGCATCATTTCCTTATATTTATTTGTTCACCTTTCGAGGCGTCGCTTCAGACACCCGATCGGTTTTCATTTATGTTTGTTGGGATTTCAGGCGGACTACCGCCGTTTCCCTTTTACTTACTTCGTTATGCTAATCTTTGAATGTACATTGGTGAATTAATCGTGACGCATTCATGCATGCATTTGTTATATCTTACGTCCGAACTGTCTTGCGAGTACTTTCCAAGTACTCACCTGGCTTGTTGATTTGGCCAGATGCTGACGAAGGCGATCTCATGGATGAAGATTTTGATAGCGAGTCCGACGCCTAGAGGAATCCCAGTCAGTCTCGTACGACCCTGGATTTGGTCACTGTATTATATCCGCTTCCGCTGCCAAATAAATTCATCGAGCCTCACCTCGACGCTCGATGAGATGCCAGTTTTAGAGTCATGTATCTCACTCCCCGCTGTGTTTTTCCACCACCACCCTATCGTCGAGTCAGTAGTATGCCTCCACACCACTGTGTCATGTCAGCCATTATGTATAATTATTGGCGTGCTTGTAATAATTTGGTTGAGCAACCGTAGCTCAACCCTGTAATATATTTTATGCTACTGGCTTATTGTATCAAGAATTTGTCTACCGGTAAGGAGAATTTTTCCCATACTGGACTCAAAATATTGGTTTCTCAATAAATATTTTTATTGGAAAACCGATCGTGACAAGTGGCTCCCGTGGTTGCGAGGCACCGGGTTGCGCGCCTTAGCTCGTCTGCCCATTATTAGCTCATGTGAGATCAAGGCACCAAGGGCCATGTGAGGTGATGTACACGGGAGCTGGCCCATGAGCCAGAGCTCCGCCTCTTGGGTTTAGCAACGCTGTAGGGACGAACCCGAGCACAGACGCCATGCAAGTCCTTAATCATGAGGTGGTCGTGGGTGGGCTTGCAAGGGCGTATGACATTCATGGTATCGAAGTACCAGACAGGCATGTAATAAACTTAAAGTGACTCATGGAAGGAGGTAAAGCTAGTCCAGATAGATGCAAGAACGATACATGCCGCAGGGACGGACCCTACGTGGCATGGGGATGATGCAGCCCGAGGGGCGCCCCCAACAAGGTAAACCAAAGATGCAAAAGGATACGTGCCACCAGGACAGGCCCATGCGACTTGGGATAATGCAGCCCGAGGGGTGCCCCCAACTGAATAAACTGTGAAATGTCACTTGGTGCCGTTGCTGAAGAGGTGTCGAAGTAGCTGAAGATGCGTGCTGAAAAGGTTGCTTCTCATGAGCCATCTGGGTCCTGAACCTCGGGAGGCTCTGGAGGCTCAGGAGGCTCGTGAAGAACCGTTGCCTCCTGCGCCAGGATCGCGTGGTGCCGGGCATCCTGAGCAGCCATGATGCTTCGCACGCTACACTGGCAGGTGGCAGCCGCATTCGGCAAGCCAAAAGGCATGCAAATGTAGCTATGAGGTGGGCCCTCACACCGACCAGCGCACGAAGGCTAGAGGCACTCTTGAGATGCGGCTCTGTTGAGCCCTGGGATGTTGATGCAAACACGCAGCTCGTTGTCCTCGCCAGACAAGGGGCTGCGCCAGGTGGTAGGCGATGGTCGCCAAGCATGGCTCTCGCCTCTTGAAGCTCCTCGGCCATCTTGGTGATGAACTCCTGAGCACCTGGCACCCTGTGCCTTGTGCCCTCGCGAGGGAAGTGTGCAATGAAGCATGCCTCCATGTGGTGTCCGAGCGCCTCCCTCCTGATGTTGGCTAAGTCAGAGACCCTCCAGAAGAGATCCCCCAAGCCCAGCCTGAGGAGCATGCCGGGCACGCCTTCCTATGAACGAGAGGGAGGCGCCTCATCCATGGGCGCAGATCCTGAGGTGGTGCCACTAGAGACACCAGTCTCCTGACGCTCTTGGCAGAGTAGCTACTTCTTCTTCTTGGGAACGGCCTTAGGAGGGTAGATGGTGGCTTCGTTGTTTGGGTCTTCAATTGCCGCGACGTGATAGGCACGCTCGAAGGAGCACACCACGTCCTTCTCCTTGCAAGCGATCGTGATGATGCCGTGGTTCCCTGGCATCTTGAGGACGTTGTAGCCATGGTGGGTTACGGCCATGAACTTGGCCAGGGCTGGATATCCAAGGATGACATTGTATGGGAGGCGGATGTGAGCGAAGTCGAAGTCAATGAGCTCAGTGTGGTAGTTGTCGCGCTGGCTGAAGGTGACAGGGAGGCGGATCTGCGCTATCGGGGTGGTGGAGCCGTCGGTCACCCCTGAGAAGGGCTTGGTGGACTGCAGTTGATCATACGACACTTGGAGGCAGTCCAACGTCTCGTTGGAAAGAACATTGAGCCCGACACCACCATCGATGGGGGTCTTGGTGATGAGGACATTGCTGACGACGGGCGAGCAAATCATCGGGAGGGCGCCGGCAGCTGCCGCGCACTTTAGCTGGTTGGACGAGCTGAAGGTGATGGTGCACTTGGACCACCTGAGCGGACGTATGGACTCGAGCCTGGGGAGGGCCGCGTTCACCTCACGAGCGAGCTGCTTGAAGATGCGGTGGGAGGCTGGGGCCTGAGCGCCACCCAAGATGTAGGCGATGGCGCGAGGCTCCTAGAAGCCCCCAGCCCCCTCATCTAGGTGGTGGTCATCATTCCTTCTTGATGGTGGTGGCAGCGGAGGGAGGCCGGCGTTGTCCTAAGGACGGTCCTCGCGAGGCTGGTCTCTCCAGGCGCCCTCGTGAGGCTGGCCTTACAAGCGATCCTCACAAGGCTAGTCGCGCCACTCCTGGCGAGGGCCGCGGTCGTCCCAACATCCTCCACTTCTGCATACTCCGCGGCCGTAGCCTCGATCGTTGCACTCGGGGCATCGACCGAGGCGCCCATCGTCGATGGCCCTAAGCTCCTGACAGTCATTGGTGCTGTGGCTGTGTATGTTGTGGATGACGCCAAATGGACGGCTGCTCTTGGACGACTCTGGGTGGTCGCAGCCGTGCTTCATCTCTGGTTCGGCCGCGAGCACGGCAGCCCCCTTGCACTTCATGTCCTTGACTTTGGCCTTCTTATCTTCTGGGTCGGTAGCTGGGAGCTCGAGGAGGGAGAGGCACCCCTCCTCATCTCTCGCGCAGTTGGTAGCCATGTTGAACATCTCCAGAGCCATGCACAGGTCCTCGTGGATGGTGAGCTCCTTGTTCATCTTGACACACGGACGCCATCGGAGAACGCCGAGATGATGGCTTCGTTGGAAACCTTGGGGATCATGAGATGAACATTGTTGAAGCGCTATATGTACTTCTGCAGGGTCTCCCCAGGCTGCTGCTTGATGCGCCACAATTCACCCGTGGTAGGCGGACAGTCGTGAGTGCCCTAGAAGTTGGCGATGAAACACTTGCGCATCTTGCCCCAGGAGGGAATCGATCCTACGGGTGGATTCAGGAGCCACGAGCGCGCACCATCCTTGAGGGCCATGTGGAACCTGTTTGCCATGACCTTTTCACCACCATTGGCCGCCTCGATGCTCACCTCATAGAGCTGTAGGAACTCCGTAGGGTCCGGGGTGCTGTCGTAACGTGGAGGCAGGTCAGGCTTCAACTTGCCTGGCAAGACGACGTTGCATAGCTCAATGGTGAAGGCACAACAGCCCGCTGTGGTCACCGGAGCCCGTCATGGGGGTGGAGCCTCATCTTGGTGCTCGTGCGCCACTGCTGCAGGCGTCGCGCTATCTTGACGTGGCAGTGGAGGGAGCGCTGGAGCACCTTCTTGCCACCGTTGGACCTCCCGGTAGCTTTCTTCTTCGTGCGCGGGTGCCCGGCATGGTGGGTCACACCGCGAGGGCGCGTGTCTTAGGCCGAGGGCGACGTCCTGACGAGGAGGTGGCGGAGAAGCTCAATGGGCTACGTTGCCTGCAGCAGGCGACGGACGAGGTAGCAAGAGGGACGATGCAGGAGAGCCCCTAGCCACGCTGACTAGCTCAGCGATGTGGTCCAACCAGTCTTTGTAGAGGTCATTGGCCGGGCGGTAGTGTAGGAGCTCACGCACCATGAGCAACGCAGCCTGCGCATTCACCGGATCATGACGAGCGTGGGAAGACGAGCCGGCCGACATCAACGACGGGGTGGCAGTGCTGCGACGAAGCTTGCTGCTTGTGCCCCGCCGGGCCGGTGACGACATTGGCGGTAGGTTATGGAGAACGACGGGGTGGCCCGCCGACGGGCACCGTTAGGGCAGCGCGCGCAGCGTGAGCGGCTCGACGCTCAACACGGGCTCGGTGAGCATCAGCCATGGAGACGGTGGAGTGGTGGCAAGTCGATCGATGGAAGAGAAGCTTCGACGCAGCCCTACCCGGCGCGCCAATTGTCGGATTCAACAGCCTAGCTCGACGAACCCAAGGGACAAGAGACACAACAGTTTATCCTGGTTCAGGTCACCTTGCAGTGTAATACCCTACACTAGCTTTGTGTTGGATTGCCTCGAGGGGCTGAGGATGAACTAGTACAGTGGTTTAACAACCTCAGGAGGTGAGGTGTTCTTGAGCTCAATGAGCTAGTGCGTGTGAGGATGGTCTGAATGATCCGATCCCTCTCTCGGGTGGTGGCTAAGTCCTATTTATAGTGGCCTTGGTCCTCTTCCAAATGTAGGTGGGAAAGGATCCCACAACGGCCAAATTGAAAGGGAGGCAACTAGTACAAGTTATCCTAACAAAATTACTCTTCGCCTGCAAAGGCTCGGGCAGTGATGCTGTAGTGGGCTCCGCGATGACCTCCGTCCTGCCAATATGGAAACCTTTGCCTGATTCCTTGGGACTCCGCACCTGCGCTTTCCTCCTTGGCACCAAAGGGGAAACTGGTACACTGCGCCCGCTGGCGCCCGCGTGGCCTTGGTCATCATGGCACATGTCATGTGAACCTCGCAAGGTGCACCTTGCGTTGATATCTCCGCTCCGCTGGAGCCATCCTAGAGAGGCCGCCCCCCAGGGAGGCCTTGGCGTCATCCGCCTCGCGAGGGTTGGCCCCTCACGAGGGTCTTGTGTTGTCGCTGCTGAAACTCGGTCATACCGGGCCGCTAATGGAGCCACGTCGTGGGCTGCAGGCATGTAAGTCTGGGTACCCCCGTTCCTAGAACACCGACAGATTTGTTGGCTCATGAATATCTGCATTATCAAATGTCGACAACTTGGAGTGAATGCGTTCACATGGGTCTTTGGTAGTGCGATTGGTCGAGCGTGCAGTATTCTTCTTCCCCTGCAAAAAAATGTGTCGAATGATAAGACAACCATTTAAGAAAACGCATGAAGAGGACAAAAAGGTGAGCGGTAGGAACAAAATAATTTCCATGGTATTCATAAAAAAAATGAAAATGTGTGACATGCCAGAGCTGCCATTTGAAAACAAGGTATGGATGAACACACATGAAACGCAGGCTGTTGAAGTTAGTGGAAGCTATTAGTTGACGTATGAGTGGAGAAGATTTGCAATTTGGTCTAGTAAGGAGTTGCCATGCAGAAGAAGCAGGAGTTTCCATGCAGCAAATTTAGATCATAAAACAGCAGTTCCCATGTGGGACAGATAGGAGTAGCCATGTGGCAAGTTAGACAGTTGCCATGAGAGGCAGACAGTAGTTGCCACAAAAATGGGTCAAGTAAAAAGTTGGATATGGTTTAGAATGCATCAAACAAAAATTAGCATTAGGATAATAAAAAACAGGGAGAACCCATCTCTTGATTGTCTTCCTCAAGTCTTCCAGCATGACATGATCCCCGGTGTTGGACGTAGATTTGCGAGGAGACGACCTAGTGGAAGTGGTGGCACTAGCAGTGGGAGCCCCCTTGTTCAACCGGGCAGAAACACGGGTTGGCGTGGGTGCTTGTTTCTGCTTAACTGATGGTCCACCAGCTGTCGCCTCACTACACATAGAAGAATGGCAAATGAGAGCAAAAAATGGAAAATATAACCAAGTGTGAGACACAAAAATCATGGCGCACATAGAAATAAAAAAAGTCGGGCTGTTAAAAAGGAAGAACAAATAAAACGCTAAAGAAACATCGAACCTCCTCCTAGTAGCTACGGGATCGGTCCTACACCTCTTCCCAACAGAGCGTTGGCTAGCATCCTTTGGAGCCCTGCCCCTCTTTGAGAGCGAAATCCCCGTGTCTCTCGCACAGTTGGATCAATGCCTTCATCTGGTGGAGGAACATTCGGTGCATCCTTAGCATTCTTATCATCATCATGGTTAGTGTCATGTGGCACATTCTCCATGTCATCATCACCATCCTTGTCGATACCAGCATCCACGCCACCGAAGCCATCCCCAACTAGCTCCTCTTGTGTGTCAGGGAGCTCCCGAGAGCTGTTGTAGTCATACCTGCCACGGCAACTAGTTGGTCAATTTGTCCATTCTTCAACAAATGATGTGAACTGCCTCGCAACCATGTCGCTATCAGAACCATTCAGTGTTGTCTAGCCCTCGACCAACTTCCCAAGCAAGTTGGTCATGCCGGAACCAAAATGCCCGACTAGGTACTCAATAGGTGCCCCCGCCTAATCAAAAAACAAAAAGTAACAATTCCCAAACACATTAGAAACACGTGCATAAGAAAAGAAGGCAAACAAACCATAAAGAGAAATCAAATGCAAGAAAATATCATTCAAAAAACAAAAAAACATGCTTGAATATCTTAGAGGAACAAGTTGGAGCTGGATGCACATCCATCCACTTGCCAAAGTTTTGTGGCCCACCAAACACAGTGTAGTCTATGGCATCCTTGGCCATCAGCTAAAAAATAGCAAAAACAAAAAATATGTCAAAAGAAATAAGAAGTAGTGACTATGATCATGGATTGTAAAGGAAAAAAAGTTCGAGGGGGAACGGCGGAGTTGCCGTATGGAGACAAAAATGGTTGCCATGTGCAGAAAACCATGGTTGCCAAGTTCTTTATGAGTTGTTAGACATATTGAAATCAGTGAGGTGGTTGAATGGAATCCACAGACAAAGTTGAGTGCACAAAATGGAATATGGATGCCAAGTAAAGTGTTGTGCATTTCCCATGCAGAACCAAATGTATGCACCATGTTGTATACGCTATATATTCCCCACTTTGAAAAGAAAGAAGACAAAACTAACCTGCAGTTTCCCATATTTTGTATCAGATATCTTGTTTGCAGCAAGCACAACCTTGACATCATCATAAGTCTAGGCAGAGACAACAAACTTATGTGGAGGCGGCGGACCTCCTATCTCAGTAAAGTCGACAGTGGACAAATCAAGACGATCGACGTACATGAGCAGGTTTACACAATAAAGCGAGCAAGTAAATCAGAATATGCCAATGATCAGTGTTGTGTAGGAAAAGAAAATAGATAAAAATGCGGGAAAAAATAAAAGGAAAATGACTACAGTTTAAACGTCATTGGCAACATAGTCTCCCTTGAGTCACAAGTTCAAAAAGAAGAAGAAAGAAGAAACATTTTCCATGGGCGTGAGCTAATGTTTTCCATGTATCACTAATTAAAACGAAAGGGAACAAATGAATATAGGAAGTTAACAGTATGTGTTTTATAGAAAAATGCAAATTGCCTTTTGGATATCAACTACAGTTTACATGGATCAAACCAACTTTACTTTGACATGTAAACTCACAAAAAATGAAACAAAGGGTTGCCATGCACGTGGATATCAACTACAGTTGCCATGGATCAAACCAACTTTACTTTGACATGTAAACTCACAAAAAAGAAGAAACATTTTCCATGGGCGTGAGCTAATGTTTTCCATGTATCACTAATTAAAACGAAAGGGAACAAATGAATATAGGAAGTTAACAGTATGTGTTTTATAGAAAAATGCAAATTGCCTTTTGGATATCAACTACAGTTTACATGGATCAAACCAACTTTACTTTGACATGTAAACTCACAAAAAATGAAACAAAGGGTTGCCATGCACGTGGATATCAACTACAGTTGCCATGGATCAAACCAACTTTACTTTGACATGTAAACTCACAAAAAAGAAGAAACATTTTCCATGGGCGTGAGCTAATGTTTTCCATGTATCACTAATTAAAACGAAAGGGAACAAATGAATATAGGAAGTTAACAGTATGTGTTTTATAGAAAAATGCAAATTGCCTTTTGGATATCAACTACAGTTTACATGGATCAAACCAACTTTACTTTGACATGTAAACTCACAAAAAATGAAACAAAGGGTTGCCATGCACGTGGATATCAACTACAGTTGCCATGGATCAAACCAACTTTACTTTGACATGTAAACTCACAAAAAAGAAGAAACATTTTCCATGGGCGTGAGCTAATGTTTTCCATGTATCACTAATTAAAACGAAAGGGAACAAATGAATATAGGAAGTTAACAGTATGTGTTTTATAGAAAAATGCAAATTGCCTTTTGGATATCAACTACAGTTGCCATGGATCAAACCAACTTTACTTTGACTATGGTTTCCATAAAAAAAGCAAAAATCAGTTAAAGCTCTGTCAAACTAGGCTTGACAGATTATGGCCAAACAGAGATACCAAATAGAAAACAATTTGGTTTCCACTTATGAACAGCTGCAATGGTGATTTAGGAAAGAATGAACTGTAGTAATAACATTTGCATAACGGTAGGGGAAAATACCATTAGGTGCAAGCGACATCCCTTCCGGTACATCTTATTTAAGAATGCACCATGCAGGAAGTCGGCAATGAATTTACACCAATTCATGTTTTAAACATCTTTCAGCTTCGCCTGCACAACAGAATTCCAGACAAAAAGATGTTGCATCGACATTCAATAAACACATCAAACTGGAAGTGACTAGCTTCTCCATGACATCAAAGACAAAAGATTGTAGGGAAATAGAATAGAGAGAGGGCATTCACCCGGATAGGGAGGCACCTGTTGCTTGGGCGAAGAGATGTGGTAGGCGCAAAGACAGCCGAGATCAAGTACATGAGCAGCTTCATCTTAAATACCTTGCCATGGCTATCATGCCCTCCAGCGAAGTTGCCAGCACAGTCATATTAGGCATGGATGCAATTCTAGGAAACAAATGGGTGAACAAAACTTCCTCAATCTCATTGTTCACCTCATACGGGACTTTGATTTCTCCACGGGAGACACCCAAAGTGCAGAACACAGATTCCTCATCGAAAGGCAGTCTTCCACGTCCCAGAATTACGAATTCCGTAGACTCGGGCACATATGTCTCTCCGAGCCAGTCGCATACAGGGTTTACTTGGTTCATGCATCGAACATCCATCAGAGCCTACATCCCCATCTCACCCGTAGCTCCCTTCTAGTCATTAGTAAATCCCTATTTCAATATAGTCAGGCATTCTTGCGAAGTCCTCTTGCGGTGACATTTCTTCTTCTATAGAACACAATTAGTTCTAATGTACCAATGAAAACTCAGTGTTAGATTAAAACATAGGGGAAAAGTTACCTCATCGCCATCTTTTGTACGATCGTTCGCATGATTCCGTGCCGGTAACTTCATGAAGTCGTCATCATCATCTTGATGGTCACCACAAGCCATTGTGTTACGGTAAGAACAAAAACACGTCACTGTAAAATGAAAACATAGCCGGCAGATGCGGAAAGAGAAGCACGAAGTAACGATTCACTTGATATCATCGATAACAAAAAGTAAAACTGCCATGTTTACCCCAAAATTTTAGAATGTGAAAGGAGGTCATTGCCATCTGCTGAACATGCACAAATAGGCAAAAAATAACCAATGGAAAAACAAGTGCAAAAACATGGCAACTGGATAGGTGTGTGCTTCTTAAAAATGCAATTGCCATGTAGCAGATTCAAGTTGCCGTGTTGGCACTAAACACTGTGGCAACTGAGGCAGTATAGTGGAACACCCAACTACCTTTATCCAACATGTAATCTGGCAGCTGACACGCTGGCTTAATAAAAGTACACATGACATCTACTAGGTTCAAGTTGCCGTGTTAACAACAAAGGATGTGGCAACTAAGGCAGTTCAATAGAACAGACAACTCCCATTGTACAACGTATAATGTGGCAACTCACACCTTGGCCTTCATAAAAAGGAGTTGCCATCTAATGTAATCAATATGTTGTGCTATCACAAAACACCATGGCAATGAAGTGAGTACATGGAACAAACAAACTGCCATTACTCTGCATATGACATGGCAGCTGGCATAGTTGATTCACAAAATTAGTTGCCACCTAGAAGGATAGTTGTAGATAAACAAATGCAATGAAATTGCCATGACTGCCATTATCCCACATTTCAAATATGCATCTATCTAGATCTAGGGCTCATACACAACTATCACTCCCTGAGTTGGACTCACAAACTATCATTATCCTACATAGGACACGGCAACTGACATAGTTGATTCAGAAAATTAGTTGCCATCAAGGAGTATAGTTGTAGGTAAACAAGTGTGTTGAAATTGCCATGACTACCATTATCCTACACATTGAAATGCACCTAACTAGATCTAGGGTTCATACACAACTATCAGACCCTCAATTCAACTACAACATCGCCATAAAACAGTGATAAGCACAACCTACGAGACAATCAGAAATAACAAAAACACATTAGAAATCGCTCACACATAAAATTGCAGGCATCTAATCTCTCGTACATAGATAGGTGGTTGCCGACTGGGCGAGCCTCACTGGCTTGACTACCACCGCGATGGCGATGGAACTGCGCAATGCCGCCCTAAATGGCACACATGTGACTCCCCCGCCGACAGGGACACTAGAGCGCCGCGAATCTACATGAATCTCGAGAGGGCTCAAGAGGAATGTAACCAGGGAGGAAGGGAGATAGATTTCACTAGTACAAAAGCTTCTATAGCCTTACCTACTCGTTGTGGCTACTCTGGCAATGACGCTCCGGTCCAGTGCCAGCAACGGCCATGAATGCCATCGAATCTTCCGCCACTGCCTGCTCCTCTCGACTTCTCCTCCAATCGAATGGAACTGCTACAGAGGGTTGGTTGGGGAGTAATGAAGGGGACCGGGAGAAACCGTAGCACCGCTGAGGGGGTAAATGGCCAGTCGTGGGAGACGGGGAACAAAAGTCGTGCGAGGCGTGCGACCGCCCGCCCCGACTCGCAACTGGTCTCGTTCGAGGGAGAAACAACGTGCGGGCGAACTGACAAAAACTCTACACACCGGCCTTGTCCTACGTGGCACACAAAAACTTCCTCACCATGTCGAGATTTGTGCAAATTTAAATGGACAATGACCCAAGCGTTTGGGCGAGTTGCAATAGTGCCACACATGTGGGCGTTAGTGTTTTCATATATTTTTACCGATCAGATTTCCCTTTATGTCTCTCTTTGATTCCTTTCCTAACTCTCTCTTCTTGCCATTTTTATTTCACTCTCTTTCCAAACACACAAATTGGTTAGCACTTTTTTACTTAGTTTCCAAAAAAAAGTGAATGGCAAGGACTCCAAACCGAACAATTTTTTTGTATCTCAACGTCCCAAGTAGATGTCCGTCCACATGAAGGACTAGATCTTACCACCCAACAGGAAAACAAGACACGCTCCACGTGGTTGCCTTAAAATATCTGCATGCTGCCACTCTTTTCTTTATCCTTCTATATCTTCTTCCAAAACAAGTCACGTGAGTTGCCTCCTCCTATCAAAAATATTCTTTCCTTAGCCACTCAAACCGACAAGATCTCCACACCAGAATCAATATGACGTGATTGACTTGTTGTGTTGCCCTCAAAACTACTAGTATATCAGAACTTCCAGTTGAACCAGTAATAGTAGAATCCGAAGGCTGACTTTTCTTGTAACATGAGAAATAGAATTGTATGTACTCCTCTCTTCTGTTTCTTGACGACTTCTTCTTCTACTAGGGTTGATGCAACGCAAAATGATGGCTGCTGCAACTGAGGTGATGGAGATGACAACCAAAACTAACAGTTGTTAGTGAATGATGGATGTGGATGCGGATGGTGCGAGTGGATGCAACATGAACAATGTGTGACTAGAACTCAAAACACTAAAAGACTAGGCGCTAAGAACCAGCAACTCAACACACGATGCAACCAAAAATTCAACAATGCAAAAAAACTAAGTGATAATAGCAGAAGGCTCAAAGTGTCTGGGACACAGATGTACTAATCTAACTTATTCGGCTTTTTCGTGGATTGCAGGTATGAAGGACAGATGCGATCTAAACTCTGAAAAACTGTAAAATATCACCGAGCAAGCTGAAAACTGCTACCACTTGATAGAGGCGAGGGTGTCCCGATCTTTCGATGAGATGATAACTATTGATTTGGTGCAGTCGACTTTGACGATCCAACTACAAACGTGCATGCAATCTCCCGAGGTTACTAACGATGCTGGAAGCATGATAAGCCTGACCACAAATGTCTATGCCTAAACGCAGTCGAAGAACAGGTAAAAATATGATAATGCAATCAAAATATTGCGAATATAGATGAAGTACTGATAAAGGTGGGGATCCGAAAGCGGTCTTGGTCTGGTCGCTAGACAGAAACAAAGTACACGAAGTTGCAATGGCTAACTTTTAACTAAACAAATCCCAAGTCTAAACGATGACTTAAGGGCTGTATTTATAGGGGAAAGAGAGGGGATTTCGTCCACCCTTGGCAAGGTGGGACTAAAACACCTCCTAAGTCGTTCCCCCTACAATACTAACTCTACAAATAGATTACATGGGCCTGGCCAAAAATAAGGTGGCGCAACACCAATAATAATCTATGGACGAAATTTATGAAAGGTCATCTTTTATATTTCGTCCGTCTTCTAGTATGTCATCATGGTGACTTCAAAGTCCGAAAATCTCCACTAGAACCTATATTCTTGTTCTCCTCGCACACACCTTCATCTCCTGCTTGATCATGCTCCAATGTTCATCCTTCATGTTCGTGCTAGGCCCTTTGATTGCTAGCAACACAAATGTATCTAAGTTAGGCAGCGTCATATTCTCATGAACACTAGAAACATTCCCAAGAAACGGAAGTACCTGATAATTTAACAGGTGTATGTGAGCTCTAGCATTTGTTCCAAGAGGTAAAACAACAGGGGATATGGGTGTAATTGTGGTAGCCATGTCTTCATCAGAACCCAATGAGTACGGATAGCAGCTTTCAAAGCAGACTAAGTAGTTGGAATATTATTAGGATATAATCTACAATGTTTAGACCACCACACATAAGCAAAACTAGTGAATGCACAAAGAGCAGCAGCAACACGTCTCTCCTCGGGATATTGTAAACATGTAAAATGTTGTTCAGTTTCTAACTCCCAAGTAAGATATATATCAGGAAAAATATCTACCCTCAAATGGTTGAATATTTAGTTTTAGTTTAGGGAGATGGACAAGGCTCTCGTACCTGAGGTGGTGGTGCATCCCTACCATTGTGAGTATATGCATGTGGGTGACTTGGTGGTGGTGGTTGTATGTAGTTCTGATTTTGATCAACCTCATCCTCATAATCGCCCCGTAATCATCCTCCTCCTCCATAGTAGAAGGATCCACAGAAGCATCAATAGTAGTAGAAGGGGCACCAGAAACTTGGCCAGGCTCAAGAGGAACTCGGCTCACTCGGTGGAGAGTTGTTTCGCGATGTGGAGGTGGTTGTTGTTGTTGCAATGGTGTAGCAAAGGCAGGAGGTGGAGGTAGACGCGCAAGCACATCAGCGTACTTGACATCAAACTTGGTGTCAATTGTCTTCCCAATGTCTTCAATCCTTGCTAATGCCTTGCCAAAACTGGCCATCACGTGTTCCACCTGTTGACCCAACATTTCCTGGAATTTATCATGGATCTCCTTGTTCGTCATGTTCTCCCAGCCCAGCTCATCCGCGTGTGATCCTGGCATGGTTAGCAGGAAGAGAAAAGCATAAGAATATGATCCTATAGTCTTCTAGGAAATGGCAGTGGTGTTGTGGAAAGTCACAAATCCATATCCAAATCTTAAATTCTTACCAGTTCGTACCAAGGAGTAGGTGGTGATCGGCAACCATTGTAGTCAAAACTCTCAAAGCTTCGATAGAGCAATTACGAGGGAGAGTCAAATGAATGACATAGATGTATGTGGAGCTGGGAAGGCTTATAATCTGGTAGCAAAAAGTGTTAGCAATACACAATTGAGAGATGCAAAGTTAAATAAACGCTCAAGGATGGTACTGTGGTGGTCATAGGCTAGACAGTACTAGAGACGCGAGCCTAGAACACTAACAAAATCACGATGCGGCACAGAAACATGGCAAAAGGCCACTCTGGAAAAAATTGCTCTTTTTTTGCGCTCCTCTTTTTGCGCTCCGATTTTTTGTCGAAAATCACTATAATGGCAAGTGTCTCAAAACTCTTCCCAAGTCAAGATAACAGGATAGGCACGGAAATTTTGGATTATTTTTTTGAAACCAACCTCTTCTACGGACAACAAAATATTTATGGGATCGGAAACCTACTCGGACAAGGAAACACAAATCTAGAAACAGATAGATCTCGAAAGAAAACCTAATATGAGATGGACTTAGAGTGGTGGTGGTATATGGACTCGGATCGGTGGTGGTATATGGATACGGATCGGTGGTGGTATATGGACTTAGATCAGTGGTGGTAGATGGATAGGGATCGGTAATGGTAAATGGAATCGGATCGGTGGTGGTATATCGACTTGTATCGGTGGTGGTATGTGGGTTTAGAGCGGTGGCGGATAAGCGGTGGTGGAAGATGGCAGGGACGATAACGATGGTGCGGCGGCGATGTGACAACTTATGAACAGAACTCGAAACTCTAAGAGACTAGAAGCAAAGATCAACAACTCAACACAATGATGCAACCACAAATTCAACTAAGCAAAATATTGAAAAGACTATGTAATGGCTCAGACTAGTTCGGATATGATGAACTAACCCAAATTATTTTGTGGCTTATTCATGGACTGTAGGTATGAAGAACAAACTCGATCTAAACTATGAAAAACTGTAAAATCTCACCGAGCAACCTGGAAATCTGATACCACTTGATAGAGGCAAAGGTGTCCCATCTTTCATTGAGATGGTGATTATCGTTTCGGAGGAGTAGACTTTGATGATCCGACTACGTACATGCTAGGAGGTCGCGCCTTAGCAAACACTAAACCAACTCCAATAGGTTATTAAACATGCCGGAGCACGATCAACCTGACCATGAATGTCTATTTCCTGCAAGCAAGCAAAGAACAAGCAAGAAACTAAGATTGTAATATGTATATTGTGAATATGAGATGAAAGCTTTATTGATCAAGGTGGGGTTCTGTGATGTCTTGGTCTGGTCGTTGAACACAAATGAAGTATCCGAAGATGCAGCTATGGTGAACTTTTAATCTAAACAAAACCTAAAGTCTAAACGACACCCTAAGGGCTATATATATGGAGGAAGAGGGGGGAATTTCGTGGCCCTTGGAGGAGGGGTCCGAAACCAAGCCTAACTCTTGTTTCCCCACACATACGGACTCTAAAAATAGCCTATACTTAAGTATTTCGAAATTACATGGGCTTGGCCCAATAATAAGGTGATGCAGCACCTAGATTTGCCTCTGGATGAAATTTATGAAGTGGCGTCTAGTATATTTCATCCAAGGCTTCATGCACTCATTATGGTGGCTTCAAAGTCCTGAAATCATCACTTGTAACTCTGTTCTTGTTCCCCTTCTGCATGCCATCATCTCCATGCTTGGTCTTGCTCCAGTGTTCATCCCTCTTATCGATACTAGGCCCTTCATTTGTAAGCAAAACAAATGTATCCAATTTAGGCAACATCATATTCTTATGAACATTAGAATCATTACCAAGAAACGAAAGTACTTGATAATTTAATTGGCGTGCGGGAGCTCTAGTAACTAGTCCAGTATATGTAGCAGTAGGGGCTGTGGGTGTAACAATGGTATTGATGTTCTCATAAAGTTCTAGGCAAACCAAGGATAAAGTCCATACAAATATCTTCCCATGGGTGATACAGAATAGGAATAAGCATATAAAGACCATGGGGTTGAGCTTTAGACTTAGCTTTGGGACATGTAGAGCATCCGATGGTGAAGCGTGAGATGTCGTGGAACATCTTGGGCCAAAAGTAGTGATGTCGTGGAACATCTTGGGCCAAAAGTAGTTCTTAGAGAGTGTAGTGAATGTCTTGGCGTGTCCAAAGTATCCCATGAGTCCTCCTCCATGAGATTCTTGCAAAAGTAACAAACGAAGAGAACACTCGAGAATACATAGTTTGTTAGCTCTCAGAAGATAATAATCTTTGATGTAATAGCATTCCCAAGACGTATGTGTCAAACATTTGGCATAAGGAATAGCAAAAGTAGGATCATGTGCATACACGTCTTTTATGTGCTCAAAGCCAATGACATTCAATTCAAGTTGGGTAAGAAGCATGCATCGATGGGAAAGAGCATCCGCCACAACATTTTATTTGCCTTTAATATACTTGATGACATAGGGAAAAGACTCGATGAATTCACTCCACTTAGCATGACGCTAGTTCAACTTAGTTTGACCCTTAAGGTACTTGAGTGTTTGATGATCCGTATGAAGAATGAACTCGTGAGGGCGGAGATAATGCTCCCAAACATGCAAGACTCTCACTAAAGCATATAGTTCTTTGTCATAGATGGGGTAGTTAAGTTGCGCTCCGGAAAGTTTTTCACTAAAGTAAGCTATGGGGCGCTTCTCTTGCATCAACACACCTCCTATGCCATATCCGCTAACATCGCAATGTATCCCAAATGGTTTATCAAAGTTGGGTAATGCAAGTAAAGGAGCATGTGCAAGCATTTTTAAGTTCACTAAATGCGGTATCTTGGGATGGTCCCCAAACAAATGGTGCATTCTTCTTACTCAAGGCATGTAAAGGTGTTGCAATGGTGCTAAAGTCCTTAACGAATCTATGATACAAACCGGCTAAGCTAAGGAAAATTCACACTTGTTGCAAATTTGTTGGTTGGGGGAAGTTTTAATCGCATTGATCTTAGATTCATCTACATGAACACCCTTAGAAGATACGACGAAACCCTAGAAAACAAGCTTATCAACACCAAAAAGGCATTTGTGCATATTAGCATAAAGGCACTTTTTTCTAAGAGTTTCCAAAACGGTTCTAAGATGGGTGACATGATCTTTGAGAGATTTGCTAAAGAGAATAATATGGTCAAAATAGACCACGACAAATACGCCAATGTATGGGCGAAGAACAAAATGCATCGCACGCATAAAGGTGTCGGGTGCTTCGGATAAATCCATTGGCATGGCCAACCATTCATACAAGTGAAACTTGGTTTTGAAAGCGGTTTTCCATTTGTCACCTTCTTGGATGCGTATTTGGTAGTAGCCACTTTTAAGGTCAATCTTAGAGAAAATTGTGACACTGCTAAGCTCATCTAGCATGTCGTCTAAGCGTGGAAAGGGGTAGCGATATCTAACCGTGATAGCATTGATTGGACTACAATTGGAACACATGCGATATGTACCATCTTTCTTGGGAAGAAGGATTACCGGGGCGACACATGGGCTCAAAGTTTCTCTTACATGGCCATTGTCATTGAATTTTTGTACTTGCCGTTGGATCTCCTTGGTTTCCTTGGGGTTGACATGGTAGGGAGCCTTGTTAGGAAGAGGTGCTCCATGGATGAGGTCGATTCAGTGTTCAATGCCTCATAGTGGAGCTAGTCCCGGAGGTAAATCATCGGGGAAAATATCTTAGAGTTCCTGCAATAGAGAAGACAACACTAAAGGTAGATTGTGAAAGGTGTTAGTTTTTGGTGCCTCGTCCTTGCACAATAAGACATGGTGCATAACACTTGATGGGTTCTCACACACTTCTCTCACCTCACTTTTGGTAGCGAATAACACTAGGTTTTTCTTGTCACTTATCATGGAGGCACTCAATTTGGGCATGTGGCGGTTCGCCCTCTCACTATTTTCTCCATGATGGTTGGTAGCTTGCTTGTCGGCGATCACTTGGCTTGGAGACATAGGGCGTAGCATGTACTCCTTCCCTTTCATCTTGAAGCTATAGTGATTGGTTTGCCTGTTGTGGATGACGCCGCTGTCAAATTGCCAAGGTCGTCCAAATAGGAGTTTCAAATGGACATAGGAACAACATCACACTCCAAGGTGTCTTCGTATGTTGCGATCTTGAAGGAGACTTGGACCATGTGTTCCACTTGAATTGTGTCGGAGTCGCTAAGCCATTGGACCTTGTAGGGATGAGGGTGCTTCATCTTGACCAGTTGTAACTTGGAACATAGCTCTTCACTTGCCAAGTTATGGAAACTTCCTCCGTCATGATGACCTTCGCAGACCTTCTATTGATGCCCGCCTTGGTGTGGAAGATATGGCATCTTTGGTCTTTGTCTTGTTGATGTTTGTCGGATTTCGGGTTCCACAGACCCTTGAGAGGTTCGAACTCTGGGGTGCATGTGAAGAACTCAACCTCCATAGTCTGCCTACTCACCAATCTCACGGCCTAGCTCGATGAATAGGAAGGAAACGGGACACATTGGTTTACCCAGGTTGGGGCCACCTTGTGGTGTAAAACCCTACTCCTGCGTTGTGGTGGATCGACCTCGAGGGGCTGATGATGAACTAGTACACTGGGAGAACAACCTCCGGAGGAGGCGTGTTCTTGAGCTGGTGGGGGAGAGGATGATCTCCAGGATTCAGATCCCGTCTATGGTGGTGGCTAGGCCATATTTATAGTGGCCTTGGTCCTCTTCCCAAATGAACGCGGCAAGGGATCCCACAACGGCCAAATTCGAAGGGAGACAACTAGTACATGCTATCCTGAGAAAAGTAGTCTTTGCCTATGAAAGCCTCTGGTCTTGATGTCGCAGTCGGCTCGGTGATGACCTCCGTCGTGCCGTCCTGGGCGGTCTTGGTCTTGTCGCACAGAAATGGAAACCTTTGGCTGATTCCTTGGGACTCCATGCCTCCTGAGCACGAAAGAGGAAACTGTTGTCCTGCGCCCGCTGGCACCTGCCTAGCCTTGGTTGTCATGGCTCACGTCATCTGATCCTCATGAGGTGAAGCTTGCCTCCTGAGCACGAAAGAGGAAACTGTTGTCCTGCGCCCGCTGGCACCCCCCTCGCAAGGCTTGGCCCCTCGTGAGGGTCTTGAGTTGTTGATGCTGAAGCTGGGCCGTACCAGGCCGTTGATGGAGCTGCACCGTGGGCCACAGGCAGGCAAGTCTGGGTACCCCTGTTCCCAGAGCACCGACAATAGCCCCTGGGCCGAAGACACGCTCA
Source organism: Triticum urartu (assembly GCF_003073215.2). Taxonomy (NCBI): domain Eukaryota; kingdom Viridiplantae; phylum Streptophyta; class Magnoliopsida; order Poales; family Poaceae; genus Triticum; species Triticum urartu. Next base: position 267,567,018 of record NC_053023.1, read on the forward strand.
AACTTGGCTTCGAAGCGAAGCCAAAGGGAAACTGCGGACCACCGTGAGCCCAAACCGCTTGCGGCCTTGGTCAACGTGTGGCGATTGATGGGCCGTGGGCGTCTCCATTTCCCCATGCTGCCTCGGCAACCGTTCGAGTTGACAAGACCCTGCTGCATGCAGAGAAAAACCATCATTGCGTGGGATCATGGAGGCCGGCGGTTGGCCTACCTCTGGCTATAAATGAGGGGAGGGGCAGAGCCCCCTCACTCATCTCTGTCTTCTCACTGCCCGCTCCTTCTTCTTCTTCTTCTTATCCGTCTCGCCATCTTGCTGCCTCACCCATGGCCCCAATCAGGAGATTCTCCATGGCGGAGAAGGGAAAAAACCCCTCGGGATGAACTTGTGCCACTTCCGCTGAAGAAGAGGTTTAGCCGCCCTCGCGACGCCGGTGAAGGGCAGGAGGTGATGCGGCCTTCGTATGAGCGGCATCCTCTTGGCTTCCCGATCCCTCTATATGACCGCACATAGCTCCAGGAAAGGGTGGCAGTGCCCAGCGTCGTGCGGTCCGGGGTCGTGGTGGATAGGCCGATAATACACAGCTAGCCATACTGTGAACCCACGCCGAGGGCACCTCGCGCGAGTTCATGGTGTGGGCGGCAATGCTGCTGTGCACGTGGATTCGGCTTCCAAGGTTCTTCACCGAGGAGATGCCACTGAGGGGGCCACTTGAGCTTTGGCTACAACACGCCGAGTGCCGAAGCCTAGCCATGGGGACAAAGATCGAGGTCGTCCCCCCGAACGATATCTTCATGACTCGAGGGTGGGGCGAGGTCGCCCGCGCCTGCTGTTCAGAGGGGGCCCTTGCCATCCACTTCAAGTACGATGGTGCCTCCATGTTATTTTCACGGTCTTCGACGAAGACGGCCTGCGGCTGGAGTGTTGCTCCGTGGGAGGCAGTCTGCGCGGCACGGCCGCGAGCGTCGGGCTTGCTCCCCGCCTTGCTGGCAGGTCCTCCAGCAGCAATGGTGACTCCCTGGAATCCAGCGACTCTCCCGAGCCTAGTGAGTCTCCGGAGTCCAGTGACGGCAGCTACGTGTCGTCGAGCTCTCGCCACGCCCGGAGTGCATCAACGGCGTCCGCTCGACGTCGTCGGTGATACCCAGCGGCCTGGGTCCTTCGAGATCTTCTTCTTTTATTTCCCTGCGCGGAATTGTGTCGAGACCCATGGGGGCATGTAAAAAACTGTAGCACTTTTGCTTTAATGCTATCCTCTCAAGTATAATGTCAAAATTGCTTATCTCGCTCCGGTACGGTTCCCCTTTTCGTTCTCGTGGTAGCTTAATGCTCTACGCTGATAGGACCCAGTCCCCAGGCAGGCTTCAGCCATCGCTCGTATGCTAGGTCGTGATGCAGTGGTCAAGGCCAGGAGGTGAGCAGCCTGAGGTCCGGTAAGAGCTCCTAAGGCGCAATGCTCAAGAGGTCCCCTTTGGCGTGCAAGAAGCTCTCCAAAGGCCGAAAAGAAAAGCGACATTGCCCGAGCGAGGTTGCGAGAGTCGAGAGATTTGGTTGTGAGGTTCACGCTAATATGTATGGGTGACTTATCTTAGTGAGCCTACGGCGATTCCCTTGCGCGGCGCCTGATCGTGCCTTAGTGGTGACGCTTCTAGGTAGGGCTCATGCCTTCCTACCCTTTTCCTCGCTCATTTGGATGCTCTACGTCCTCAGGTCCCGACCCTCGAGCAAGGCTTGGCCACCGCTGGTATGCCAGGTCACGCTGCCGTGGTCAAGGCCAGGGGGCGAGGGCTCGAGAGCCAGTAGGAGCTCCTAAGACACGATGCTCGAGAGCCCCCCATTAACGTGCAAGCAAATTGCATGAAAAAAGGGATGGTTGGCGGGCCTGCCCGTAGTTAAGCCCAGGGGTTCTTGTGAGTTAGTCCAAGGAGGAGAACATGATACATGACCATGCTTGTTTTCCTGCCGTTGATCATTCTGCAAGAAGATGAAGGCAATGAGGACCTGGTGAGGTGACGTGCGTGGGGCAGGCCGCGAGCCAGAGCTCGATCTCTCAGATTTGCCAGCGTTGCAGGGATGAACCCGAGCACAAGCGCCATGCCAGCATGTCTAGCCCCCGTTCTGAGATGAGAAAAAGGTGGGTCAGCAGCGCGAGGAGGCCGCGAAGGCCAATAGAGTGCCAGGCAAGTGGGTGATAACCCTAAAGCAATCCACGGAAGAACATAAAGCCAGTTCTGATAGATGCAAGAAGGACACATGCCACAGGGACGGACCCACACGGCTTGGGGATAATGGAGCCCGAGGGGCGCCCCCAACTGAACAAACCAAAAGATGCCACCTGGCAGCATTGCTAAAGAGATGTTGGAGTAGCCGAAGACGCGTGCTACAGAAGTCACTCCTCATGAGCCACCCAGATCCTGAACCTCTGCAGGCTCTAGAGACCCGCGGGGCTCGTGAGGATCCACCACCATCTCTGTCAGGATCACCTGGTGCCGGCCTCCTTAGCCACCAGGACACCCCACATGTGACGCTGATGCATGACAACCCTGTTCAGCAAGCCGAAAGACATGCGAACATAGCTGTAAGGGGGGCCCTCCCACCGACCAACGTGTTTCGGCTAGAAGAGTTCCAGAGACGCGACCCTGTTTAGCCCAGGGATGTTGACGCAGGCGCGCAGCTCACTGTCCTCGTCGGGGCACGAAGTTGCACCGGGTGGTGCGCGACAGTCGCCCCGCATAGCGCTTGCCTCCTGAAGCTCCTCGAATGCCTTGGTGAAGAACTCCTGAGCACCTGGCGCCTCGCACCCTGCGCTTTCCTCATAGAAGCGCGCATTGAAGCACGTCTCCACATGGCACCGAGCACCTCCCTCGTGACGCTGGCCAGGTCAGAGGCCCTCCAGAGGAGATCCCTCGAGCCCAGCCTAAGAGGTGCGCCGGGCGCACCTTCCTATGCGAGGGAGGGAGGCACCCCGTCAGTGCACGCATGGCATGAGGCAGTGCCGTCGGACACCCCACCATTCTCAGGTTCTTGGCGGAGCAGCTACTTCTTCTTCTTGGGGTTGATCTCAGGAGGGTAGACATCGCCTTTTTCATCTGGATCCTGACCACTGCAACTTGGTAGGCGCGCTCGAGGGAGCACAATGCGTCCTTCTCCTCACAGGCGACCGTGATGATGTCGCAGCTTCTCAGCATCTTGAGGACATTATAGCCATGGTGGGTCATGGCCATGAACTTGGCCAGGGCCGGGTAGCCAAGGATGACGTTGTACGGGAGGTGAATGTGGGTGACTTCAAAGTCGATGAGCTCAGTGCGGTAGTTGTCATGCTTGACGAAGGTGACTAGGAGGTGGATGTACCCTATAGGGGTGGTGGAGCCATCGGTTACTGCTGAGAAGGGCTTGGTAGGCTGCAGTTGGTCATAGGGCACTTGGAGTCAGTCAAACCTCTCGACAGAGAGAACATTGAGTCCCGCACCGCCATCGATATGTGTCTTGGTGACGAGCATGTTGCTGATGGTAGGCAAGCAGAGCATCGGGAGGGCACCGACAGTTGTTGCGCACTTGAGCTGGTCGGAAGAGTTGAAGGTGATGGTGTATTTGGAACAAACGAGTTGACGTGCTGCCTCAAGCTTGGCGAGGGCAGCGTTCACCTTGCACGCGAACTACTTGAAGATGCGTTGGGAGGCTGGGGCCTTAGCACCGCCTAGGATGCAAGTGATGGCACGAGGATCCTGGAAGCCCCCAACCCCCTCGTCCTGGTGGTAGTCATCATTCCTTCTTAGTGGTGGCTGTCGGTGTCAAAACTGGGAGATCTCGGGTAGGGGGTCCCAAACTGTGCGTCTAAGGTTTGATGGTAACAGCAGACAAGGTACACAATATTTTACCCAGGTTTGGTCACTCTTGATGGAGGTAATACCCTATGTCCTGCTTGATTGAATTTGATGAGTATAGGGGTTACAAGAGTTGATCTACCACGAGATCATAATGGCTAAACCCTAATTGTCTAACTTGTATGATTATGATTGCCTCTATGGACTAAACCCTCTAGTTTATATAGACATCGGAGAGGGCTAGGGTTGTATAGAGTCGGTTTACAGAGAAAGGAATATTCATATCCGCACGCTAAGCTTGCCTTCCACGCCAAGGAGAGTCCCATCCGGACACTGGTGGAAGTCTTCTGTCTTGTATCTTCACGACCCATTAGTCCATCCCATGTCACATAGCCCGGACACCCGAGGACCCCTTAATCCAGGACTCCCTCGGTAGCGCCCAAACGAGGCTTCAATGACGGTGTGTCTGGCGCACAGGTTGTCTTCGGCATTGCAAGGCGGTTTCCTCCTGCGAATACTTCAAAGCATCTGATGCGAAGAGTTATATTCAGCTTTTCATTTAATATCATACCCTTTGGCTCCCGCGCCTCCGTCTATTCTGCCTCCACGTGTCAAACGAATACAAAAGCTCAGAGTATTTTTTGCACATAACACCCTAGCCATAAAAAAGGCATCTATTTAAAGGGATTGGATCTCAGATGCCATTCCACACCAGGCGGAAAATCATTAGAGCTTGCTAGGAGAAACCACTCAAACATGTCTAGCGCTCCCAGTTCTTCCTCCCGCCTTCATGGTTCCGTAAAAGGCGATTGGGAGAGATGCTCAATATCCCATGCCTAGCTGGCCAAGCTCCAGGTGCAAGGCTACCTTCCCCCTACGGATCTAGTCCCGGTGCAGGCAGGATTAACTTCTTTTATGGGTGAAGCCCCAGCGAAAAATTTCCCGAATACTTCAGTAGGGGAGCGAGTGTGCTTCGTTTCCTTTCTCCTGAGAGGCATTGGATTTGCAATCCATCCTTTCCTACGAGGTCTCCTGGAGTATTATGGCCTCCAACTGCACAATCTTACGCCGGACTGCATTCTGCACATCGCGGGCTTCATCGCTCTTTACGAGTTGTTCCAAGGCTACGAGGCCCATTTTGAGTTATGGAGGAAACTGTTCTACCTCGTCCCTCGCTTCCAAAAGGGATCCATATTCGAGGTGGGTGGCGCCGAGATATGGCACATAGCCGGAATCGGATACCTGTCCGGCAGGCCGAAGAAGGCGTATGAGGAGTGGCCCTCGGAGTGGTTTTATATTGAAGACGTCGCCCTCCCCGACCCAGTCCGAATGGGCCTTCCCAAATTTTCCAGCTCTCCACTAAAGAAACACCACATCTGGCACCCTCAGAGTCTCGAGGAGGAAGATAGCGCGGAAGTCAAGATGTTAATGTACAAGATAAAAATACTCGCCCAATCCGGACTATCCATCATCGAGGTCATGGCAATTTCCATAATGCGAGGCGTCCAGCCACGCCAATCCAAAGGACTCCCCATGTGGAACTACAACAGGGAGGATGATACATCTCGCTACGGGCACAAGGGTACGGATGACTTTGCCACCCTAGCCGCCATGCTGGCGGATCTTTATAAAGGGGAGAAAGAAGAATTCACCCGCCTTAAGTGCCGGGACGGATTCTCCAAGTTGTAGGATTGAAAGTATGTCTAGAGGGGGGTGATTAGACTACTTGACCAAATAAAAACTTAACCTTTTCCCAATTTTAGTTCTTGGTAGATTTTAGCTATTGTAGGACAAGTCAAGCAATCATCACACAATTCAAGCAAGCATGCAAAGAGTATATTGGCAGCGGAAAGTAAAGCATGCAACTTGCAATAATGTAAAGGGAAAGGTTTGGAGAATTCAAACGCAATTGGAGACACAGATGTTTTTCCCGTGGTTCAGATAGGTGGTGCTATCCTACATCCACGTTGATGGAGACTTCAACCCACGAAGGGTAACGGTTGCGCGAGTCCACGGAGGGCTCCAACCACGAAGGGTAATGGTTGCGCGAGTCCACGGAGGGCTCCACCCACGAAGGGTCCATGAAGAAACAACCACCCACGAAGGGTCCACAAAGAAGCAACCTTGTCTATCCCACCATGGCCATCGCCCATGAAAGACTTGCCTCACTAACGGTAGATCTATACAAAGTAGGTGATCTCCTTGCCCTTACAAACTCCTTGGTTCAACTCCACAATCTTGTCGGAGGGTCCCAAGTGACACCTAGCCAATCTAGGAGACACCACTCTCCAAGAAGTAACAAATGGTGTGTAGGTAATGAACTCCTTGCTCTTGTGCTTCAAATGATAGTCTCCCCAACACTCAACTCTCTCTCATAGGATTTGAATCTGGTGGAAAGAAGGTTTGAGTGGAAAGCAACTTGGGGAAGTCTAGAGATCAGATTCATATGGTAGGAATGGAATATCTTGGTCTCAACACATGAGTAGGTGGTTCTCTCTCAGAACATATGAGTTGGAATTGTGTATGTGTTCTGATGGCTCTCTTCACGAATGAAGAGGAGGTGGAGGGGTATATATAGCCTCCACACAAAATCCAACCATTACACACAGTTTTCCAATCTCGGTTGGACCGAATCAACAAACTCGGTCGGACCGAAAAGGTAAACCTAGTGACCGTTAGAGATTTTCGGTGGGACTGACATGCAACTCGATAGGACCGATATGGTTAGGGTTTGGGCATAACGTAATCTCGGTGAGACCGATTACACAAACTCGGTGAGACCGAGTTTGGTAATAAGCTAACCAGAGAGTTGGTCAGGTAAACTCGGTGGGACCGATTTGCTCTTTCGGTGAGACCAAAAAGTTACAAAAAAGGAATAGAGAGTTTACATTGCAATCTCGGTGGGACCGATTCGCTCTTTCGGTGAGACCGAAAAGTTACGAAAGGGAAACAGAGAGTTTGCAATCCCATCTCGGTGAGACCGAGATCCCTATCGGTAGACCGAATTGCTAGGGTTTGGCAGTGGCTTATGACAAATGAAAACTCGGTGGCGCCGGATAGGAAGAATCGGTAGGACCGAGTTTGGCTTAGGGTTTAGGTCATATGTGGATATGGGAAAGTAGTTGAGGGTTTTGGAGCATATCACTAAGCACATGAAGCAAGAGGCTCATTAAGCAACACCTCATCCCTCCTTGATAGTATTGGCTTTTCCTAAAGACTCAATGTGATCTTGGATCACTAAAATATAAAATGAAGAGTCTTGAGCTTTTGAGCTTGAGCCAATCCTTTGTCCTTAGCATTTTGAGGGTTCCACTTTCACATCCATGCCATGCCAATCATTGAGCTTTCCTGAAATAGTCATCTTGTAATAGCATTAGCTCAATGAGCTATATGTTGTTATGAATTACCAAAACCACCTAGGGATAGTTGCACTTTCAATCTCCCCCTTTTTGGTAATCTATGACAACATATAGATCAAAGCTTCGACAAATGATAATAAGCATGAAATATATCGTATGTGACAAGTAAGAGCTCCCCCTAAATTTGTGCATATTTAAAATTTCCTTTGGACTGCAAATGCACAAAGAGTTAGAGTCATGGGTTACTCTTCCATGTCACATACATCTCGGTGGAGCGCTTAAAATGATAAGAATGAAATACATGCACTCATCACCAAGAATAGTGAATGATCTCATAAGATAGATAAGATGATAATATTAAGCAAACATTAAGTGTAGCTTATGATCAAACACATGATCATCAATGTCTCACGAGCAATGACATAGTATCTCACACAAAAGCAAACAAAGTTCGAAAAACCACCAAATAAAACAAGAGAGAATATAAGCAACACTCTCTCTCTCGAAGCCTATGATCTATACATTTTCTCCCCCTTTGGCAACAAGTTACCAAAAAGTTCCTAGAAAATGCATAGTGCTAAGTCGACACCCAGGCTTGATCTTCAGGTGGTGGTGGAGTCCGGAGCACTCCAAGGACGAAGCCTTCTGTAGACGTGGTCAGAGTCAAGGCTGAAGTGGACGCTGGAGCTGGTGGAACTGAGGCTGTAGCTGGTGCAGACGTGGTGGCTCTGGGGTCAGCAACTGGCACTGCAGACAACCTCATACCTCGTGGCACTCTGGCAAAGGCATCAGTTATAGTTTTGCCTCTCCTCTCCTGCATGTCTTCCTAGAGCTGCTCCACTGCAATCTGAATCTCTGTCACTTTGACATCCAAGTCATAGAACTTTTGTTCCATGATCCTCTCTAAGCTTGCCTGGTTTTGAGTTAGGGTGGCTAGTCCTTGCTCAATCCGCAGGGTGGATGCAATCAAGTAACCAAGCTGCTCTTGTTTGGTTTTCAGGAAATATTCAGATGCCTCCTCTTGAGTAGGCATCTTGGCAGCTTTCTCTTTCCTCGCCTTCTCCTTCTTGGCTTGTGCTTGGGCAGATGATGGCTCATTCTCAGTCATGACCACTTGTTATCTTCAAAGTCTGGACGGATGGGCAGGTGTTCCTTGTCCAATAAGTATATTCCCATGCCCATCTTAGAGTTGATGAGCTCCTGAATCTATGGGGCATATCCACAGCTCCTCTTCTGGTCTGCTGCTGTCCTCTTGATTGTTTCAATCATAAGGCTCATGACTTTGAATTTCTGTGGCACGTCAAAGATATGAAGCAAGTTGATCGCGTGGCCCCTGATCATCTTGTGATCTCCAGACTTGGGCAATAGGGTGTGCCTAAGAATCCAGTTGATGGTTGGCAGCCCTGACAGAAGATAGTGTACCGAGCCAAACTTGAACGTATCAAGTGCTTCATTTGGAATCTCCTTGTACATGTTTGACATTGAGTTGTGGTCCATCTTCTTCTTCGCATAAATGTCCAAATCATCGTCATGCTCTTCTGGGGCATTAATCAGCTGAGCCCATTCAGCAACTGTAGACTGGTACCTCGTACCCTCTGACATCCATACAATCCTGCCATCTGGATAGAAATGGGCTGTGGAGTAGAACTGCATGATGAGTTCCTCGTTCCACTTTGTGAGCTTCTGCCCAACAAAGTCCTCTACTCCACATGCCTTGAAGCTGTCCTGCACTCCAGGGTAGTACTCTTCATTGTCCTTGATGTATTGCCAATCAACCCATCTCATATCACAGACAATTGGCTTCTTGTCTAGCAGCACTGTCTCATAAAAGTCTTGCTGCTCCTTGGTGTGAAACCTGTAGTCAACTGCAGTCCTTCTCCTTGAAGCATATGGGTCTGCTTCTCTCCACTTCCGGAGCCCTGAATCTCTCCTGAGTTTCATATCCTCAGCCACAGGATGAGCATCGTTGTGGTCTGGGATCTTGGGCTTGAGCTTTCTAAGAACATTCTCTTCTTCTTCTTCTGCAGCTTCAGGCACTGGGGCCTTGTTCTTCTCAGTAGCTGGGATGCTTCTTGTGTTCCTCTTTGGCTTTGGCTTTGGAGCTGGCTTGGCCTTGGAAGCAGCTGCCCCTGTTCTTATGGCATCACACATCAGCTTGGGTGCCTTAGGTGCTGGTGCAGCTACCTCTTCTTCTTCCTCCTCATCTTCCATGATGGAAGCCATGCCAAGCACTCTGGCTACAGTTTTCTTCACCCTTTCTTTCCTCTTCTTGCCTTCAGCAGCAACTGGCTCAATGGGAGTGGGCTTCTTAGTTGAAGCTCTGGCCTTTGACATAGGCTGCCTGCCTGCTGGCCTTGTGATCTTCATCCCTGGTTTTATGCCCTGTACTGGCTCAACTCTCTTGGAAGTTGCTTCCTCTTCTGCCACATAATCCTCATCTTCTGAGTCTGAGGTTCTCTTCTTTCTCTGTCTTGTGGCAGCTTTAGGCAGATTGCTAGGGGTGCTCCTGCTGCCATCATCTGAGGAACTTGAGGGACTAGTGCCCTCACTCATCTGCACTTGCTGCTCTGACAAGTTCTGGCTATCACTTTGGTCTGACATGATGCAAACTCTGACTGCTGACCCTGTGAATAGGTTATAGATGAGATAGAGTGGATAAGCATCACAAAATGCAGAGATTTTTGCAAAAGAATAATTCAAAAACATAGTTTTAGTTTCCCACTAAAAGCATCTCGGATCTACCAATTTCTAAACTCGGCGATACCGAAGCAGTTTTGGCACCTAAACTAGTGAACTCGGTCAGACCGAGTCACAGTTCGGTGGCACCGAGACTGCTAGGGTTTCGCAGAGTTCTAAAATCGGTCACATCGATAAGTAATTCTCGGTCAGACCAAGTCTCACTTGTGCAATGGCATAAGCCAAATCGGTGGGACTGAGTTTTTCAACTCGGTGGGTCCGAGATGGTTTCGGCGGAAACCTAACCCTAAAATTTTCGAATTAAACCTAATCTACGAGTTCATTGACTGGATAGATGTTTAACAAACGTGGCAAGAATCATGATGATCACAATGTGCTAAGAATCGGACTGGGGAATAGCACAAAGATCGAGTCCATACCCTAGTTCGGCGGAGACTCGCTACGTCGGCAACGGCGGGGTTGAATTTCCGTTGACGGCGACGGAGACCAGCGACTGGAGGCAGCTGGCGGCGAGGAGACGATCCGGAGACCAAGTTGGCAGAGCAGGCTATCGCGCGGGCGAGGGGGTTCGGAGAAATTTCCAAATTTTTGCCCGTGACTATATATAGCCCGACCCTGTCGGTGTGACCAAGTGGAACAACTCGGTGGCACCAAGATGAAAAACTGTATACAGTTGTTGCAACTCGGTGTGACCGAATGGTTCAAATCGGTTGCACCGAGATCGAAAACCTAGATCAACTTAATGATCTCGGTAGGACCGAAAGTGGGGTATCGGTCAGACCGAGAATCATAAAGAGGTTTTGGAAGTTTAAGTCTATGACGAATCGGGGACTCCGAGCGCTCCTCACACAGAGTGGTTCGAATCTGACTTGATCAAATTTTGTGATGTAGCAAGAATAGAGTTTGAGACAAGAAAAGCATAGATAGCTAGAGGAGGTTCTTAGGCATTCTTGTCCATCCACTTGGCAAAAGGAAATAAAACCAAACAGTCAAAACAACAAGTGGATGTCCTCGAATGAGTAAAATATGCAACTAGCATGCTCACACAATAAGATGGCAAATGAAATATGTGACAAGGCATGCACAACCAATTCTAGCATCTATCAAGCAATTTGCGATGACAAGGTCATCTATATATGAGTATATTGACTTAGGAGTCAAGTGAGAACACTTGATCATAGGTCATACTCATCGTTTAAGCTCAAGTGGGGTTACCACTTTTACATAAAGCATTGTTGTTCTCACATCTTTAGAGTTGCTTTAGCTCAAGTCTTAGAGTAAAGCTCCCCCTAGATGTGATATCCCCCCTTAGAGGGATGAACTAACCTCGGGTTTTGTCGATGATGACTTCATGTAGATGTTGAAGATGTGGATGCTCAATGTTGATGTAGATCACTTGGAGCTATCCATTTGAGTGAATTGCACTTTCAATACCTACATGGGTTAGTCCCACAAGGAACAAACAAGGATATCCATAGACATAGAGTGATGCACACACAAGATGATGTCCATGAAAACTTTTAGGTTACCTTGTCCCTTGTCATACCAACAAGAGGGTTTGTGACTCCTTGAACTATTGCAATATGTGGAAGTTGATTGCACTTGTTCTTGCCAAAATGATAAGAGTGAAGTATGTTCGCGGAGTCACCCTCAAGAACTCTCTAGTTCTTCTTCTTTTGGATCCACACCATCTTGATGGGAATCCTTGGAGTTGTAAAACGACGGCCAGTGAATTGTAATACGACTCACTATAGGGCGAATTCGAGCTCGGTACCCGGGGATCCTCTAGAGTCGACCTGCAGGCATGCAAGCTTGTCCTTGCCTTTTTGCTTGTAGTCTTGTGGTGGAAGATCATCTTGAGCTTGTGTGCCCTTGAAAGAAGTATCATACTTCTCTTGTTGAGGAACAAACTTTGTCTTGGGGTATTGATCTTCTTCCCACTCAACTCCATTGGCATTGAACTTTCATTCAAAACCAACACCTTGATTCTTTCGGTGCATTCCTTGCGTGCGCACAATTTCCTCAAATTGCTTACTCCCGGCAAGGCTTTTGTACACTCCTTTCTCTATAATTCCCTTCAATAAGCTATTTTCTTGCTCAAGTGTAACTTGTCTAAGAGAATCATTAGTGGAATCAAGAGAACTACTAGAAGCAACAATATTGGATTTAGCATGATCATTGTTACTGCTAGAGGAAGAATCTTTCTTGTTCTTGTTACTAGACTTGACTTGAGGCATGTAAGTGGATAAGAGTAAACGCTTGGCAATGTAAGAAGAACTTTTCTTGTGGAGATCATCATTGATTGCTTTTAAGAACTCATGCTCTTGCTCAAGATTGAGCTTTTCAAAGCTTAATTTCTCATGAGCTCTTAAAAGTTCTCGATGATCTTCGAAGATAGTTTCATGAGCTAACTTAAGAGTGTTTAGTTCTTTAGTTAGAGCCTCAATCTTCTCCTTATCATTGTCATTCGTTTTATCTTGATTAGCATGATTAATTGACGTTTCATCATAGTATTCATCACTAGAGTTGTCAACAAACAAATCATCACCTAACAAGTCATCTTCATCACTATTGAAATCAACATACTCGGGGTGTGTTACCTTAGGACCTTTGGCCATGAAGCATCTTCCAATTCCTTCATTTGGTGAGTCAAATATGTCATAGGAGTTGGTTGACACAAGTGCTAGACCGGCAACACCTTCATCTTGAGTATCTTTGGAGTCGGAGTGATAACTTCTCTCGGAGTGGCTGTCGGAGTCGGAGTCGGATACCCATTCACCAACATGAGCTTGATGTCTTCGTTTTGTGTAGCTCCTTGATGATTTTTCCTTCTTTTCCGAATCCTTGCTTCTCCGTGAGTATCTTCGTTCATAACGATCATCTCTACTCCTTCTGTCTCTTGGTGGTGATTCTTTGCTTCTTCTTTTTGGAGAATCTTCTCTTCTCTTGTAGGGAGCCGTACACTCATTGGAATAGTGTCTGGGTCTTCCACAACTGTAGCAGTTTCGCTCTCGACTAGAAGATCTTTTGTCATTGTAGGACCTTGACTTGAAGCTTCTATCTTTGCTTCTACTCTTGTAGAACTTGTTGAAGTTCTTCACCATTAAGCTCAATTCTTCATTGAAGTTTTGTTTCTCACTTGATGATGTAGGGGCTTCACATGAGGCTTTCTAGGCACCACTTGATTTGTTGTGAAGTTGCTCTTTATCCTTAAGTGACATCTGATGAGCAACAATTCTTCCAATCACCTCCGTTGGCTTGAGATCTTTGTAATTGGGCATCATTTGGATCAATGTGCACACGGTATCATATTTTCCATCCAAGGCTCTTAGAATCTTCTTGATGATGAATCTATCGGTCATCTCTTCACTTCCTAAGCCGGCAATCTCATTTGTGATGAGAGCAAGCCTAGAGTACATTTCAGCGACACCTTCACCATCCTTCATTTTGAACTTGTCAAGTTGACTTTGAAGCACATCCAACTTGGATTCCTTGACGGAGTCGGTACCTTCGTGCATATCAATCAAAGTGTCCCAAGTTTCCTTTGCATTCTCAAGACGGCTGATTTTTTTGAATTCTTCGGGGCACAATCCGTTGAAGAGAATATAACAAGCTTGAGCATTGTATTGCAACATCTTCAACTCATCCGCGGTAGCTTCACGGTTTGGTTCTTTCCCATCAAAGAAGTCACCTTGCAAACCAACACACACAATAGCCCAAACGGCGGGGTTATGTCCAAGAATATGCATTTTCATTTTATGCTTCCAACTAGCAAAATTAGTACCATAAAAGTAAGGACCTCTATGGTGATAATTTCCCTCGCTAGACGCCATACTCTCCTAGGTTGTGAAACAAAGGCTATGACCACCAAAAGCTATGGAGATCAAAGCAAATGGAGACCAAAGCTCTGATACCACTTGTAGGATCGAAAGTATGTCTAGAGGGGGGTGATTAGACTACTTGACCAAATAAAAACTTAACCTTTTCCCAATTTTAGTTCTTGGCAGATTTTAGCTATTGTAGGACAAGTCAAGCAATCATCACACAATTCAAGCAAGCATGCAAAGAGTATATTGGCAGCGGAAAGTAAAGCATGCAACTTGCAAGAATGTAAAGGGAAGGGTTTGGAGAATTCAAACGCAATTGGAGACACGGATATTTTTCCCGTGGTTCGGTTAGGTGGTGCTATCCTACATCCACGTTGATGGAGACTTCAACCCACGAAGGGTAACGGTTGCGCGAGTCCACGGAGGGCTCCACCCACGAAGGGTCCACGAAGAAGAAACCACCCACGAAGGGTCCACGAAGAAGCAACCTTGTCTATCCCACCATGGCCATCGCCCACGAAGGACTTGCCTCACTAGCGATAGATCTTCACGAAGTAGGCGATCTCCTTGCCCTTACAAACTCCTTGGTTCAACTCCACAATCTTGTCGGAGGCTCCCAAGTGACACCTAGCCAATCTAGGAGACACCACTCTCCAAGAAGTAACAAATGGTGTGTAGGTAATGAACTCCTTGCTCTTGTGCTTCAAATGATAGTCTCCCCAACACTCAACTCTCTCTCATAGGATTTGGATCTGGTGGAAAGAAGGTTTGAGTGGAAAGCAACTTGGGGAAGAAGAGATCAAGATTCATATGGTAGGAATGGAGTATCTTAGTCTCAACACATGAGTAGGTGGTTCTCTCTCAGAACATATGAGTTCGAATTGTGTATGTGTTCTGATGGCTCTCTTCACGAATGAAGAGGAGGTGGAGGGGTATATATAGCCTCCACACAAAATCCAACCGTTACACACAGTTTTCCAATCTCGGTGGGACCGAATCAACAAACTCGGTCGGACCGAAAAGGTAAACCTAGTGACCGTTAGAGATTTTCGGTGGGACTGACATGCAACTCGGTAGGACCGATATGGTTAGGGTTTGGGCATAACGTAATCTCGGTGAGACCGATTACACAAACTCGGTGAGACCGAGTTTGGTAATAAGCTAACCAGAGAGTTGGTCAGGTAAACTCGGTGGGACCGATTTGCTCTTTCGGTGAGACCGAAAAGTTACAAAAAGGAAATAGAGAGTTTACATTGCAATCTCGGTGGGACCGATTCGCTCTTTCGGTGAGACCGAAAAGTTACGAAAGGGAAACCGAGAGTTTGCAATCCCATCTTGGTGAGACCGAGATCCCTATCGGTAGAACCGAATTGCTAGGGTTTGGCAGTGGCTTATGACAAGTGAAACTCGGTGGCGCCGGATAGAAAGAATCGGTATGACCGAGTTTGGCTTAGGGTTTAGGTCATATGTGGATATGGGAAAGTAGTTGAGGGTTTTGGAGCGTATCACTAAGCACATGAAGCAAGAGGCTGATTAAGCAACACCTCATCCCTCCTTGATAGTATTGGCTTTTCCTAAAGACTCAATGTGATCTTGGATCACTAAAATATAAAATGAAGAGTCTTGAGCTTTTGAGCTTGAGCCAATCCTTTGTCCTTAGCATTTTGAGGGTTCCACTTTCACATCCATGCCATGCCAATCATTGAGCTTTCCTGAAATAGTCATCTTGGAATAGCATTAGCTCAATGAGCTATATGTTGTTATGAATTACCAAAACCACCTAGGGATAGTTGCACCTTCACATGTACAACCCCCCTAGCTGGGTAAGCTTTGAATCCAGAATCTTATTCAATCCTTATCTTAAGCCACAACTAGTTGAACTAAAACCGACCATCCTTAACAGGAATGGCGGAAGGCCACCGCGAGGATCTATAGCCCTGCTCCGCAGCCGGAGAATCATATTCGCGACCTAGATCCCAGATTTGAGGAGGATCCGGACATATTTGTAGTGCTTAAGGAGGGGGTCTTCTATCAGGCTAGCTAGGATGTCACAGAAGTGGCCATTTTAGCCGATTAGCCTGGTCTCCTGCCGTCTTCGCATGTAAGTGCCCAGGGAGCATCTCCTCCAAAAGAGCTTCCTCGTTATGCCTCACCCACTGCATTGTCGTGCTCCGAAGGGGAGGCACTCGGCGCACCATGCTGCACCGGAGGCGTCTCATAAGAGAGCAGCGCCTGTCCCGGGGACGTCTTCGAAGAGGAAGGCAGATGACAAGACGGCCGAACCTTCATAAAAGAGGTATGGATTCGAATACGCCCCCTGGCAGTCACATCGAACTGTGACATTGTCCACTGTGTTTTATCAGGAAGAGTGTTCACCGGACTATGTCCGAGGATCCTGTCGGTCGCGCCTCTACTAATCAGGTTCCAGACCCTGCCTCTAGGGCGGGGGCCGATACGAGAGTGACTCCGGATTGTCCTCCTTCAGAGGATTCAGATGATGTGTCCATCACGGACTCTGAAGTAGAGAGCGCCATGAATCATCAGCGACGGAGGGCCGCTCTTCGCGACCCCAGCTTTACTGAAGAGGTGTTCAATGCCTTCAGCTTGGCTGATGCATACATCTGAGCTGCTCGGCATGGGCTTGACAGAGCCACTGACCAGTATTTGAAAGATATACGGGTAAGTATGCATTGTATAGATCTGCTTACCATATACCAGTAGCCCCAGAGACTTGAAGCAGTTGGAACAACTGAGTTAAGGATCATTGTATAATCAGGCACTCATAGAGAAGAACAACATGCTATCTCAGGAGCTGGAACAGTGCCGGACCCAGCTAACTACTGTTACCGCCGAACGGGGGAAGTCCAAGGAGGCACCGACTGGTAAGGTTCCTTTCTATCCTGAAAATGTAATCATGTGCCAGTCGTGATTATACGAAGAAACATTGATGTATTATACGATGGCAGGCTCGTTGGCCCAGATGGAAGAGAAGCTAAAGGCCGCACAAGTGGATAAGGAACATGCCGAAAGGCAAGAGGCCGCTGGTCAACGTGTACTGACACGGACCAGGGACGAAAAGAACAAGTTGCAGGATGCCAATACCCAGCTCGACGAAGAGTTGGAGGATGTGCGGGCCCAACTAGCGGACGCTATAAAGGAGAACAAAAAGCCGCGAGGCGGCATATTTTCTATGTCTTTCAACTTATTGTCATGAAGTTTGCTGAGGCAGCTTCTGATAAGTTTATTCCTGTAGGTATTTTGACTGAGCGGCCCGAAGAAGAGGCACGCAACTTCCAAGGCGATCTGTTACAAGAGTTGTCCGAAGTGTATGAGCGAGCTCGGAAAGCGATGTGGAGCGTTGCCAAGGCTTTATGGCCATCTGCATCCACTCTAGGAAGTATGGAGGAGCTTGTGAAGCTGTTCAAGGGAGCTCGGCGCCGCTTTAGATTATGGAAGATATCTGCTTGCTGGGAAGCCGCACCAGAGGCCTAGGCCATGGTGAAAACACGGTATACCGGACTTGATCCAAATCATATGGCCCAGGTCGGACCACGGGGGTCAGATGGACAAGAGATTCCAGTAACCTTGGTATATGACCAAGTAAAGATAGCCGCGAAGTTCTCACAACAGGACCATAAGCTAGACAGCCTGTTAGATAGTATAGAGGAAGAACTTTTTGACTCCAAGTGACTATGTACTTCAATTGACAATTTTGTCCCTAGCCGAATTGTAAAACGATTGTCATGGCAGACCTTTTCGCTTCAACCTCCGGACCCGAAGGTGCGGAGTGTTTCCGAATACCGAACTGGCAATAAAAACCAGGGCATGTGTGGAAACCAGGAGTAGGGATCATAGTTGCTTGAACAGACAAGTTGTATTCGACTAGCTATGTTATATTACTTATTGATTGTAAGAAACATCTTCCAGAGAGAATAGTTCTATTAAGGGTTCCTTTCCCTGGGTGAACATGTGTTAGTATGCATGCTCAAACGGTGATTCTAAAAATTGCAGTATACATAATATCTGGGTGTTCATAGTGCAACGAGGGTAAAACTTCTTTAGTCCGCCGACCGATTATTCCCTTAAGAACGCTATCTTTCGGCTTCACCCAGTCTAAGGTACAAGTCCGGATGACCCGGCTGTAACAATCGCAGAGGTGCTCCCTATATGCCCTAGCCAAACTAACGGGAACGTAGGGCATAAGCACAGGAGCTAGGCAACCCAGCTTGGAAAAAACTTAAGTCATAAAGGTGCATATCATGGCGAAGAAAATGTATATATGAGAAAAGGACATATATGTGGAGAGCTTAATGCTCGGAAAATTATAATAAGCTTCTGTAAAAGAAACCCCCAGGTGTCATGGGCGTATACATTTAAGGATGTGTACCTCATAAGTGTGCGGTCTAGCCGCACAAGATCTATGAAGCTAAAGAAAAACATTTAAAGAGAGAGAAATGAAAAGATCAGAAAAATAAAATGAACAATGAGTTCTGCTCTAGGCGTAGAATCTTCGGAGTCTGGCAGCATTCCAGGGGTTCGGCTCTAAGCGATTATCTGATGTGTCACACAGATGGTACGCACCTCAAGTGTGAACTTCATCTATAATGAAGGGACCTTCCCACTTGGTCTTGAGTTTGTCCTTTTTCTTTTCTGGCAAGCGTAGAACGAGTTCACCAACATTGTAAGTCTTGGCCCGCACCTCTCTGCTTTGGTATCTGCGAGCTTGTTGTTGATAGAATGTGGAATGGGCTTTTCTGACATCGCGCTCCTCCTCCAGGGCATCTAGACTGTCCTGCCTATCTAGCTCGGCTTCTCTCTCTTCGTACATGCACAGTCGAGGTGAGTAATGAATAATGTCGTAGGGAAAAATAGCCTCCGCGCCGTACACCATGAAAAATGGTGTGTAACCGGTAGTGCGGTTGGGCGTGGTCCGTAGCCCCTAGAGTACAGAGTCGAGCTCCGTGACCCAGTGTTTGTTTGGCTCTCTTAAAGATCGTACTAGTATAGGCTTAATGCCGCTCATGATAAGACCATTAGCTCGTTCGACTTGACAGTTTGTTTGGGGGTGATAGACGGAGGCATAATTGACCTTGATGCCCAGGTTAGCACAACATTTTGTCACTTCGTCAGCTATAAAATTGGAGCCGTTATCGGTGAAGATGTTGTGTGGGACACTATAACGTTGTACGACACCGGATATAAAGTCTATCACTGGTCCGGCTTCGGCCGTTTTAATTGGCTTGGTCTCTATCCACTTAGTGAATTTATCTACCATGACCAATAGATATTTTTTTCTTATGGCTTCCCCCTTTGAGGGGTCCAACCATATCAAGCCCCAAGACCGTGAATGGCCAAGTAATGGGGATTTTTTGTAAGGCGGTAGGCGGCATATGGCTTTGATTGGCGAAAAGCTGGCATCCCACACAACATTGGACAAGGTCATGTGCATCTGCTCGGGCCGTCGGCCGGAAGAACCGGTATGGAAGGCCTTGCTTACAAGACCTCGGGCTGCAGCGTGGTGACCGCCAAGGCCAGCATGGATTTCGGCCAGGAGCTGCCATCCTTCTTCTTCGGAGCTACATCTTTGAAGTATCCGGTAGAACTATTCTTGTAGAGCTCTCCTTCATGAATCTTGTAGGCTTCCGAGCGCCGAATGATGCATCGAGCCTCATTCTGGTCCTCAGGGAGCTCTCGCCTATTAAGGTAGGCCAAGAAGGTTCTGTCCATGGGGTAATTACTGCCATTATTATATGGGCCGATGGTGTTGTTTCAGTGGCTGAGCCCCCGATGATATCGGTATTGTGTTCGGATTCTTGGGGTATAACCGGATCCAGACAAGTGTTTCCGCTCTCATCCTACCACACCACGGATGGCTTGAAGAGCCTTTCCAAAAATATGTTGGGCGGGACGGGGTCACGCTTGGCACCCATGCGAGCAGGGACATTCGCCGCTTGATTACTTTCTCGAGCCACATGGTGAAACTCAAGTCCCTTCAACCGAGCTGATATTTTGAGTACGGCGTTACGATAGGCCGCAATCTTCGCATCTTTAGCGTCGAAGTCTCCATTTATTTGGGATATTGCGAGGTTTGAATCCCCGCACACCTCCAGGCATTGTATGCTCATAGAGACTGCCATCCGAAGACCATGCAATAAGGCCTCGTATTCGGCTATGTTACTGGAGTTTTTGTATAATATTTGGAGTACCTACTAGACTATGTCTCCTATTGGGGACGTTAAGACAATGCCCGCTCCTAAACTGGCCAGCATTTTAGAGCCATCGAAGTGCATGACCCAGCTGGAATATGTACCGTACTCTTTAGGGAGTTCGGCCTCTGTCCGTTCCATGACGAAGTCAGCCAGTACATGGGATTTAATGGCTCGGCGTGGATTGTATGTGATATCAAATGGCAAGAGCTCAATGGCCGACTTAGCAATCCGTCCTATCGCGTCGCAGTTGTTTATTATGTCATTGAGTGGTACTTCTGAAGCCACCGTGATAGAGCACTCTTGGAAGTAGTGCCGTAGCTTCCAGGATGCCATGAAGACCGCATATGATATCTTTTGGTAATGAGGGTACCGGAATTTGCATGGTGTGAGGACAACGGATACATAGTATACTGGTTTGTGAAGTGGGAATTTATGTCCATCCTCCTCTCGTTCGATGATGATGGCCACACTCACCACCTAGTGTGTTGCAGAGATGTATAATAACATGGGTTCACTAACGTTTGGTGCGGCCAACATTGGGTTGCTCGCTAGAAGAGCTTTTATTTCTTCCTGTCCGACCGTTGCCGCGTCCGTCCACTCGAAGTGGTCGGTGCGTCGGAGTAGGTGGTATAGTGGCAATGCTTTTCCTCCTAATCTAGAGATAAAGCGGCTTGAAGCTGCGACACATTTGGCTAGTTTTTGGACCTGTTTAGGGTCTGTTGGTGTAGCCAATTGTGATAAAGCTTGGATTTTGGCTGGGTTTTCCTCAATTCCTGTATTGGAATCGATGAAGCCTAGCAGTTTTCCGACGGGAACGCCGAAGACACACTTTTCCGGATTGAGCCTGATGTCATATTCATGGAGGTTGTTGAATATGAGACGCAGGTTGTCTACGAGTGACTCGACGTGCTTAGTTTTGATGACGACGTCATCCACATATGCTTTGACCATTTTTCTGATTTGTTTCTCCAGGCATCTTTGAATCATGCGTTGGTAGGTGGCGCCGGTATTTTTCAGCCCGAAGAGCATAGTGTTGAAGCAGAAAGGCCCGTATGGGGTAATGAATGCTGTTGCGGCTTGATCAGATTCCTTCATTTCGATTTGATGGTATCCGGAGTATGCGTCTAGGAAGCACATTGAGTCGTGTCCTGCGGTAACGTCAATGATATGATCGATGCAGGGGAGGGGAAGAGATCCTTAGGGCAGGCCTTGTTGAGGTCTTTGAAATCAACGCACAAGTGCCAGGATTTATCCTTCTTTGGTACCATCACCAGGTTTGCTAGCCAGTCCGGATGTTTTATTTCTCTAATGAACCCAACATCAATTAATTTCGCTAGTCCCTCCCCCATAGTTTGTCGTTTGGGTTCAGAAAAGCGCCGCAGTGTTCGCTTGACCGGCTTGTATCCCTTCAATATATTGAGGCTGTTTTCGGCCAACATGCGTGGGATTCTTGGCATGTCAGAAGGGTGCTAAGTGAATATGTCCCAGTTCTTGTGCAGGAACGCGCATAATGCGGCGTCGACAGTAGGGTCCAGTTGTGTCCCGATGGAGGCTACCTTCTTGCGGACCGTCGGGTGAACTTGAAATTTGACTATTTCATCTGCTGGTTTAAAGGTGGTGGATTTGGGGCGCTTATCGAGGATTACGTCATCCTTGTCGACTGTGGAGCATAGTGCAGTTAATGCTTCTGCCGCGAGGGCCTCGGATAGTGCCTCAAGAGCCAAAGATGCGGTTTTGTTTTTAGCACGGAGTTCTATGTTCAGATCACTGGCGAGAGTGATAATACCATTGGGCCCGGGCATCTTGAGCTTCATATACCCGTAATGAGGTATGGCTTGAAAGCACGTGAATGCGTCCCGCCCTAACAGGCATGATATCCACTATTGAAAGGGGCCACTTGGAAGGTTATCTCTTTAGACCGAAGCATGCCAAATATCACGTCGAGTTTAATTTTTCCCGCGCATCTTGCTTCCCTACTGGGAATGATTCCTCGAAAGGTCGTATCACTTTGCTCGATGCGGCTTTTGTCTATTTGCATTTTACTGAGTGTGTCCTCGTAAATGAGGTTCAATCCACTGCCGCCATCCATGAGCACTTTAGTGAGTTGAAAGTCGTCCACAATTGGGTTGATGAGCAGGGCGGCCGGTGCCCAGACTAAACAGAATTCAGGTTCGTCCTTGGCATTAAAGGGTATTTTCGTGTCATTCCAGGGATTTATTGCTGTGACTTGGCATACTTCGGTGACGTCATGGAGTGTTCTCTTACGCCGATTGTTTGAAATGAACGTCTCAAAGACCGTCAATACTCTGAGGTCATCTTCCGGAGAGTCTGGCTCTGAGGTATTTTTGATGAGGATATCCTCGCCGCTCTTGGCTACTTTCCATAGTACCCAACATGCTCTAAGGCTGTGGGTTGGTTCGGTATCTGGTGTCGTGTGTGTTTTACATGGCTTATCAAGCCATCCTTCAAGAACGGTGCCACGTCCCATAATGGGTTTAATTTTCTTGCCTATAGGGTCAGGTGCCCCACGAGGGTCAGGTTCCCATCGAGTTGTCTAAGTTTTCCAGGCGATTTCCTTTGTGCAGTACTTCTGTACAATGGTTGCCAAGTCAGTGAAGTGTAGTATGCGATGGCGGTTGAGGGAGTTGAGGATTCCTTTGTCCGTGCAATTATTGCGGAATGCTGAAATCGCGTCCTCGTCGCGGAAATCTTTAATCTTGTCATAGACAAGGAGGAATCTGGCCCAAAAGTGATGGACTGTTTCCTGAGGCTGCTGCCGTACGTACATGAGGTCGCATATATCTAGGGGCCGGAATTGCTTGGCGAATATTGCTTGTGGTGGGTGGGAGGCATTAAATCCGAACCCTGACCCAATGTGGAGTCCGGAGTTTCAAGAATTTCCGAGTTTATTAGTTCGGATTCCGGGATGTCCAATGATTCCGTAGGCTCAACATTTGATTCTAAGTTCGGAGGACCGGGAGTGTCACCACTCAGAGGAGTATCCGGCTCTCTCACCTCAGAAATCCGAACATAGCTTGTTTTCAATATAGGGGAAGAACTGTTGTTGCTTTGCTCCTCTACGACCGCTATCTGATGGGTGATCGGTGGAGATTTGATTTCTCTCTGATCGGGTTTAATCCCAATCTGATCATAGTCCGTAGCTACTCCCAGGGTAGCGATGCGATCCAGGAATTTGTTTAAGGATGACAAATCCGCCGGATTCATCTGCTTGGAGTATTCGGAGTCCACACGAAGATGATTTTCGATGACTTGGGAAGTCCTCATCGGCTTAAAGGCCGAACGGGTGGACATGGTAAAGCTGCCCAGCAGGAGGGTATGGCCTGAGGCCAGGGCTCCTCCGGAAGTGATACCGTCCTTGAAAACAAGGCGAGCCATCAATCATGTTGTCGACGCAACAAAGGAACTCTCAATGAAAGCACCAATGTCAGTGTCAAAACCGGCAGATCTCGGGTAGGGGGCCTAAACTGTGCGTCTAAGGTTTGATGGTAACATGAGATAAGGGACACGATGTTTTACCTAGGTTCGGGCTCTCTTAATGGAGGTAATAGTCTACGTCCTGCTTGATTGACTTTGATGAGTATAGGGGTTACAAGAGTTGATCTGCCACGAGATCGTAATGGCTAAACCCTAGTTGTCTAGCATGTATCATTATGATTGCCTCTATGTACTAAACCCTCCGGTTTATATAGACACCGAAGGGGGCTAGGTTTGTACAGAGTCTGTTTACAGAGAAAGGAATATTCATATCCGCACGCCAAGGAGAGTCCCATCCGGACACGGGAGGAAGTCTTCTGTCTTGTATCTTCACGGCCCATTAGTCCGGCCCATGTCATATAGCACGGACGCGCGAGGACCCCTTAATCCAGGACTCCCTAAGTGGCGGCAGTGGAGGAAGGCCAGCGTTTTGCTGAGGGCTGTCCTCGCGAGGCTGATCTCTCCAGGCGCCCTCACGAGGCTGGCCCTGCTAGCAGTCCTCACGAGGCTAATAGTGCCATTCCTGGCAAGGGTTGCAGTCGTCCCAGCCTCTTTCGCCCCGGCCTCCTCTGCGGCTAAAGCCTCGATCGTCACGCTGAGGGCAACGACCGACGCGCTCGTTCCAGACGGCCCTGAGCTCCTGACGGTCGTTGGTGTTGTGGTTGTGCACGTTGTGGAAGACGCAGAACGGGCGGCTGCCCTTGTATGACTCCGGGTGGTCAAAGTCAGGCTTCATCTCTTGTTGGGCCGCGAGCACGACTGGTCCCTTGCGCTTCACATCCTTGGCCTTGGTCTTCTTGTCTGCTGGGTCAGCCTCAGGGAGGCCGAGGAGGAAGAGGTGTCCCTCCTCAGCTCTTGCACACTTGGTTGCCATGTTGAACATCTCCAGGGTCGTGCATAGCTCGTCATGTGCGGAGAGCTCCTCCTTCATCTTGATGTCGCGGACGCCATCAGTGAACGCCGAGATGATGGCCTCATTTGACACCTTGGTGATCTTGAGGCGAACAATGTTGAAGCGCTGGATGTACTTCTACAAGGTGTGTCCTGGCTGCTGCTTGATGCACCACAGGTCACCCGCGGCTGGCGGGCGGTCGTGAGTGCCCTGGAAGTTGGCAACGAAACACTCTCGAATCTCGTCCCAGGAGGAGATCGATCCCGCTAGGAGGTTCAGGAGCCATGAGCGCGCACCGTCCTTGAGGGCAATGGGAAACCAGTTCTCCATAACCTTCTCGTCGCCGTTGGCCGCCTCGATGCTCAACTCATAGAGCTGTAGGAACTCGGCAGGGTCGGGGGTGCCTCTGTAGCATGGAGGCAGGTCGGGGTTGAACTTCCCTGGCCAGACGATGCTACACAGTCCGGGGTGAACGCGCGGCATTCAACTATGGTCACAGGAGCTCGTTGTGGAGGCGGATCCTTATCTTGGCCCTCATGCGACACCACTACAGGAGGTGCGCAGTCTTGACGTGGCTGTGCTGGGAGCGCACTCGCCTCTCCTTGCGGCACATGCACCACTTGGCTGCTTTCTTCATCGCACGCCGTCACCTTGCACGACGGGTCGCGCGTGGAGGCTCGCACTTTGGCTTGTTGATGGCGTCCTACCTAGGAGGTGGAGGAGGTGCTCTGTGAGCTATTACATACGTGGTAGGCGACGGGTGAGGCTGTGAGCGAGATGGTGCAGGAGAGCCCCCGACGGCGCTGATGAGGTTTGAGATGCGGTCCAGCCAATCCTCGTAGAGGTCGTCGATGGGTCGATAGCACAGGAGCTCGCGTGCCTTGAGTAGTGAAACCTGCGTGTTTGCTGGCCCGCAATGAGTATGATACGAAGAAGCGACCGCCGGGGTCAGCGACGGAGTGGCGGTGCGTCCATCTCGCTGCACGGAGGGCTGCATCGATGAAGCCTACCGCTCATGGGCCGCATGAGCCACACGGAGCCCACCACGGTAGATTACTTTTGTTGGGATATCATGTACTAGTTGTCTCCCATCGAATTTGGGGGTTGTGGTATCCCTTCCCGCCTTCGTTTCGGAAGAGGACCAATGCCACTATAAATAGGGCCTAGCCACCACCATAGATGGGATCCAAATCCTAGAGATCATTCTCTCCCCCACCAGCTCGAGAACACACCTCCCCCGGAGGTTGTTCTCCCACTTTACTAGTTCATCCTCAGCCCCTCGAGGCCAATCCACCACAAAGCAGGAGTAGGGTTTTACACCACAAGGTGGCCCAAACTTGGGTAACTGATGTGTCCCGTTTACTTCCTGTTCATTGAGGTAGGCCGTGAGATTGACGAGTAGGCAGACTGGGGAGGTTGAGTCCTTCACACACACTCTAGAGTTCGAACCTCTCAAGGGTCTGCGGAACCACTCAAGGGCCGTGAGATTGGCGAGTAGGCAGTGAGATTGGCGAGTAGGCAGATGGCAGGACGAAGCCTGCAAAAGCCTTTGGTCTTGACGCCATGGTGGACTCGGTGATGACCTCCGTCTTGCCGTCCTGACAGTCTTGGTCTTGTTGCACACAAATGGAAACCTTTGGCTGAATCCTCGAGACTCTGCGCTTGCGCTTTCCTCCTTAGCACCAAAGAGGAAACTGCTGTCCTGCGCCCGTTGGCGGCCGCCTGGCCTTGGTCATCATGGCTCACGTCATCTGATCCTCATGAGGTGAAGCTTGCATAGAAATCTCTGCTCCTCGGGAGCCAGTCTGAGGTGGCCGCGCCTTCTGTAGGTCTTGGTGTCGTCCCCCTCACGAGGCTTGGCACCTCGCGAGGGTCTTGTGTTGTTGATGCTGAAGGTGGGTCATACCAGGCCCTTGATGAAGCCACACCGTGGGCCGCAAGCAGGCAAGTCGGGGTACCCCCGTTCCCAGACTGCCGACAATATTGAAGAGTCAAGACCTTGGAAACAACAAGAGCGGGGCTTGAATCATCGTCACAAAAGACTTGGTCATCTTCATCTTCATTCACTTGTCGGTGCATCGCCACATTCTCAAGGGCTTACATTTATCCTTCACTCATGAAGTCGTACGTACCATTGTCATTGATAATCATGGTATGCTTGTTGGTACAATCGAAGGACCTGTGGCCTTGGCCGCCGCATATGAAGCATTTGATGGAACTTGTCTTGATGGTCTCATCCGGTGGAGTTGTAGAGGGTGAAGCTCTCAACTTGAGGTTGCTTGTGGTAGGAGGAAGACTTGAGGTTGTCAAAGTTTTCTTGTAAGTTGACTTGTCGCCATTGGTTGTAGAAGGTTTGGTTGAGGTAGAAGGTGTTATAATCATTGAAGCTTGATTGTATGAGCCATATGTCTTGGAAGAGGAGAACGTATCTGGTGAAACGGGAGGACTGGTGCAGTAGATGGACATGCGCTGTATGGGCTATTGAATTCGAAAGAGAGGGACAGAATTCAGCGCGGTGATGGGCCTGGCGTTACATTTGCAAAATAGTCCTTGCAGTACACCAAAATCCAGTGATCTGACCTCTCTGTACACACATCGTCTTCCTCCCCTACCTTATTCTGTAACAGTACAGCCGCCAGGAGATAGGGTTAAGGTCCAGCGAGCTCAAGACAGATCTCAGATCTTAACGAAACGCGATTCTCTCTCCCTCTTCTGTACCACTGTACCAGGCGAGTTAGGGTTATTAAATTTCAATCGATGTCGGGGGTTGGGTGCGAAATATGCCAAAGGATGGCTTATCATGGTGGGGGCGAGTAGAACATCGCCGGTGCCTGGAAACGGGATGAGGCAAAGACATGCACGCCGGCGAATCTTACCCAGCTTCAGGGCTCTTCGGGGAGATAATACCCCTACTGCTGCTCTGCGGGGTCTCCGCATGATAACTATGGCAAAGTGTTTACACGATCGCTCCTTGAGCTATTTCTTGGAGGTAGGAGAGGGCAAGGCTAGCTCTCTCCCTCCTATATGATATGGTCTAGAGCTAATGAATTCCAACCCTTTGCATGGTGCCCTGGGGGTTTTATATAGGCCTACCCCCCAGGGGTACAATGGTAATCCGGCTGGGCACGGGCCCAATCATCAGTGCCTCCGGCCTCCGTCTTCTCCTGCCGACTGGTGGGCCCCGCCGACTGGCTAGGCACGGAGCCAACATGCTGCGTCCGCCGCGGGCGGGTCTTGCCGGCTGCTGATTACTGTAGCCGTGCTTCTAATGACGCAAGCTTCGTCATGGAGTCGTGGCAACAACCCCGCCGCCTGGCGGGCGATCACTATTGCCACTCTCTGTCACATCTGGTTAAAGGGGCGTGGGCCCCGGGGGAGGAGCGGGCCGACTCCCGGGGGCCGACTCCCAGCGAGTCCGACTTGTGGCGCACTGGCCAACTTCTGGGATCCCGCTGGCCGGTGGGACCCGCCGTCTAAAGGTCATATAGACAAGCCGTCGTGGGCGCAGGATTCGGTCCACCGGTGCTGATGTCAGGGCCGGCATGGCAACAGTGCCACGGCGCACAGAGATCTCCGCGGGTACGGCGTACTGTGACCATGCTTGCCTTTGGAAAGGGGTGGGAGCAGTCTTCACTGTAGCCACTCCCCTATCCTGTCCCTCTTGATGAGGACATGGGGTTTTGCTGGAGTCGTGGGCCGACTCCCCAAGGCCGGCTTCTCTGGAAGTCGCCAGTCAGGAGTCGGCTTATCCTGAAGTCGTCCCCGAGACTCGGCCGCGAGTGGGCAGTCGGTCGCCTTGCCGCCGACTTCTCAGAAGGCGGCTCTTCGTCCTGGGGTCTTAAGGGGCGCAACCTGCCCCGATGTCTTGAAAGGTTCTGGGGCTCGGGTTAGCCTACCCGTGGCCCATTACTCCGACAATCGATCTCTCTCAACAATCTATCGCTGTTGCTATCGCCATCAGCATTATCTATCGGTAGCAGCAAAAGGATGTAGGTATGTTTGTTTCTTCCTCTACCCATCTTATTCAAGTTGACTAAAAGGGATGTTTTTGTTGATTAAGAATTTGAATAGTGTGCTGTGAGCACCAAATTCAGGTATGAGCTACGAATATATTTCTACAATCTTCATGCCAATTACAAGGGATACTCCCTATTTTCATTCTTTATTGGTAAAAACTATATTAAATAGAACGTACACTTACAAAGTCTAACTGAATTTCATGAAAGCATTACGAGTTCATATTCTTGATTTTATTATTTAGTTCATCCTTTTATTTCCTTCTATTTATGTTTTCTGTAATTACAAAAATTATTTTAGATGACTACTGCCAAGCCAAATCAAATACGGAGTATGTATCACCAATGTTGCATCGCTACTTATCTAGTACCTACTGTCCTTTGTATTCTAAAAATGTGATACTTTGGAATCCAATGTTACTTCCACATAGAGATGACTATGATTGTAGTTTAGGGTGTCACTACTAAGTTTAGCTTGGCTCTCCTGGTGCCACCATTATTTTGTTCGAAGATCATTATGGAGTCTTATTTCCTAGACCCGGTAAATCTGTTGAGAACAAGGATGACGAGCGGGGCTGCAATTCTTCATGTTCTTATGCAAATCAGAAGAAGTGCAATTCTTCATGTTCTTATGCAAATCAGATGATGTGTCCCTAGTACAGAAGCTGACACTTCTAACTTATTATCATCTTATTCGGGTTTATCAAAATGATTTCTTGAGTGGATAAAATTGGATGCTCATTGCGTTATGCATGTGTGGGCTGGAGGATTTATTTAGTGTCATATAGTTGACTAGTTACTGGTACTGATTTTAATTTGAGGGAATATCACAAGAACTTATTTCGTATATTGTTTGGCTACAATTCACTTTAGAAAAGATATGGGGTTATTTTTGAGGAAAGATATATTATTATTATATTTTTGTTTTAGATAATTGAGATATTTTTGTTTCAGAAAACTGAGAGTATACCTGGTATACTTCTTTTTCTTCTATTTTTTCATTGGAGTTATTGTCACTTCCTCCATCTCGTATGTGCAACTTAATAGTACATTGGAGTGTCTTATCTTTTTTTGTAGAGAAACATTGGAGTGTCTTATCAATGGGGAATGTGAAGCATCACCCTACTTTGCAACTTCATGGAGGCATGAATTAGGAGATCAAGGCCGCGCTTGGAATCGATGTAAATAAATACAGATGTATTTTTCTTACGGGTGTATCTTACCGGCTAGGAGCGGTTTGTGGGCGAAAACAAAAACGACGGACATTGTCTTGTAACTTTTACAAGGGTATTCAAAGTAGGGCCCAAAGAATCAGGACCCTGAGCTATGTCTGGGTAATCATTAGAGGAGTCATCTTCATAGGTCTCCAAGATGGCATTTGATGAAACTGATAATTTCCCCTCTCGTATGACTAGTCTAGATCGTGTCTGTCTCAGGTTTCACTTTTTTGGCACCATCTAATCAGCAAGAATGTACATTTGCTAGAAAAACTTGTATGCGCGTTTTCTGTAGTTTAGGCGAGTGGTTGTTGTACTATTTATGCGGAAGTTTGTGTTGTTCCGATGTGAAAGACATGGTGTTCTTGCATAGAAGCATCTGAAGAAAATGTATTCAGATATCTTTTGGTTGTTACTGGTACTTATTTAGCAGGACAACAATGAAAGTTAATTCATATTATAAACAAGAATACAATGTGAAGTCCCAGGGTGTGCATATCTTTCCACTAGATATGTCCACCAAAATTGTCCAGGATAATGAACGTCAGCTGCACAAATGTTGTGATGTATATCACATCTTCTATTTATCCACAGGAAAAGATGTAATAATTGGATAAAAGAAACACCATGTGTATACATATTAACATAATGCTAGAGTGAAAAATTAGCCATTTCTCAATTTCTGATTTAGGACGGGCCCTATCTCTAATGAGGTCAGGATGCTCCCGCGGCTAGGTAGCTAGCTCCACCCTCCCTCCGCGCCGTCGGCCACTCCGGCCGCGGCGGCCACCCACACGGCCCGCGCCGGCCGCCCCGCGCCGTTGGCCACCCTAGTCACGGTGGCCACCGTCCTCTGACCATCAGTTGCCTCCAGGCTGGCGTTATGGGTTGGCCGCGCTCCCGTAGATCTAGTGCTAGTAGTGGCCACCGCGTAGCTTCGCCTGCCTCCTCTTCGCCCTCCGGTCCATCCATGGCGCCGGATTCGCAACTGCCCTGTGGCATCAATGCGCGAGACCCCGGATCCCCTCCTCGGATCCTGCTGCGTGGGGAGTGCTCCACCGCTACACCCCTGCTCCGCCCATCAGATCCGGATGTGAATCCTTCGCCCTTGCCATTTGCGGAGCGATCAAGACTTCGATCCATTGTGGTTGCCCCTGTTGATGGTGCCATCTCCTCCACCTCAGGCGGGGTTGGGGGATGGACCGTGGTCTCATCCCGGAAAGACCGGCGCCCCCGCTCTGGCTCCGCGGGTAATAGGTCGCGCCCCCGTCCTGCCCACACCGGCCGTCATTCATCTTTCAATGCTGCTGCTGGCCGGGCGGCTTTCTTAAGCCAGTTCAGGGGGAAGTGCTTCCGCTGCCTCAGCAAGAATCATCGTAGGAAGGACTGCCGCGATCTGCTTTGCTGCATTATCTGCAACCTCTCCGGCGACTTTGGCCGGGAGTGTCCTCAGAACCCAAAGCGTAACCCTGCCACGGCTGCCGCTAGGGTGCCAGCGAGGGATAGGCTTAGCTACACCTCTGCTCCATCTCCACCGCCCCGCCGTCGGCCGTCCCCCCGCCCCTGTCTCCTGCCATGGAAGGCACGCACGTCACCGACCCCGCGCGCCGCCCACAGCACAGCTGCAAGGTGGTCATGTCCACCCCCGCCCTGGAGCACGCCATCTTCGTCCTCAAGCGCCAGGCGGTGCTGCTCACGGCCGCAGATGCGAGGCGGACGTCCAGCGCCATGGAGATTGGCCACGAGCTCGACGCCCAGCTGCACATCCAGCCGCACCAGTTGAGGATAACCTGCCACGACCCTGAAGACTACCTCATCATCTTCGATCTGCCGATCCACCAAGAGCAAGTGGTCAAGCTGGGCTCCCAGACGGTGGATGGGGCCAAGTTCTTCATCAAGAGCTGACATGAGGACGACCACGCGGTGGTGCAGCCCTTGAACCACCGCGTCGGGGTTGTCATTGAGAAGATGCCCCAACACTTCTGGTCGGTGGAGGGGGCACAGGAGGCGCTTGGCTGCTGGGTCGACATGTTTGATAGCCGCACCTTCGAGCGCAGCCACACCAAGCACTTCGCCTGCTAGGTCTGGGTATGGGATGTTGCTCTCATCCCGACCAAGCACATGTTCTGGCTGATGCAGCGTGGTGCTGGGCGGGTCGAGGAGATGCTGGGCTTCTCTCTGCCAGGCCGCGCCGGCGCTGCGCCGCCGTCTGGAAGCTGCCACGACATCCTCATCCACGTGGACCGCATTGAGGACTGGACTCCGTACGACCACGGTCGTCGCGCTCTGCGCAGAGTGGCCTGCCCTCCTCGGACTCCGACGAGGACGACAGGTCGATGCCGAGGATCATCCCCGCTGGCTCCTGGAAGAAAGGAGTGGAAGATGGCCAGCGTGACCCACAACAGCGCCGCCAGCTCGCGCCTTTGGCGGACCTGGGGTGTCGTGGTGGCGCCCGTGGAGCCAATGGCCGCAAGGACGACGACGGTGACGACCGCAGCGGGCGCAGGTCCTGGAAGGACACACTCCTTGTTCGGAATCGCGCGGACAAGGAGATGATGCCGGACCAGGATGCTTCATCACGCCGTCGCAACCGCTCCCCTCCGGGCCAACGTCGCTCTGAGAGCTCGCGTGGCCGCCACAACTCCGGTCGCTGCTTTCTTCGCCGGTGCCAAGAGCCTGCTCCCACCACCACCTGCCTTCGACTGCATGGCTGCCGAGCTGGAGGCTCACGTGGCAGCTGCAGTGTCCGAACCGCTGCAATTCAACGACCAGGTCAACGCCAACAACTCCATCACCGCGGCAGGTGGCTTTCCCGACATTTTCGGCCCAACCCTAGCCGGCCCAAGCGTCGCGGTGGGCCATCTGAACTGCAAGGAGGGCGCCAGGCCCATGGTGGTTGAGATGCAGCTGGGCGCAGTTACCCGCCAGGTCTGTAGCCTCCAGATCGCTGCGGAGGGCGAGGCTGCAGATCCGTCCACTGCCCGGCTACACCTCTTCCAGGGCACGAAGCCGCCGCTGGTCCCTGCTGCCCCGGTGCGCCGCTCATCGCCCCCCCCCTCCCAAGACCCGTACCGTGCCGGCTCTGGTGTGCCACAGCGCAAGGCAGGCGGCCAACCCATCGCCGGTGCCCGTTGCGCAGAGGGGAACGCTGCGGCTGGTGCGTGAGCTCGGCCTGCTCGGCCCCAAGGAGAAGATGACCGCCAAGACGGTGGAGAAGCTACTGCGCAAGTTTGGACATCTCCTGCATTGCCAAGCTCACTCGCCTCAACAAGGAGGTGCTGCGAGTTGCGTCTGCGATGGCCGGTGCATATGGAGCTGCTGAGGAGGCCATCGTGTGATCATGTTAGTATCCACCATCTGTACTCTCCAACGGCGCCTGGCCTTGAGCTGGGTTGAGTTAGGTTTAGTTGTAGTCATTGTGAGGTTAGCTGTTAGGTGTTGCTATCGCTGGTGCATCTTGGGGCCTATTGGTAGACACCAGCGTCCCCCGGATCGTGGTCGTCTGTCCCCATTGTTATTGTTGTTCCTTCAATGAATCAATAGAATGTGTAGCTGTTGGAGTACATTGTTGTTTCCATATGGATGACACCCGATGCCCCATTCTTAGTTGGAATGTGCGAGGGCTCAACATGCCTGCGAAGTGTGATGCAGTCTCTGAAGTTGTGATAGCCCATCGCCCCGCGATTCTTTGTCTTCGGGAAACAAAGATTGATAGCTGGTCACCGGCCTTAGTCAGGGACATAGGAGGAGCTAGATTAGTTGATTGCATAGTTCTACCTGTGTTTGGCACTAGGGGCGGGGTGGCCATCTTCTGGGACTGTCAGGTCATTTCGATCGCCTCCCATGCCATTGGAGAGTTCGCCATCACTACAAAGGTTACTGTCAATAGTTCAACCACCTCTTTCTGGATCACCTATGTCTACGGGCCGGCGGATGAGGCTAGGAAAGAGGTTGTCCTACTCGAATTAGCTAGATCAGCCACGCCCTCTAGCGAGCCATGGCTTCTCACAGGAGATTTCGATGTCATTTCCGAGGCTAGGGATAAGAACAACCTTAATCTAAACCGGCGGATTATGGGTAGATTTAGAGATGCCATCGATGCGGCCGGCTTGCGGGAGATCAAGTGTAGAAATAGACGTTCACTTGGAGCAACGAGCGGTGAAACCCCACCCTGGTTAGCATAGATAAATTCTTCTGCAACGTTAGTTGGGAACTCCTTTTCCCCACCTACGGACTGATGGCCTTGGCAACGGCATGCTCTGACCACTGCCCGTCGATCCTAGCGCCGTGTGACGCCCCGGTCCGTCGTGCACGCTTCCGTTTCGAGTCTTTCTGGCCAAAGTTCCCGCACTTCCACACGACGGTCGAGCGGGCATGGGATCGCCCGGTGCGGCAGCGCTGCGCCTTTGCAAGTCTTCAGACCAAGCTAACAAGGACAGCCCATGACCTGAGAATCTGGAGTAGGTCGCTTTTTAGTGATGCCAAGACTCAGTTCTACATTGCCAACGAGGTGATTCTGCGGCTCGACATGGCGCAGGAGACTAGGTCGCTGTCAGCCGCCGAGTTCAATCTGCGCAAGATGCTGATGCTGCAGCTGCTTGGGCTAGCGGCGATTGAGAGGGCCAGAAGGCGGCAGGCCTCCAGAGTGCTCTGGTTACGCGCGGGAGACGCCAACACCAAGTTTTCCCATGCCAAGTGTTGTTCCAGAAAACGCAAGAACTTCATCCACACAATCCAAGGTGATGATCAGATTGCCGCAACTCATAGCGACAAGGCACAACTCATTCATGATCATTTCAGCAAGGCAATGGCGGCTGACACGGGCAGAAGGGTCACCCTCAACTGGAACTTGCTGCGGCTACCAAGGGTACAAGCAGCTGGACTGGATAACCCTTTTACAGAAGCTGAAGTGTGGGCGGCAGTGATGCAATCACCGGCAGAGAAGGCACCAGGCCCCGACGGCTTCATCGGCTGCTTTTTCCATGCCTGCTAGCCGATCATCAGTGGAGATGTCATGGAGGCTTTCAGCAGTTTCTACAGACTTGCCGAGGGAAACCTTGCTGCGCTGAACACTGCCTTTGTTGCTCTGTTGCCAAAGAAAGATGGTGCCGCTAGATTGGTAGAATACCGCCCAATAAGTCTGATCCACTCCTTTGCGAAGCTTGTAACTAAGGTGTTGTCTATCGTACTGTCCAAGGTGATTGGCACGATCGTCTCACCCGCGCAATCTGCTTTCCTGAAGACTAGATGCATACAAGACAGTTTCTTGTATGTCCAGAACGGCATCCGAGCGCTGCATAGAAGCAACACGCCTGCACTGCTGCTGAAATTGGATATATCCAAGGCTTTTCACAGTGTGTCATGGGATTACTTGCTCGAGCTGTTGCAGGAGCTGGGTTTAGTGCCAGGTGGAGGGATTGGATCGCCTGGCTACTATCGACCTCAAGCTCGGAGTTCCTCCTCAACGGTACACCGGCTAGCAAAATTCAGCATCGAAAAGGCCTGCGCCAGGGTGATCCGCTCTCACCACTGTTGTTTATTCTTGCGATTGACCCGCTGCAACGGCTGCTAGATGAGGCCACTTTGCAACAAATGATTCAGCCTCTGCCGAGGAGAGAGCTTCAGCTTCGGATCAGTCTCTATGCTGACGATGCTGTCATCTTCATGAACCCGGACAAGAACGAGATGGAAGCCCTGGTGACCATTGTGAATCTGTTTGGCGAAGCAATGGGCCTGAAGATCAATCGGCTAAAGTCCACAGTTACACCAATTAGATGTGACAACATAGATACACAGCAAGTTTTGCAATGCTTTGGAGGAATTGTCTCCACTTTCCCGCTCAAATACTTGGGGCTCCCTCTCACACTGTCAAGAACTAGGCTGGTGCACCTCCAGTTCGTGCTTGACAGGATCAGAGCAAGGTTGGCTGGCTGGAAAGGCAGGCTGTGGAGCATAGCAGGGCGACGCGTGCTGGTCAGGGCGGTGCTGACTTCCATCCCAACGTTTGCCATGACCATGCTATGTATGCCTAAGAAGTTTTTCAAGGAAATTGATAAAGAGCGATGTCGCTTTCTCTGGGCGCACGACGAAGAGATGTCAGGAGGCAAATGCAAAGTGAATTGGGCCAAGGTTTGCTCCCTGCTAGACAGAGGAGGGCTTGGTGTTCTGGACATAGAGCGTTTTGGCCGCGCGTTGCGTCAAAGATGGTTGTGGTTGGCCTGGAAACACCTGGAACGGCCCTGGGTGGGAATGGAGGTGCCATGTTCGGAGACAGACAAGGATTTCTTCAGCGCAGCTACTTCTGTCACTATCGACAACGTATAGACCGCAAGATTCTGGACCTGCTCTTGGCTGGGGGAAGGCACTCTCAAACTGTTGTTCCCAGACCTATACAAGAACTCGAGGAAGAAGGCCAGGACAGTCGCCGATGCCATGCGAGATGATCGCTGGCTACTTGATCTCGCACACGGACTGACGGATCAATTGGTGCATGATTGTGTGATGCAAGATAGGCTGCTGCGTTCGGCGGAGATCATCATAAACCCGCAGGTCAGCGACAACATCAGGTGGAACTTGGAGGCCAGTGGCTGCTACACCACCTCATCTGCCTACACGGCGCAGTTCCAAGTAAATCACTACTCTGATTTTAGGCGCATCATATGGAAGACTTGGGCACCCGGAAATCTTAAGATGTTCTTCTGGCTCTTGCTGCTGAACAGGTTGTGGTGCAACGACCGGCTCCAGCGACGAGGTTGGCCGAACTCCTACTTCTGCCAACTCTGCCTCAGAAGCCTGGAGACTGCTGATCACCTGTTCTGGTCCTGCCCATTCACTCAGGCTCTATGGGCCAACCTGTCCACTTGGAACGGCTGTGAGGCCTTGAAACTGCACGCGGACAGCAACGGCCTGGACGGGGCGGACCGCGTGCTCAAGGTTGTAGAAAGCACCAAACATGAACTCAGAAAGGGGATCAAATCCGTGACACTGCTTGCGTTGTGGGAATTTTGGAGGCACCAAAATGACTACACTTTCAGAGGGCGTGAGGCCCCTTTGAGCGAGGTGATACAGGTGATCAGACGGGCTATCGAGCTATGGCGACAGATAGGTGCATCCTGCCTGCTGCACCCTTTCACCTTTCCACCAGAAGGGATAGGCTGACGAGCAAAACATGGGCGTTTTTGCCTTAGTGCTGGGATCTTTTCTAGTTTCTTTGCTTTTCTCTCTAGTTTATCTCTTTTG
The DNA here is from genome assembly GCF_003073215.2 of Triticum urartu. NCBI lineage: Eukaryota > Viridiplantae > Streptophyta > Magnoliopsida > Poales > Poaceae > Triticum > Triticum urartu. Next base: position 267,603,790 of record NC_053023.1, read on the forward strand.
ATCCTAGGATCAAACATCATGTATGCCTTTTCCCATTGCTCCCTGCTATGATCAATATGAAAACCCAAATGTTATTGCTGGATCTTTCAAAAAAATTATGATTTTCCTAACCATAATTTTAGTACATTCATAATTTAATATTTTTTGACAAAACTTGCTAGTATGTCCCTCTGTGTTTTAGTCATCAATGTGCATTCGGCGTATGTACTACAAACTGTAAATTATTTCTAAGGTAGCTGAGAGCCTTAAATTATGAAGTCCTCTATTCAGAGATTTGACTTCCAGTTGAATGATCAAAAGCTAACAATTACAGCTTATCCCCAGCTCCTTGCTCGGAAATCCCACCAGTGCCCATGTCATAACCAAAACTCAGAGGATCAGGTTTGTCCAAATCTGGATATTCTGGCTTTTGTTGTACTAGCGATTTGCTTGTTTGAAAGCAAGTCTGCAACAGATGTCAGATTCTTCCAGGTGAAAGAAGAATGCATTTTGGTTATCCTCGCAGCTATGTAATAATCTACTCCAAGCGCCAGACTCAAGACTACTACTCCAGGCAAGATGAGCTAATCTGATGCTAGCCAGACTTCTCTAGAATCACTACAGGAAGCTCAAGATCACTTTTAACTCCGTAAAATGCTACAAAACAAAGCTCTTTTGTACACTCACAAACAAAAATCATCACAACAGTTACTTATAAAGTTGTTTCTTTTATACTTAATATTACAGAATTATATCTGTCAAGCTTTCCACTTGCACAAATAATAAATTACATGAAAAATTTGCCTTTTTTACCGAAGTCAACAATTAGCAATCACGGGATAATTACATGAGCTCTTACAAGAGCACATCATGTCATTTTTCTCACGTGTTATGCACGATTTAAAACAAAAAGCTTGATCAAACAAATGTATAAATAAAGATGAGACATGCCTTCATATACAATCTAAACAAGAGTAACACTGGTACTTCAAAAGCCATACATATTTCCATACATCTTAAACAATACATATTCTATTGCATTCTCTATTTTGAGACTTTCTGAACTTCAGCCAAGGGTCATGTCAGAATTTTCATCACTTCATTGCTACAGGACCGCCATCCAGCTACAAATATTCCTGAAAAATAAGAAATAGTATTATCGACCATATTTCTTGCTGGGTAATTAGACAAAAAGTAGGTGTACGCGCCAGAAAAGGCAAGCTTAGTCATTTTTTGCAAATTACATTAGGTGGATATCCAAACATTTCACAGAAATATACCAGTCATACCATTTCGAGGTTCGCAAACTTAAAACAGAAAGCATGGTGATGGTTACCTTAATAGGAATACATAACTTGCTTCATATATTTGGCATGTCAAATTTACTTCTTACTTATGATATATGGCTCATTTTGCCAGGTCATGCAATGTTTTATTTTTGGATAAACATGACTAATGAGACGCCATGGTTTAGTACTAGCAACTTCCGAAACCCAACAGTAAGGCGCATCCAGAGTTACAAACATAGATGATGATGCTAAAGTACAACTTTCCACCAATGAGCTAAAGTACAGAGCAAGAATTTCTGATTAGAATGCTAAAAATATCTACTGTAGATGAGCATGCTCTCACAAAGCAACAAGAAACAGGGGAAAATAAATGAACGGTGCTTAATACACATAGTAATAAGGTTGTACTAATTAGGAAAGTAGTCACATGAGCATGGCATATAGAAAGCTAGCTACAACTGATCATAACACAAAAAGACAAACCAAATCTACATTAAGCTAGGCTTAGCAATTCCTTGCCAGGTCATACAATCTTCTCTTCCTAGTTAAACATGCCTAAGGAGACAACATGGTTTAGTGTTAACAACTTCCTGAAGCTAACAGTAACCACGTCCAGAGTCAGAAACATAGAACGTATGGATGCTTCAATGACACACTTGCAAATGTGTGCTCCTAGAAAGACCACAAGACGGAAACCTCATCGCCTATGAATACCACCGCCATTTCCAGCAAGAACGTAGCCACTAAATGACTACAAATAGTTATTTGAACATCAAATTAGTGAAACCACCACCCCTACTCAACATTAGTAAAATTGTAGAAAGGACATCAATTTTTTAAGGTTTCTTACTATACCTCTTTTTCTTTTGGTTCACAGTCTGCTCTAAGCCCTTTTCAATCTCTTACCACTCCCTTTTGTGTTCGCTACATCTGGTGGATGAATATTGATCACACTAGGGAATGATGTTCCGACGAAGGAGTCAAATTCTTCAACTTTACTTTTCTCACTAATGGCACATATCTATCCCAATTGCGTGAAGGCATCACCAACGGCCTTGTGAAAATATCTCATTTTACCCTCACAATATTTTGCTGCATGAAGTGCCAAGCTGAATTTTGAACATGTTTCTAAGAACAACTTTTTTATGGTAGGTGAAAGACATGTAGATGTGCCTTTTAGCATATGTCCGTTGGCTTCATAGGAAAGCTGACGTGTAGCCATTTTAGTCCACCTATGCAACACATATTGACTAGGAATTTTATTACACCCCTTATTCTTTAGGACAACAATGATGTGACGGCAGATGATACCTAGTGATTTGAACATCCTACAAGAAGAGTGTGCTACTGTCGGATTTCGGGTTCTGGCAAAACCCTTAATGTTCGAACACTAGGGTGCGCGCAAAGATCTCTCCCTCACCGATCACGCCCTCAAGCACTTCGCAATCTCAAAGGCTCACTCGACGAACTCGCAACACAAGAGACACAAGATTTATACTGGTTCGGTCCACCATTGCGGTGTAATACCCTATTCCAGTGTGGTGTGGTGGATTGCCTCTTGGGCTGATGATGAATAGTACAAAGGGAAGAACAACCTCCTGAGGTGAGGTATTCTTGTGCTTGGTTGGTGTGTGGATCTAGGTCTCTATCAGCTGCCTCCCTATGGTGGTGGCTAATCCTATTTATAGAGGCCCTGGTCCTCTCCCCAAATATTGAGAGGGAAGGGAGCCAACAATGGCCAATTTGAAAGGGGACAACTAGTACAAGTAATCCTGACAAAAGCAGTCTTCGCCTGCCAAAGGCTCTAGTAGTGACGCCGTCTTGGGCTCCACGGTGACCTCCGTCCAGCCGTCCTGCTGGTCTTGGTCTCGTTGCACCAATATGGAAACCTTTGCTTGACGCCTCGGTACTCTTCGTCTGCGCATGCCTCCTTAGCACCAAACAGGAAACAAGGACACTGTGAGCGCTGGCGCCTGCCTAGCACCCACCTCGTCTCGATCGTCATGGCTCACATCATTGGAACCTCGCAAGGTTTGCCTGGCCTTGATCTCTCCGCCCCTCGTGAGCCATCCTAGTGAGGCCGCTCCTGAGGAGGTCTTGTGTCGTCCGCCTTGCGAGGGTCTTGAATGCTTGTTGGTGAAGATGGGCCGTACGGGCCTGCTCGTAGCGCCACGCCGTGGGCCGCAGGCAGGCAAGTCTGGGGACCCCCGTTCCCAAAATGCCGACAGTAGCCCCTAGGCCCAAGGCGCGCTCGGGCTTTGGCTTCGAGGCGCAGCCGAAGGGCAAGTGCAGAGCACCGCGGGCCCCATTACCCTGCGGCCTTGGGTGACGCGTGGCGATTGATTGGATGTGGATGTCAACGCTTCCACACGTCACCTCGGCAAATGCCTGATTTGACAAGTCCCTGCTGCATGCATGGATAAACCATCTTTACCTGTGATCATGGGATGGCGTTGGTTGGCCTTCTTCTGCTATAAATGGGGAGGGTGGCAGAGCCCCCATCGCCCATGTCTTGCCATTCCGCTCGCTTCTCCGCCTTTGCTCCATCGACAGTTGCTACACCAATGGTGCCGTCGAAGAGGCTCTCTGCCGCGGAGAAGGGGAAAGCCCCTTGCGAGGGGCCTGGCTCTCCAGTGCCCAAGCGTGGTCGCGACCGTCCATGCAAGCACACTGCGACCCCCGTCGCGGCCCCGCGCGGCCGTGGCGGTGCCACTTCGCATGGCAGGGGTCGCTCCGGTCATGGCAGTCTTGTTGATGAGGGGAGACATGCCATGGTCGCACGGCCTCCCTGGCCGCGCTTCCACTTGGCAGAGGTGCTGCCGGAGTTTGTCGTCTAGTCGGAGAACCCGGCTGGTAACTGGCTTCAGCTCCCGTGCTTCTTTGCCGACGAGCTGCCGGCTTCAGGTCCCTGCGGGCTTTGGCTGCAGGCGGACGGCTGCTGCAGCAGGGCTTCCTGGGTCGTGGTTGAGGTCTCCATTGCGGGAAACATAGCCCTGGCCCGCGGCTGGCAGACGTTTACCAGCGCGCGCGGCTTGGGCAGGCGGTGCACCCTCCATTTTAAGTATGATGGTGAGGCGACCCCCTATGTGAGGGTGTTTGGGAAAGATGTTTGCACACCGGGTGCTACCCCGAGGTCAACGACGACGAGGAGGTGCTCGGCATTGGCGATGGTCGTGACGAGGAAGAGGGTGAACCCGCCCATGGGGCCGACCATGTCTCGTCCAGCTATGGCGGCTCTTCCTCCGACAACAGCTCCAGTAGCGGCGGTTACGACCAGCCGCCACGCCACCGCACCCGCTTCAAAGGCGGCAGTGGGTCGACTCGTCGTTGCGCCTCCGTGAAGCGCGAGGAGGGGTCTGGCTAAGCTCGGCACGGCGCCAAGAGCCCGCCCTCGTGAATCACTGTAGGGGCCCGCACCACTTTTATTTTGTTCTTCCTTTCCTTCCTTCACCAAGAAACAAACTAGTATGGGCCCCAGATGGGCGTGCAACGAACTTGATTTCTCAATTATTATGCTATGTTTATCGTTTTTGTTCTCTGCCGCAACATCGTCGTTTTATGTAGAGATAACTTAGATTGACTTGCTCGAAGTAGTCTCCTCCTCACGAGGCGCTTGCTCCCTGGTGCTTACCGAGGCCTTCTTGGCCTGGTAGGTGCTTAGGAACTGCAAAAAATTCGTTAAGAGGCTTATCGTTCACCTAAGACTTGGTCATAGGCACCACTTGCCCAGACCCAGCACTTCGTATCGCAGTACCCGAGGGGCACAGATTAGGAGAGGTGCGTCAGCTTGCGGGCTCGAACGAGCGTGTCTCGCGAAAAACAGAAAAAGGAAGCTCACGAGGGTACCTGCTCAGCCCCCTCGCGAGGGACGCGAGGGAGAGTACAGGTCGACCGAAGAATGAAGGCCGAAACAGAGGCAGAAAAAGCAATAGGGCGGGAACAGCAAGAGATACCAGAAGGCAAATTTCAATTAAAAGAGGGGCAAACCAACTTTGGAAAGCAAATGAAAAGCCGCGTCTGGCACCTAGTCTAGTCTTCATGTCTTCTCACCAGCGCGGAGCTAAGTGCTGCCACTAAGACATGGGAGGGAGCTCCTGAGGCCCAAGGGCGGCACTCCTGAGACTCCGGGGTGTGTACATCCCCACTCATTATTACATGAGAGTGTCACGAGCCGAGACCTTCACAGGCGCTGGGCCTTTCTTCACAGGCACTGGGCCTTTCTTCAGGGGTAGAACTTCCGGAGGTGATAGATGTTCCAGGCGTTCTGGATGGGTACCACGTCTTGTGTCTCCAGGTGCGTGGCACCAGGCCTGGAGACATGGACGACCTTTAACGGGCCCTCCCACATGGGTGAGAGCTTATGCAGCCCTTCCCTGGAGAGTACCCGCCTCAGGATGAGGTCACCCACCTCGAGCGTCCTGGAGCGGTCGCTGCAACAGTGGTACCGCCGCAGCGCCTGCTGGTATCTTGCCGCCCGTAGTGCAGCCTCGCAGCAGCGTTCCTCCCCCAACACGAGGTCCATCCTCCGCGTGGCGTCCTGCTGTGTCTCATCAAACACCAGGACCCGTGTGGTACGTACATTTTGCATCATGCTTTTATATCGATATTTATTGCATTATGGGCTGTTATTACACATTATGTCACAATACTTATGCCTATTCTCTCTTATTTTACAAGGTTTACATAAAGAGGGAGAATGCCGGTAGCTGGGATTCTGGGCTGGAAAAGGAGCAAATATTAGAGACCTATTCTGCACAGCTCCAAAAGTCCTGAAACTTCATGGAAGTTATTTCCAGAATATATAAAAAATACTGAGCGCAAGAAGTTCCAGAGGGGGCCACACCCTGGCCAGGAGGGTGGGGGCGTGCCCCCTGCCTCGTGGGCCTCCTGGTGGCCCTCCGATGCCCATCTTTTGCTATATGGAGTCCTTCGATGAGAAAAAAATCATAAGAAAGCTTTCGGGACGAGACTCCTCCGCCACGAGGCGGAACCTTGGCGGAACCAATCTAGGGCTCTGGCGGAGCTGTTCCGCCGGGGAAACTTCCCTCCCGGAGGGGGAAATCATCGCCATCGTCATCACCAAAAATCCTGTCATCGGGAGGGGGTTAATCGCCATCAACATCTTCACCAACACCATCTCCTCTCAAAACATAGTTCATCTCTTGTATCCAATTCTTGTCTCTAAGTCTGGGATTGGTACCTATGGGTTGCTAGTAGTGTTAATTACTCCTTGTAGTTGATGCTGTCGGCGTTCTGGGAACGGGGGTCCCCAGACTTGCTTGCCTGCGGCCCGCGGCGTGGCTCAAAGGGGGCCCCAGCAAGGCCCATCTTCATCAACACAGACCCAAGACCCTCACGAGGGGCCAAGCATCGCGGGGCGGACGACACGGAGCTTCCTTAGGCGCGGCCTCATCAGGCTGGCTCATGAGGAGGCGGAGAGATCAAGGCGGGGTACCTCATGAGGTGCCCGTGATGCAAGCCATGACGACCAAGGGTGCCAGGCGGGAGCCAGCCTGCGCAGTGTCCTCCTTTCCTCTTTGGTGCAAAGGGATCAAGCGCAGGCGAGAGCATCAAGCAAAGGCACCCGTTTCGGTGCAACGAGACCAAGACCAGCCCAACGGCAGGGAGGAAGTCATTGTGGAGCCCAGGCTAGCGTCACCACCAGAGCCTTTGGTAGGCGAGGACCAACTTTAGTCAGGATAAGTGTACTAGATGTTCCCCTTCAAAATGGCCAATTGTTGGCGCCCTTCCCGCTCAATATTTGGGAAGAGGCCCATGACCTTTGCCTATAAATAGGGCTAGCCACCCCCAGGGTAGCAGGGGGAGAGAGGAGGAGAAGGGTGACTGAACTCCTCCTGGCAGTTCATCGCCCCGGCCAAGAACAGACCCTCGCGAGGCTGTTCTTCCTTGTATTACTCATCATCATCAGCCCAAGAGGCAATCCACCAAACCACACTGGAGTAGGGTATTACATCACAACGGTGGCCCGAACCAGTATAAACCCTGTGTCTCTTGTGTTGTTCTTTCCATAGCTTAGATCTTAGTGAGACGGTGGGGTGCAGGTAGGTAGAAGGCGAAATCTCCGTGCGCACCCCAGTGTTCGAACCTCAAGGGTTTGCCAGAACCCGAAATCCGACATTTGGCGCGCCAGGTAGGGGTGCACCGGAGTTTCCCCTTCCGCCACCACCACGACCTGCCTCACGATGAGTAGCGCGTCGCCCGCTCCGGCTGCCGGCGCCAACACGGGGGCCAGGGGGCTCCGAGCCCTGGCCCCAGCTCTGCAACGAGTACGGTGGCCAGACAAGTTCAAGCCAACGACGCCGCCGCGCTACGGCGGCCCGACTGGTCCGCTCGCCTTCTTGCTGGCGTACAAGGAGGCCATCCTCGAAACCGGAGGTGATGATAGGGTCATGGCCAACTGGCTTCCCATGACCCTGACCGGTGCTCCGCGCGCATGGCTGCTCCACCTGCCGGCAGCCTCCGTAGCCTCTTGGGAGGAGCTCCGCGGCCTCTTCCTCGCCCACCACGCTACACCAACACCCCCGGTTGTCGCGGCCCTCCTGGGCGGCTCGCAGGTGCCGCCTACAAGTCACCACGTCAAGCCGTTCATCCGCCGGATCAGCACCGCTTCCACGCGGCAGGGGGCTCTCCCGTACCAGGCGACGCCTAAGGCTGGTCTGACCTTCAGTTCGGAGGACCACCCCTCCAACTCGTCTTGCTCGGGTGCGCTCCCCATGCTGTGCACCCCCACCATCTACCAGGTGGCCGTCACCAGAACTCTCATCGATGGGGGCGCGGGCCTCAGCGTGCTCTCGGTTGAGGCCTTCAGCCTCCTCTGCATACCCCTGGAACGGCTGCAACCCAGCCGGCCCTTCTCAGGCGTTGGGGGCGGGTCATCCAGCTCCTTGGGACAGATCCGGCTCCAGGTAACCTTCGGCACCTACGACAACTTCCGCACGGAGCTGATCGACTTCGACATCGCCCCCATCGGCCTCCCCTACAACGCCATCCTCGGCTATCCAGCGCTGGCCCAGTTCATGGCCGCGACACACCCGGCGTACAACCTCATGATGATGCCCGGGAGCAGCGATGTCCTCACCGTGCACGGGGACGCCGGAGACGCGCTGCGAGTGCTCAAGCTCGCCTACAAGACGGCGGCTCGAAGAAGAAGAAACAGTTGTTCACCCAAGACAAGGCAGAAACCAAGCAGATACCCGTCGATGAGGACGGTTCCACCAACGCCACTTTCACCATAGGCGCCAACCTCGAGCCCGAGCAGGAGGAGACCCTGGTCAAGTTCCTGCATGCGAACAAGAAGGTATTCGCTTAGGAGCCTGACCAGTTGGTGGGGATCCCTAGGAGCATAATCGAGCATCACCTCAACGTGTGCCCCAACATGTGCCCTGTGAAGCAGAAGGCAAGGCCGCAGTCCACAGAAAAGCAGGCCTTCATCATCCGAGAGACCCGCAAACTAGAAGCCGCTGGGGTCATTCGCGAGGTACGATACCCAGATTGGTTGGCCAACCCTGTCGTTGTGCCAAAGAAGGGAGAGAAGGAGCGCATGTGTGTCGACTTCACCAACCTCAACAAGGCATGCCCGCAAGATCCGTTCCCGCTCACCCGCATCGACCAGATCACCGATTCCACCACAGAATGCGACCTGCTATGCTTCCTGGATGCCTTCTCTGGGTATCACCAGATCAAGATGGCGATAGAAGACGTCAAAAAGACAGCCTTCCTAACCCTGTGTGGGGTGTACTGCTACACATGCATGCCATTTGGGCTGCGTAACGCCGGGGCGACCTTTCAGCGGCTGATGCACATCACCTTGGGCCCGCAGCTAAATGTTGAGGCTTATGTCGATGACATTGTGGTGAAGTCTCGGGAGGCCAGGACCCTGATACAAGACCTGGAGGAAACCTTCGCGAGCCTCAATGCAGTGAACCTGCGGCTCAACCCAGAGAAGTGTGTGTTCGGAGTCCCCTCAGGCAAGCTCTTGGGTTTCCTCGTGTCCCACCGAGGCATCGAGGCTAACCCAGAAAAGGTCAAGGCGGTCGAGGACATGAGCCCGCCAAAGACCCTCAGAGAAATGCAGAAGCTCACTGGGCGCGTGACCGCGCTAGGGCGATTCATCTCCAAGTTGGGGGAGCGAGCGCTGCCCTTCTTCCAGCTAATGAAGAAAAAGGGGCCCTGTGAATGGACCGAAGAGGTCGACAACGCTTTCCAAGATCTCAAGAGATACCTGACCAGCCCTCCGGTCATGGTGGCTCCGCGCCCTCAAGAGCCCTTGGTGCTTTACCTGGCCGCCACTCCCTACTCCGACAGCGCAGCCCTGGTGGCAGTTAGGGTGGAGCGTCGAATCAAAACCACAGCAGCAGCCCGGGACAAGGCAAAACAGGGACATGGAAGGCCCACAGAAACCGCCACCGCGGCTGAGGAGGATCAGCCGCCACAGAGGAGTGCACCGGGGGCGAAACAGGCCCCTCTCCCAGATAACCATCCTCTGGAAGCCTCATCCCCTCAGGAGGCGCCATGGTCTCTGGAGGGCGCCACTAGCACTGACGCACCCAACCTCGTTGAGCACCCAGTGTACTTCATCAGCACGGTGTTGCAGGACGCAAGGGCACGGTACCCCATGCCTCAGAAGCTCCTCCTCGCGCTACTGGTGGCCTTGCGCAAGCTGCGGCACTATTTTCAGGGTCACCCCATCAAGGTCGTCTCGTCATACCCCTTGGAGAGAGTGCTCAGGAGCCCTAACTTAGCCGGAAGGGTAGCTGAGTGGAACATAGAACTGCAAGCGTTTCAGCTTGAATTCAGCACGACCAGCGTCATCAAGGGAGCAGCATTAGCGGATTTTGTGGCAGAATGGATGGAGGCACCAGGCCTCAAGGCCGACGAGGATTAGTCCCTCTCCCCGGGAAGTGAGGCGCCAGAAGGCTGGGTCATGTACTTCGATGGGGCGTTCTCCAGGCATGGCGCTGGAGCTGGGGCGGTGCTTATATCGCCCACTCAGGACAAGCTCTACTATGCTATATAACTCTATTTCCAGCAAGGTGAAAAGGTCTCCAACAACATAGCGGAGTATGAAGGTCTAATAGCGGGCTTGAAGGCCGCAGCTGCCCTGGGGGTGAAACGCCTCACCATCAAGGGCGATTCGCAGCTCCTTGTCAATTTCTCCAACAAGGTGTACGAGCCGAAAGATGAGCACATGGAAGCCTACCTTGCAGAGGTCCGCAGGATGGAGAAGCAGTTCTAGGGGTTGGAGTTGCAGCATGTGCCCCGTGGCACCAATCAGGAGGCCGACGACATCGCCAAACGAGCGTCCAGGCGGTTACCTCAGGAGCCTGGCGTCTTCGAGGAGCGGCTCTTCAAGCCCTCGGCCCTGCCGTCATTGTCAAACACGGCTCAGGCTCGGGAGGAGCTCCCCAGCCACCTACCTGAGGAGCCCCGGTCTGTGGCCCGGCCTCAGGAGCACGCCTGCTCCTGACGATGGAGCCTCAGGAGGGGGACTGGATCTCGGAACCCCGGAGTTACTTAACACAAGGGACCCTGCCGGAGAAGGAGGAGGAGGCGGAGTGTGTGGCATGGCTGGCCACGGCATATTACCTCAAGGATGGAGAGCTCTACCAGAAGTGACCAAACGATGTATCCCTGCGCTGCATCTACAGGGAGCAAGGAAAGGAGCTGCTGGAAGACATACACGGCGGAGACTGTGGACATCATTCATCATCACGGACCCTAGTCGGCAAGGCGTTCCGTAGTGGGTTTTATTGGCCCACCGCACTCAATGACGCCGTCGAACTGGTAAAGGCTTGTGAGGCCTGCCAGTTCCACGCCAAGCAGATCCATCAGCCGGCAGGAGGCCTGCAGACTATACCCCTTTCGTGGTCGTTCGCAGTCTGGGGGCTGGACATCCTGGGCCCGTTTCCTCGGGCGCCAGGGGGCTACCCCTACCTCTACGTCGCCGTGGACAAGTTCACCAAGTGGGATGAAGTAGAAGCCGTCTGCACCATCCCCGTGGGTTCCGCGGTCAAGTTCATCAGGGGCATCGTGAGCCGGTTTGGGGTGCCGAACCGCATCATCATAGACAACGGTACACAATTCACCAGTAACCTCTTCAAAACATACTATGCTAAGCTTGGAACACAGATATGCTACGCTTCAGTGGCGCACCCCCGAAGCAACGGCCAGGCCGAGCGAGCCAACATAGAGGCCCTGAGTGGCCTCAAGACTAGGACGTTCAAGAAGAAGCTGGAGGCCTGCGGCAGAGGTTGGTACGATGAGCTTCAGTCCGTGTTGTGGTCCATCCGCACAACCGCGACCAAGCCGACTAGAGAGACCCCATTCTTCCTGGTCTACGGAGCCGAAGCGGTCCTCCTTCACGAGGTCAGACGTCGCTCTGCACGGGTCCTGGCGTTCGACGAGGCGCAGCAGGATGCCATGCGGGGGATGGACCTCGTGCTGGGGGAGGAATGTCGCTGAGAAGCCGCGCTGTGAGCGGCGAGGTACCCGCAAGCACTGCGACGATACCACTACCGCAACATCCGCCCCAGAACTCTTGAGGTAGGAGACCTCGTGCTCAGGCGGGTTCTCTCCAGGGAGGGACTGCACAAGCTCTCTCCCATGTGGGAGGGCCCGTTCAAGGTTGTTCATGTTTCTAGGCCTGGCTCCGCGTGCTTGGAGACTCAGGAGGGGGTGCTAGTCCAGAACGCATGGAACATCCAGCACCTCCGGAGGTTCTACCCTTAAAAAGGCCCAGAGCCTGTGAAGAAGGCGAATGCCTGTGAAGCTGTCACGTTTTGGAAAAGGCCCAGAGCCTGTGAAGAAGGCGAATGCCTGTGAAGCTATCGCGTTTTGGAAAAGGCCCAGAGTCTGTGAAGAAGGCGAATGCCTGTGAAGCTGTCATGTTTTGGAAAAGGACCAGAGCCTGTGAAGAAGGCGAATGCCTGTGAAGCTGTCGCATTTTGGAAAAGGCCCAGAGCCTGTGAAGAAGGCGAATGCCTGTGAAGCTGTCGCGTTTTGGAAAAGGCCCGGAGCCTGTGAAGAAGGCCAACGCCTATGAAGCTCGCCGCCTGTGACACTCTCATGTAATAATGAGTTGGGGCTGTACACGCCCCGGAGTCTCAGGAGCGCCGGCCTCAGGCCCTGGGGCTCCCTCCCACGCCCAGTGGCAGCACTTAGCTCCGTGCTGGTGAGAAGACGTCGAAGACTAGATTAGGTGCCGGACGCGGCTTTTTCATTTGCTTTCCGCAGTTGGCTTGTTCATTCTCATTCAAAGTTCTGTTGAAGCTGTTGCCGTCTTTGACTTGTGGTTCTTCGACTTTTCACTCTCCTGCCTCGATTTCTCTTATGCAAGGCCCCGCGAGGGGGGCAGCCGAGCGCCCTCGTGAGTGTTTCCGTCCTAGTCGTTCAAAGGTTTCGCGACCTGGGTCCATTACAGGAGTACCCCTCCAGTCCGTGCCCCACGGGCACCGTGACACGATCAAAGGGCCTGGGTCGGTCGCCCCCCGCCACGGCTGGGTCCGAGAACTATCTACGCGCGCCACGTAGCCGGAAGGCACGATAACGGAAGCAAATCGATGATTAACAGCAATAACCCAAACACGCCCCCATGGGGCTCCACGCTACTATCTTTTTACCCAGGAAAAAGGAAAAGAAAGAGCAAATCAGGCGCAGCTCGCCTCACACTGGCCTGCAGGGAAGACTCGGGCTGCCTCCGGGGCTCAGGCAGACTCCCTCTCGCGCTTCACCGAGGCGCGACGGCGGGCAGACGCGCTACCACCTTCCAGGCAGGTATGACGGCGTGGAGGCTGACCGCGGCCACCGCTAGAAGAGTCACCGCCTGAAGAAGAACTGGTGAAGCTTGGGGAACCCTGAGCGCCACCAATCACGCAAGCGCTGTCCTCTCCATCATCGTTGGGGCTGGGTCCTCGGCTGCGGTCGTCATCCTCAGGGCAGCACCCTGCGCGGCGACCATCTTCCCCAAATACCCTCATGTAGAGGGTGGCATCACCGTCAAACTTGAAGTGCAAGGTGCACCGACGGCTCAGGCCACGCGCGCAGGCAAACGTCTGCCAGCCGCGGGTCAAGGCCAGGCTCCCGGCTGCGGAGACCTCCAATGAGGCTCATGAGGCCCTACTGCAGCAGCCGTCTGCCTGAAGCCAGAGGCCGCCCGGGGCGCCGGCCGGGAGCTCTCCGAGGAGGAAGCGAGGAAGTTGAAGCCGGGTGCTAGTCGGCTCCGCCGACCACACAACAAACTCCGGCAGCACCTCTGCAGCGTGAAAGCGCGGCCTAGGGGAACGCGCGACCGAAGCACGCCCCCCGACCACAGCAGTCCGCCCGTCACCATGCTGGCAATCATATCCACGGCCGCGGGTAGCTGCCGTGGTGGCCACAGGATGTTTGCGAGGGTGACCTCGGCCGCGCTTGGGTGGGGGAGAGGCAGGCTCAACCTGGCGAGCCTTCCCCTTCTCTGCGGCCGAGAACCTCCTCGACGGAGCCATGAAGAAGAAGGAGAAGCAAGGGGGGATGAACTGGAACGGCGCGTGCCATTCTGTACTTATAGCCGGCGAAGGCCAATCGTCGACCTCCACGATCGCAGGTAATCATGACTCGCTTTGCATGCAGGGACTTGTCTGATCCATGCAGTTGCCGAGGCGCCGTGGGGAAGTGGAGACACCCACGTCCAATCAACCACCACGCGGCGCCCAAGGCCGCAGGCTGTTAGGGCCCGCGGCGCTTCGCTCTTGCCCTTTCGCCTCCCTGCACGGCCAAGTCCGGGCGCGCCTCGGGCCCGGGGGCTACTGTCGGCGTTCTGGGAATGGGGGTCCCCAGAATTTCCTGCCTGCGGCCCGCGGCGTGGCTCAAAGGGGGGCCCAGCACGGCCCATCTTCATCAACACAGACCCAAGATCCCTCGCGAGGGGCCAAGCCTCGCGGGGCGGACGACACGGAGCTTCCTCGGGCGCGGCCTCATCAGGCTGGCTCGTGAGGAGGCACAGAGATCAAGGCGGGGTACCTCACGAGGTGCCCGTGACGCAAGCCATGACGACCAAGGGTGCTAGGCGGGCGCCAGCCCGCGCAGTGTCCTCCTTTCCTCTTTGGTGCAAAGGGAGCAAGCGCAGGCGAGAGCATCAAGCAAAGGCACCCGTTTCGGTGCAACGAGACCAAGACCAGCCCAACGGCAGGGAGGAAGTCATTGTGGAGCCCAGGCTAGCGTCACCACCAGAGCCTTTGGCAGGCGAGGACCAACTTTAGTCAGGATAAGTGTACCAGATGTTCCCCTTCAAAATGGCCAATTGTTGGCGCCCTTCCCGCTCAATATTTGGGAAGAGGCCCAGGGCCTTTGCCTATAAATAGGGCTAGCCACCCCCAGGGTAGCAGGGGGAGAGAGGGGGAGAAGGGTGACTGAACTCCTCCTGGCAGTTCATCGCCCCAGCCAAGAACAGACCCTCACGAGGCTGTTCTTTCTTGTATTACTCATCATCATCAGCCCAAGAGGCAATCCACCAAACCACACTGGAGTAGGGTATTACATCACAACGGTGGCCCGAACCAGTATAAACCCTGTGTCTCTTGTGTTGTTCTTTCCATAACTTAGATCTTAGCGAGGCGGTGGGGTTCAGGTAGGTAGAAGGCGAAATCTTCGCGCGCACCCCAGTGTTCAAACCTCTAGGGTTTGCCAGAACCCGAAATCCGATAGATGCTAATTGGTTTATTTGGTGGAAGATCATATGTTCAGATCCTATATGCATATTAATACTCCTATGATTATGAACATGGATATGCTTTGTGAGTAGTTACGTTTGTTCCTGAGGACATGGGAGAAGTCATGGTATTAGTAGTCATGTGAATTTGGTATTCGTTCGATATTTTGATGAGATGTATGTTGTCTCTCCTCTAGTGGCGTTATGTGAACATCGACTACATGACACTTCACCATTAATTGGGCGTAGAGGAAGGCATTGGGAAGTAATAAGTAGATGATGGGTTGCTAGAGTGACAGAAGCTTAAACCCTAGTTTATGCGTTGCTTTGTAAGCGGCTGATTTGGATCCACATATTTCATGCTATGGTTAGGTTTACCTTAATACTTTTGTTGTAGTTGCGGATGCTTGCAATAGAGGTTAATCATAAGTGGGATGCTTGTCCAAGTAAGGACAGCACCCAAGCACCGGTCCACCCACATACCAAATTATCAAAGTACCGAACGCGAATCATATGATCGTGATGAAACCTAGCTTGACGATAATTCCCATGTGTCGTCGGGAGCGCTTTTCTCTATATAAGAATTTGTCCAGGCTTGTCCTTTGCTACAAATAGGATTGGGCCACCTTGCTGCACTATATTTACATTTGTTACTTGTAGCTCATTACAAATTATCTTATCACAAAACTATCCGTTACCTATAATTTCAGTGCTTGCAGAGAATACCTTGCTGAAAACCGCTTATCATTTCCTTCTACTCCTCGTTGGGTTTGACACTCTTAGTTATCGAATGGACTATGATAGATCGCCTATACTTGTGGGTCATCATGACTCTTTTCTGGCGCGTTGCCGGGGAGTGAAGCGCCTTTTGTAGGTGGAATTTGGTAAGGAAAAATTTATATAGTGTGCTAAAATTTACTGTCACTTGTTACTATGGAAAGTAATCCTGTGAGGGGCTTGCTCGGGGTATCTTCACCCCGACCAGTAGAGCGAAGGGTTGCTCCTCAATCTACTGAACCTACTGCAAATGAAAATCTCTGCTTTGAAATTCCTTCAGGTATGATAGAAACACTGCTAGCTAATCCTTTTGCAGGAGATGGAACATTACATCCTGATGAGCACCTAATATATGTGGATGAAGTTTGTGGATTATTTAAGCTTGCAAGTATGATCGATGATGTTATCAAGAGGAAGGTCTTCCCTTTATCTTTGAAGGGAGATGCATTGACATGGTATAGGCTATGTGATGATATGGGATCATGGAACTACAAATGATTGAAATTGGAATTTCATCAGAAGTTTTATCCTATGCATCTTGTTCATCGTGATCGCAATTATATATATAATTTTTTGCCTCATGAAGGAGAAAGCATCGCTCAAGCTTGGGGGAGGCTTAAATCAATGTTATATTCATGCCCCAATCATGAGCTCTCAAGAGAAATGATTATTCAAAAATTTTATGCTCGGCTTTCTGATAACAACAGCACCATGCTCGATACTTCTTGTGCTGGCTCTTTTATGATGAAGACTATTGAATTCAAATGGGACTTATTTGAAAGAATTAAATGCAACTCTGAAGATTGGGATCTCGACGAAGGTAAGGATTCAGGTATGACACCTAAGTTTGATTGTGTTAAATCTTTTATGGATACCGACATTTTCTGTAAATTTAGCACTTCATATGGACTTGACTCTGAAATAGTAGCTTCTTTCTGTGAATCTTTTGCTACTCATATTGATGTCCCTAAAGAGAAGTGGTTTAAATATCATCCTCCCGTAGAAGTAAAAGTAGCTGCACCTATTAAAGTTGAAGAAAAGACTATCACTTATAATGATCCTATTGTTCCTACAGCTTATGTTGAGAAACCACATTTTCCTGTTAGGATAAAAGATCATGCTAAAGCTTCAACTGTGGTTCGTAAAAACAATATTAGAACCTATACACCTCCTGAGCAAGTTAAAGTTGAACCTAATATTTCTATTGTTAAGGATCTCTTGGCTGATAATATTGATGGGCATGTTATTTATTTCTGTGATGAAACTGCTAGAATTGCTAAACCTTCTGCTAAAGATAAACAAAGACCTGTGGTAGGCATGCCTGTTATTTTTGTTAAAATAGAAGATCATTGTTATCATGGCTTGTGTGATATGGGTGCTAGTTCTAGTTCAATACCTATTGACTTGTACAACGAGATTATGCATGATATTGCACCTGCTGAGTTAGAAGATATTGATGTCACAATTAAACTTGCCAATAGAGATACTATTTCACCAATCGGGATTGTTAGAGATGTTGAAGTCTTGTGTGGGAAAACTAAATATCATGCTGATTTTCTTGTTCTTGGTTCCCCACAAGATAGGTTTTGCCCCATTATATTTGGCAGACCCTTCTTAAACACTGTTAATGCTAGGACAAACAGCAAAAAGGATGTTATTACTATTGGTATAGGTGATATGTCTCATGAGTTCACCCTTTCTAAATTTCATAGACAACACCGTGAAGAAGAATTGCCTAGTAAAGATGAAATTATTGGTCTTGCTTCTATTGCCGTACCTCCTAGTGATCTGTTAGAATAATATTTGCTAGAGCATGAAAATGATATATATATATATATATATATGAATGAAAGAAGGGAAGTAGATGAAGTGTTCTTTAAACAGGCACCTATTCTGAAACACAACTTGCCTGTTGAAATCTTAGGGGATCCTCCTCCACCCAAGGGTGATCCCGTGTTTGATCTTAAACCTTTGCCTCATACTCTTAAATATGATTATCTTGATGAAAATAAGATATGTCCTATTATTGTTAGTGCTAACCTTTTAGAGAAGGAGGAAGAAAAACTATTGAAAACTCTGAAGAAGCACCGTGCTGCTATTGGATATACTCTTGATGATCTTAAGGGCATTAGTCACACTCTATGTAAACACAAAATAAATTTGGAGAAAGATGCCAAACCAATTATTGATCACCAACGACGACTGAATCCTAAGATGAAAGAAGTGGTAAGAAGAAATACTAAAGCTCCTTGAGGCAGGTATAATTTATCCTGTTGTTGATAGTCAGTGGTTAAGTCCTGTCTATTGCGTTCCTAAGAAGGGAGGTATTACTGTCGTTCCTAATGATAAAGATGAATTGATTCCACAAACAATTATTACAGGTTATAGGATGGTAATTGATTTCTGCAAATTAAATAAGGCTACTAAAAAAGATCATTATCCCTTAACTTTCATTGATCAAATGCTAGAAAGATTATCCAAGCATACACATTTTTGCTTTCTAGATGGTTATTCTGGTTTCTCCCAAATACCTGGGTCAGCTGATGATCAATCTAAGACCACTTTTACTTTCCCTTTCGGTACTTTTGCTTATAGACATATGCCTTCTGGTTTATGTAATGCACCTGCTACCTTTCAACGATGCATGATGGCTATATTTTCTGATTTTTGTGAAAAGATATGTGAGGTATTCATGGATGATTTCTCCGTTTATGGATCCTCTTTTGATGATTGCTTAAGCAACCTTGATCGAGTTTTGCAGAGATGTAAAGAAACTAACCTTGTCTTGAATTGGGAGAAATGTCACTTTATGGTTAATGAAGGTATTGTCTTGGGGCATAAAATTTCTGAAAGGGGCATTGAAGTTTATAAAGCTAAAGTAGATGCTATTGAAAAGATGTCGTGTCCCCAGGACATCAAAGGTATAAGAAGTTTCCTTGGTCACGTCGGCTTTTATAGGAGGTTCATTAAGGACTTACCAAAATTTCTCGGCCTCTGACTAATTTATTACAAAAATATATACCATTCGTCTTTGATGATGATTGTGTAGAAGCATTTGAAATACTTAAGAAAGCATTCATCTCTGAACCTATTGTTCAGCCACCTGATTGGAATTTACCTTTCAAAATTATGTGTGATGCTAGTGATTATGCTATAGGTGCTATTCTAGGGCAAAGAGTTGATAAGAAATTAATCATTATTCAATATGCTAGTAAAACTCTAGACAATGCCCAGAGAAATTATGCTACTACTGAAAAAGAATTCTTAGCACTTGTATTTGCTTGTGATAAGTTCAAGCCTTATATTGTTGATTCTAAAGTAACTATTCACATGGATCATGCTGCTATTAAATATCTTATGGAAAAGAATGATGCTAAACCTAGACCTATTAGATGGGTTCTCTTGCTAAAAGAATTTGATTTGCATATTATTGATAGAAAGGGAGCTGAAAACCCCGTTGCAGATAACTTTTCTAGGTCAGAAAATGTTCTTGATGACCCACTACCTATTGATGATAGCTTTCCTGATGAACAATTAAATGTCATAAACACTTCACATACTGCTCCATGGTATGCTTCTACTCCATGGTATGCTGATTATGCTAATTACATTGTTGCTAAATTTATACCACCTAGTTTCACATTCCAGCAAAAGAAAAAGTTTTTCTATGATTTGAGACATTACTTTTGGGATGACCCACATCTTGATAAAGAAGGAGTAGATGGTATTATTAGACGTTGTGTACCTGAGCATGAACAGGAATAGATCCTATGCAAGTGTCACTCCGAGGCTTATGGAGGACACCATGCTGGAGATAGAACTGCACATAAGGAATTGCAATCCTGTTTTTATTGGCCTACTCACTTCAAGGATGCCCGTAAGTTTGTCTTATCTTGTGATGAATGTCAAAGAATTGGTAATATTAGTAGACGTCAAGAAATGCCTATGAATTATTCACTTGTTATTAAACCATTTGATGTTTGGGGCTTTGATTATATGGGGTCGTTTCCTTCCTCTAATGGATATACACATACTTTAGTTGATGTTGATTACGTTACTAAGTGGGTAGAAGCTATTCCAACTAGTATTCTTGATCATAACACCTCTATTAAGATGCTTAAAGAAGTTATTTTTCCGAGGTTTGGAGTCCCTAGGTATTTAATGACTGATGGTGGTTCACATTTTATTCATGGTGCTTTCCGTAAAATGCTTGCTAAGTATGACGTTAATCATAGAATTGCATCTCCTTATCACCCACTGTCTAGTGGTCAAGTAGAAATGCGTAATAGAGAACTCAAATTAATTTTGCAAAATACTGTTAATAGATCTAGAAAGAATTGGTCCAAGAAACTTGATGATTCCTATGGGTATGTCTCCGTATAAAATGGTTTATGGAAAAGCATGTCACTTGCCTCTCGAACTAGAACATAAGGCTTATTGGCCTATTAAAGATCTCAATTATGATTTCAAACTTGCCGGCGAGAAAAGGTTATATGACATTAGCTCACTTGATGAATGGAGAACCCAAGCCTATAAGAATGCCAAATTGTTTAAAGAAAAGGTTAAAAGATGGCATGACAAAAGGATACAAAAGCATGAGTTTAATGTAGGTGATTATGTATTCCTATACTACTCTCGTTTAAGATTTTTTGCAGGAAAGCTTCTCTCTAAATGGGAAGGTCCTTACATTATCGAGGAGGTCTATCGTTCCAGTGCCATAAAAATCAACAACTTTGAAGGCACGAATCCGAAGGTGATGACCGGTTAAAGAATCAAACATTATATCTCAGGTAATCCTATAAATGTTGAAACCAATATTATTGAAACCGTAACCCCGGAGGAATACATAAGGGACACTTTCTGGAACGTTTCACACTCCGAAAAGGAATAGCTATGTGATACGGTAAGTAAACCGACTCCAAAACAGTTCTAATGTCAATTTTTCTCTATTTTGTAATATTTAGAAAAATAGAAAAATAAGAAGCGGTCCGGGAAGGACACGAGGGCTCCACGAGGGTGGAGGGCGCGCCCTACCCCCTGGGTGCGCCCCCTGCCTCGTAGGCACCTCGTGCGCTCTCCGGACTCCGTTTTCTTGCAAGATACTTCTTTTGGTCGGTAAAACTTCATTATATAATCTCCCGAAGGTTTTGACTCCCGTATCACGCAAAAATCTCATGTTCTTGTTTCAAGCTGTTTTCTGCCAGGGTTGTCAAAGCCAAGCATCATGTCGTCCCCCTCCTCCTCCTCCAATAATGAGGGCAACGATGCTTGGCTAATGAAGATAGAGCTGAAGAGAGAAGAACCCATGAGATCAACAAGGATAAAGGGATCAAGAAGACTACGGAGGACCAAGTTTCGGCAACAGAAGACATCCTTCAAATTGATCACAATCTTCTTACCCCAACTGAGATAGAAGCTTTCAAGATGATTGAGTTAGCTCGTATACAAAATAAGTATCTCACACGTGAAAATATGTTGTTGAAGGAGCATATCATCGCACTCAAAGGCATTATCCGCAAGTTAGAAGACCTCCTACGCTCGATGTGCGACTATCCATCATCACCACCATCTTCTTCACAAACAAAAGAGATATAATCACATGGGTATGGGCACTCCCCTTGGCAACTGCTAAGCTTGGGGGAGTGCCCCGGTATCGTATCACCATCACTTCAATCTTTACCGTTTTTCTTAGTTCGATCCTTTTGGTAATATCTTGATCTAGTAGCATAAAATTTTAGTATGATCTAGTTGTGAGTTTTGCTTTATGATCCTTCTATGTAATCGAGTTCGTGAGATATATATAATAAAGATTAGTGTTGAGTCAAGGTCTTGATTATTTTGCCATAATCTTGAGTGAATAAAATAAAAGAGAAAGAATAAAAAGAAATAAAAGAGATCATATGGATCTTATGGAGAATAATGAGCTCATATATAAAGAGTATGATGAATAAAAGTTGTTGAGAGTTGACAAACATAGTTTTGGTCATTGTTGCAATTAGCATGAAGTAATAAAGAAAGAGAGGTCTTCACATATAAATACACTATCTTGGACATCTTTTATGATTGTGAGCACTCATTAAAATATGACATGCTAAAGAGTTGACATTGGACAAGGAAGACAATGTAATGGGTTATGTTTTCTTACATCTGAGATAAATTATATTGTCATGGATCATCGAACATGATTGAGCTTGCCTTTCCCCTCATGCTAGGCAAATTCTTTGCACCAAGTAGAGATACTACTTGTGCTTCCAAATACCCTTAAACCCAGTTTTGCCATGAGAGTCCACCATATCTACCTATGGATTGAGTAAGATCCTTCAAGTAAGATGTCATCGGTGAAAGCAATAAAAATTGCTCTCTAAATATGTATGATTGATTGGTGTGGAGGAAATAAGCTTTATATGATCTTGTGATGTGGAAGAAATAAAAGCGAAGGACTGCATAATAAAGGTCCATATCACAAGTGGCAATATAAATTGACATTATTTCGCATTAAGATTTTGTGCATCGAACCATAAAAGCGCATGACAACCTTTGCTTCCCTCTGCGAAGGGCATATCTTTTACTTTTATCTCCTACCTTGCATAAGAGTCATGGTGATATTCACCCTTCCTTTTTACATTTTATCTTTTGGCAAGCACAACATGTTGGAAAGATCCTGGTATATATGGACAATTGGATGTGAGTTTTCATGAACTATTATTGTTGACATTACCCTTGTGGTAAAACGTTGGGAGGCAAAACTATAAGCTTGTATCTTTCTCTGTGTACGATTAAAACTCCATACCCATAAATATTGCGTGAGTGTTAGCAATTGTGAAAGACTATATGATAGTTGAGTATGTGGACGCTTATCATTTTCTTCTGCTCCTCGTTGGGTTCGACACTCTTACTTATTGAAAGGACTACGATAGATACCCTACACTTGTGGGTCATCATCGTGCAGAGGGATGCATGACCTCATGAGGGAGAACCGCTTCTGCTCTGTAGATGAGGAAGAATGGGGTTTCTCACGTTGGCTTGGTGGCGGTGGTGCGGATGGACCATAGCATAGATTGGAGCTCTGCGTGCCAGCCCCTGCCACATGCTTCGAGCTTTTTCTTGAAGGTCTTGGTCTAGAGGCCTCTCAGGACCTCTGCGTTGGCGCGTTCGGCTTGACCATTGCTCCGGGGGTGCGCCACTAAAGTGTAGCAGATCTGCGTTCCAAGGTTAGCACAGTACATTTTGAAGAGATTATGGGTGAACTGCAAACCATTATTGGTGATGATGCGTTTGGGGACCCCAAAACGGCTCACGAGACCCTTAATGAACTTGAACATGGAGACAGCTGGGATGGTGCGGATGGCTTCCACCTCCGCCCACTTAGTGAACTTGTCAATGGCGATGTAGAGGTATTGATAGCCCCCAGGCGCCCGAGGGAACGGACCCAAGATATCCAGCCCCCAGACTACGAAAGGCCGCGAGAGTGGAATGGTCTGGAGGCACTGAGCTGGCCGGTGGATTTGCTTGGCGTGGAATTGGCAGGCCTCGCAGGACTTCACCAGCTCAGCTGTGTCATTGAGCGCCGTAGGCCAGTAGAATCTGTTGCGGAATGTCTTGCCGACGAGGGTTCATGACGACGAGTGGTGCCCACAGTCCCCGCCATGTATGTCGGCTAGAAGCTCCTTCCCTTGTTCCCTGGAGATGCAACGCAGTGAGACGTCATTTGGCTGCTTCCTATATAACTCACCGTCCTGGATGCAGTATGCCGTGGCTTGCCAGGCCACACGCTCCAAGTCCTCCTCCTTCTCTGGCAACGTCCCTTGCATCAGGTATTCCTTGAGTTCCTTCGTCCAGCTCCCCTCCTGGGGCTCAAGCGCCATGAGTAGACGCGCTCCCAAAGTCGGGCCACAGGCTGGGGCTCCCGCGGCGGGTTGCTGCTGGAGCACCTCCCGAGGCTGCGATGTCCTTGAAAGCGGTGGTGTCACCGACGTCTTGAAGAGCCGCTCCTCGAAGACGCCATGCTCTTGGGGCTGTCGCTTGGATGCCCTTCTGGCGATGTCATCGGCATCCTTGTTGGTTCCTCAGGGCACGTGCTGCAACTCCAAGCCCAGGAACTGCTTCTCCATCTTGTGTACCTCCGCGAGATATGCCTCCATGTCTTCATCCTTCGGCTCGTATACCTTGTCGGAGAAGTTGACGAGGAGCTGAGAGTCGCCTCTCATGGTGAGACACTTCACCCCTAGTGCTGCCGCAACCTTCAGGTCGGCTATGAGGCCTTCATACTCTGCAATGTTGTTGGAGACCTTCTTGCCCTGCTGAAAGCAGAGCTGCACGCCATAGTAGAGCTTGTCCTGAGTGGGCGAGATGAGCACTGCTCCAGCCCCCGCGCCCTGGCGTGCGAAGGCACCATCGAAATACATGACCCAGCCGTCGGGTGACTCACTTCCCGGCGAGAGAGACCGGTCCTCGCCTATTTCGAGCGCCGGGGCGTCCATCCATTCTGCCACAAAATTGGCGAGCGCGCCCCCCATGATGACCCTGGTAGTGCTGAACTCCAACTGGAACGCCTGCAGCCCGATGTTCCACTCAGCTACCCTCCCAGGGGAGTTGGGGCCCCTGAGCACCCTCTCCAGTGGGTAGGCCGAGATGACCTTGATGGGGTGGCCTTGAAAGTAGTGCCGCAGCTTTCGTGAGGCCCCTAGGAGCGCGAGTAAGAGCTTCTGCGGCATGGGGTACCGTGCTCTTGCATCTCGCAGCACGGTGTTGACAAAGTATACCGGCTGCTCGACGAGGGTAGGCGCAGTGATGAGGTTTGCGTCTTCCAGGAGTTGGGGTGCCTCCTAAGGCGGTGGAGCCCCCAACGCTTGATCACCTGTCAGGGCTTTAGCTGGTTCGGGAGCGTCGTCCTGCTGAGCTTGACCCACTACTGTTGCTGCTGCGGTCCTTGTGGCGCCCTCCTGGTCTTGCATCATCTCTGCTGGGGGTGTAGCTCGGCGTGATGCACCCTTGGCTTGGTGTTCTTCCTGAACCGCCACTAGAGCCGCACTGGCGGAGTAGGGAGTGGCAGCAAGGTAAAGCACTAGGGGCTCGAGAGGTCGCGACGCCACCATCACTGGGGGATGGTCAGGTATCTCTTGAGGTCTTGAAATGCTCGGTCGGCCTCTGAGGTCCATTCAAATGGGCCCTTCTTCATCAGCTTGAAGAAGGGTAGGGCACGCTCTCCCAGCTTGGAAATTAAGCGTCCCAAAGCAGTCACCCGTCCAACAAGCTTCTGCATTTCCTTGAGGGTTTGCGGTGGACTGATGTCTTCAATGGCCTTGACCTTCTCTGGGTTGACCTCGATCCCCCTGTGGGACACAAGGAAGCCCAGCAGCTTGCCGGAAGGGACGCCAAGCATGCACTTCTCCAAGTTGAGCCGCAAGTCCACCTGCGGAGGCTTTCAAAAGTTTCCTCTTGGTGTTGGATCAAGGTCCTCCCTTCTCAAGACTTCACCACGATGTCGTCGATGTAAGCTTCAGTGTTCCTCCCGAGCTGCCGACCCAAGGCGATGTGCATGAGCCGCTAGAAGGTTGCACCTGCGTTGCGCAGTCCGAAAGGCATGCAATTGTAGCAGTACACCCCACACTGGGCCAAGAAGGTTTTCTTCTCCGCATATTCTATCGCCATCTTGATCTGGTGATATCCTGAGAACGCGTCCAGGAAGCACGGCAAGTCGCATTCTGAAGTGGAGTCGACGATCTGGTCGATACGTGGAAGGGGGAACAGATCTTGGGGGCAGGCCTTGTTGAGGTTGGTGAAGTCGACGCACATCCGCTCTATCCGGCCTTTCTTGGGAATGACAACGGGGTTTGCCAGCCACTCGGGGTACCAAACCTCGCGAATGGCACCCGCAGCCTCCAACTTGCGGGTCTCTTGGACGATGAAAGCTTGCTTCTCCATGGACTGTCGCCTCGCCTTCTGCTTTATGGGGTGTACGTTGGGGCACACCTTCAGGTGGTGCTCTATCACCCCTTTTGGGACCCCTACCAGCGGATCGAGCTACCAAATGAACACTTCCTCGTTCGTGCGCAAGAACTTCACCAGCGCCTCCTCCTGACCAGGCTCGAGGTTGGCACCTATGGTAAAGGTTACCCCCGAGGACCGATCCTCCTCGACTGGAACTTGCTTGGTTTCTCCCTTCTCCTGAGTGAAAAGTTGCTTCTTCTTGGTTGGTGCAGCTCCCTTGGCCCTGGAGGTATCCACGTCGGCGGGATGTGCTGTTACAGCGGTCTTGAGGGCGAGCTTGAGCGTCATCCAGGCTTCCTTGGTGTCCCCAACTAATGTGAGGACACACTTGCTCCCGGGCATCTTCTTGAGGTTGTAGGCCGGATGGGTCGCCCCCATGAACTGAGCCAGGGCCGGGTACCCGAGGATCGCGTTGTACGGGAGGCTGATGTGGGCGATGTCGAAGTCGATGAGCTCAGTGCGGTAGTTTTCGTGCGTGCCATGACCTTGTCGTCGCCCCCTGCAATAAGGACGGCCTCCTCATACGCCAGTAGGAAAGCCGGCGAATCCGCCGCGCCGTCGTAGCGCAGCGGCATATCCAGCTTGAACTTAGGTGGCCACTGCACCTGCCGCAAGGCGGGAGCAAGGGCTCGGAGCCCCCGTGCGTCACTATGGGAACCCAAAGATCCAGCCAAAAGGGCGGCGCTAGCCATGGAGAATGGTCGTAAAGATGGTGGAGCACGAATCGACGGAAGAAAACCTCTGGCGCACCCCAACCTGGTGCACCAAATGTCCGATTTTGGGTTCCGACAAAACCCTTAAGGTTCGAACACTAGGGTGCGCGCGAAGATCTCTCCCTCACCAATCATGCCCTCAAGCACTTTGCGATCTCAAAGGCTAGCTTGACGAACTCGCAACACAAGAGACACAAGATTTATACTGGTTCGGGCGACCATTGCGGTGTAATACCCTACTCTAGTGTGGTGTGGTGGATTGCCTCTTGGGCTGATGATGAACAGTACAAAGGGAAGAACAGCCTCCTGAGGTGAGGTGTTCTTGTGCTTGGTTTGTGTGTGGATCTAGGTCTCTATCAGCAGCCTCCCTATGGTGGTGGCTAATCCTATTTATAGAGGCCCTGGTCCTCTCCCTAAATATTGAGCAGGAAGGGAGCCAACAACAACCAATTTGAAAGGGGATAGCTAGTACAACTTATCTTGACAAAAGCAGTCTTCACCTGCCAAAGGCTCTGGTGGTCACGCCGTCTTGGGTTCACGGTGACCTCCGTCCTGCCGTCCTAAAGGTCTTGGTCTCTGCCGGCGTTCTGGGAACGGGGGTCCCCAGACTTGCCTGCCTGCGGCCTGCAGTGTGGCTCAAAGGGGGGCCCAGCATGGCCCATCTTCACCAACACAAACTCAAGACCCTCGCGAGGGGCCAAGCCTCGCGAGGCGGACGACACGGAGCTTCCTCAGGCACGGCCTCGTCAGGCTAGCTCACGAGGAGGCGGAGAGATCAAGGCGGGGTACCTCGCGAGGTGCCCGTGACGCAAGCCATGATGACTCAGGGCCCCAGGCGGGTGCCAGCCCGCGCAGCGTCCTCCTTTCCTCTTTGGTGCAAAGGGGGCAAGTGCAGCCGCGGAGTACCGAGGCGTTAGACAAAGGTTGCCATTTCAGTGCAACGAGACCAAGACCAGGAGGACTACGAGACGGAGGTCACCGTGGAGCCCAAGACGGCGTCATCACCAGAGCTTTGCGCAGGCGAAGACTACTTTTGTCAGGATAGTTGATACTTGCTGTCCCCCTTCAAATTAGCCCGCCATTGTTGGCTCCCTTCCCGCTCAATATTTGGGGAGAGGACCAGGGCCACTATAAATTGGACCGGCCACTCACGTAGCAAAGGGTTCGGCTCAGTCTCCTCCAAGGGCTCGACAAGTAGAGGGGTGGTAAGCAGAGAGAGAGAGTGAGATAGAGAAAGGTGGCTGAACTCCTCCCAGCAGTTCATCGCCCCAGCCAAGAATAGACCCTCGCGAGGCTGTTCTTCCTTGTACTGTTCATCATCATCAGCCCAAGAGGCAATCCACCACACCACACACTGGAGTAGGGTATTACACCACAACGGTGGCCCGAACCAGTATAAACCCTGTGTCCCTTGTGTTGTTCTTTTCATAGCTTTGATCCCAGCGCGGAGGAGGGGTGCAGGAAGGTAGGAGGCGAAATCTCCGCGCGCACCCTTGTGTTCGAACCTCAAGGGTCTGCCGGAACCCGAAATCCGACATTTGGCGCGCGAGGTAGGGGTGCGCCGGAATTCTTCTTCCACCGCTCCGTGCCCCGTCGCGTCGTCATCACCATGCCCGGCGACCAGGAGGGCAACCCGGACCCTTGGGCTGCGTGGCATGCCCGCGCAGAACCGCTCGCCTCGGGCGACCCCGTGCCCCAGGCAGCTCGCGGTCCGCAGGGAACTACGGGCCGCGGGCGACGCGGACAGGCTTCGACAACTCTTACACCGTGGCAGGCGCGGTCGGCAGCAAGGGCCTCCAATCACTCCACGACCACGACACCGTACACCCGCCGGGAGCGGGCGAACTCGAGAGCCGCACTCATGGTGGCCCGAGAGCTGCTGCAGTGCAGACTGCTAGAGGGCGGCCACGACGTGCTGCTGGAGCGAGTGGCAGAGCTCCTGGGCTTCGCCGCCTCAGGGGTTCAACCCTTCTCCACCCAGCTCCCATCTCAAGCCCAGGGCGACCCACGCGGGGGCCCCACGCGCGCCCACGGGCTCCAAGGCTACTCCGACGCCAGCGAAGCTGTCAGCGCCGGACCGGCGGCGGCGCTGCCCCCGCCCCCGGTCCGCGAAGAAGAAGGACTCAACGCAACCCGTGGCCCCAGTGGGCGGCCGCGCTGCCACCCCACGGTGGGTGCGTCAGGCAGGACCGCGTGGCATGCGAGGCATTACGGCGTGGCATTCGGGATGACGGCGCCGGAGGAATACGTGCCCCTCATGATGGACCAATGACACCCTCACGAGAACGGACAAGGCTCGCTCCTCAGCCCAAGCTGGGGGGACAAGGCACTAGAAGCTGAGCCTTTCTAGGAGCCCCGGGACGGTCCCACTGGCCACGCTGGAGGCAACGATTATCGGGTACCACTAATGCTTCAGGAGCAGGTATACGCTAACCATGGATCGCAGGAGGTGCAGGTCGCCGCAGCGAGCAGCTGCCCCGCTCCCACAGTCTCCTACCCCTCGGGAGGAGGGCGCAGGGGGCTGCAGGAGAGAGGCAGGGATCCGACATTGCCACCGCGGCATTCGGAGCAAGGCGTTCTCAGGAGGTAGGCCCTCTGCTGGGGAGGTGCCCCAGGGCCTGCCCCCGGCGGAGGACCCATGGTCGTCGGGAAACCGCTGGCGACCGCTCTACCCCATCGGGCAGCGTCCTGGTTTCCGGTCGTTGCTGATGGCACTAGAGTGTGGCGCAAGGCGGCGCCCTCATCTGGCGATATGAAGCAAGGCCAGTACCTGTGAAGAAGGCCCAGTGCCTGTGAAGGTCGCTGCCCCGTGACACTCTCACGTAATAATGAGTGGGGCTGTACGCGCCCCGAAATCTCAGGGGTGCCGGCCTCAGGCCCTGGGGCTCCCTCCCACGCCCAGTGGCAGCACTTAGCTCCGCGCTGGTGAGAAGACGTCCAAGACTAGACTAGGTGCCGGGCGCGGCCTTTTGTTTGCTTTTGTTGCTCTTCCCTTTGGTTGCCACTTTCCCCCGCTGGATTCAAGTTGGATTCGAATTTGAGATTTGCGTGTGTTCGGGGAAGGGGTGCTTAGTCTCGTTCGAGAAATTTCTCGCGTTTCGGTTACCACTTCGCCTCAGCTGCCTCCCCTCGTGAGCCCCTCGCGAGCCGGGTCAGGCCTAGCTTGCGCGCAGCCCAGACTGCCGCCGCCGCGTCCTCTCAGGAGGGCATCTTACTGCAGGTCCAACGGATTCAATCAGGAAACACTCCGGGCTCCACAGCCTCCTGCGGGCTGCCCCAGGGCCAGCATGGGACAAAGGTAAATTAGCCGACCAGCGCGTCGCTTAAGCCAACCAGTTGGCGCGGGCGCATGGGCAATGTAGGTCCTACTGATACGATAAACACAAGTTTTACATGAGGGGCTCCCCTCCAAAATGCTCTCACAGCTATCAGGCCAAAACCTGAGTTCTATTCATACAGGGTAAGCAGGAACGATGCACAATCAGTCGGATGAATCTCCCAATGCGTCCTCAGGAGCGCCATCGGGGCCGTCGCTGGCGTCGCTGAACTCGCCACCGCTGCCCGCGTTGCCACTGGCGGCGTCAGGGCCGCCCGTCACGCCGCCCTCGTCGGCCGCCACGATCGCGTCGTCGTTGTCCGAGGCGAAGGCCCTGATAAGAGCCTCCACATGGTCTTCCACCCAGTGCGCCAGCTCACCTCGGACGGCCTGGGGGACTGGGGCGATGGCGGCGTCGAAATCGAAGTGGGGATCCATGCTCCGGAGATGGCTGAAGACACGAGAAAAGGCGCGCCTGAGCAGGGCACGGCTACTCTCCTCCACCAACCTGTCAGCCCTGATCGACCGCGCCTCCAGCTGCATCACCACGTCAGTAAAGAGTTGAAGATTTCCCGCGTAGTTAACCGCGTGCGGCTCGCCGACGGTCTCCTCGCAGATGTTGCCCAAGGCCGCGTTGGCCCTCTCCCGGAGCGTGGTCAGCATGGGGTTGTGCTCATGCTACAGGAGCCGCCGCTGACATATCTCGTCCACCTTCTCGTGCGCGACGGCCTCGGCCTCCTCCACCCGCTGGCGAAGGAGGAGCACCTAAGCCTGGGAGATGGTTAGCCCACCTTGTGCCACCTCAAGGACGGCCCAGGAAGCATCAGCCCGCCGCGTCACCTCCTCCAGCTTGGCCCTCAGGGCAGCAGTCCTGCCTTCGGCTTCGGCCCGGATCAACCCCACCTTCTCCTCGAACTCGTGCTTGAGGTTCAAATGCGCCATCGCCACCCGACGTCCAACCTCCTCCAGGACACGGGCTTCTTGTGCAGCGACATCGTCCTCTGCCTGCGTCACCAAGCGCTCCCTCGTCTCCAGATGCTCGTACTCGCGGGTACGTTCAGCGGCTTCTAGCGTCAGCGCCTCCTCATGCTTCTAGAGCTCCGTCGAGTCGCCGGAGGCCACCCTCATCGACGCGAGGGCTGCCTCGCGCAGCTCCACCTGCTCCTCCAGCGAGTGGCACCCGGCCAGGAGCTCCCGAGCCCGTTCCTCTGTAGCTGTTCGCCGCCGGTCAGCCTCCCGAGCTTCCTCAGCAGCCCGAGACCGGGCCTCCCGAGAGGCCACCAACGACGCCTTGGCCTCCACTTCATCAAGGTCGCGCTGACGATGCACAAGGGCGATGGCGCCCTCCAGCTCGCGCCTCTCTGCAGCCAGGCGTAGGCCCTCGGCCTCAAGGCACGCGTCTTCATCAGCAAGCTCCTCGCCAAGCAGGTTCACTGCGTCAGTCGCCCTTCGAAGGAATCCTTGGCGGAGAGTGCGACGCTACCGAGCGCGCTCAAGCACGTCTTCCACACCATCATCTGCCCCAAGCAAGCACCGGGGGCTGCAGGTCAGCGCTCCCCCCCCCCCCCCGGGCTGGGGGCTGGGGGCTGGCACCCTCGCGATGGCCGGGCACGCCGCGTCAGAAGCCCAGCCTGGGGCCAGCCCGACCTCAGGAGAAGAGCGCAGGAAGCGCCTCAGCCAATCGCAGTCCACGACTAGGCGAGAAGCCCATGGCAGGTTGGCTATGCCACGAGAAGGCTCGCGAAGGAGGATCGCGGGGCCACGATATGCCTCGGGATGGTTCGCCTCTTCGATCGCCCTCGCCACAAGGGCTCCGCTGCTTGGGGCGCTCGAGGACGGTGGAGGGGGCAAAGCCAAAGGGGACGGCTCCTCAGCCGTCTCAGCAAGCTCGGCTGGAAGGGTCCTGCGGAGCAAGGGTCAGTAAGAGCAACGGAAGGATCAGGAGCAGGGAAAGGAGAAGGCTTACTCATCAGTGGCGAAGTACTTTCTGCGCTTTAGCAGGCGACAAGGGTAACCGTCTCCCGGGGCCTCCCTTCTCTTCCGGAGAGCCCCAAAGTCCACGCGGAAGCGGCCTAAGGGTCGGGCGCAGGGATCGACCTGCGACGAAGATGGAGCGTCAAGACGATCAGCGTCAGGGGCGCCTGCTTGATGCGCGCCGCCAATCGCCTCCCCAAGAGAAGCAGCTGGAGCCTCAGGGGCCCCAGTCGCAGGCGCAGGGGGCAGCTGTTTGTCACCCTCAGCCTCAGCGGTACGGGCCCCGATAACTGCTTCCTCATGAGCCTCGCCCGGTGCCGTCACCACGCCGGGAGCCCCCTCGGCCTCTGGCGCCTCGTACCTCCCTGCTCCGCCACTCGAGGACGAGTCGCCTTGGCCGACTGGAAGGGCAGTCACCACCACCGGATTCTCGCGAGACCCTTGAAGGCCGGCGGGGCGCAGCCCCCACTCATCAAAGGCAGGCATCTGCTTCACAAAGTCAACCCTGCTCTGGCATAGGTACAGCAAGGCCCCTCCCTGCTGGACGCTACCAGGGTTGGGGTCCCCAGCCAGGGTCAAAAGCATCGTCTTCAGCACCTCAGGAGCCAGGTCCTCTTCCTAGAGCCTCATACTATCCTCGCGCCCACGGAAGGCCCACATCTGGCGAGAGTGGCGTTGAAGAGGAGCAACGTGGCATAGCAGGAACTCCTTCACCACCTTCGGCGCTGTCACGCCAAGCGACCTTAAGAGCGCGAAGCGGCGCCAGACGAAGACGAGCCGGGGGCTCCCAAGCGCCACCTGGCCCCAGCCCGAATTGGGGAGTGCAGGCGAGGTCGGATCCGTTAGTAGGGGGCTGGGCACCCCTGCGTCCACATACAGCTACCGCTCGCGGAACCCAACCGCGGGCAGGGGGAGCTTGAAGTCAATCCCAGAGGCGGCAGTCTCTGGTGCGGCAACGAAGCTTACGCACGCCCAGCATTGGGTAGGGTTGACAAGATGCAGCGAGAAGAAGTGGTGCAGCAAGGCAACCGAAGGAGGGATGCCCACCATGGCTTTGCAGACGAAGGCGAAGACCGAAAGGAGGGTGATGGATTCAGGACTCAGATGCAGCATGTGGATCTGATAGTGGGAGAGCACGCCATTGAAGAAATTAGAAAAGGGGGGAACCAGACCTGCCCACAGGGCGTCGGCGAAATATGGGACCTTGGTAACTATCCTTCCAATGGAGAAGTGGGACACGGGCCAGGCCGTCGTTATCCCGCATTCATTGAAGATGGTGGCCAGAGCCAAGCTGACCTTACCCAAACCCTTGGCGGGGTCCGCCAACGGCAGCGGGCGAGGCGGAGACACGGGATTCTTCCCTCTTCCCTTCTTCGTCGGGGCCATGGTGATAGGAAGGGGGGGAGGATTCGAGATTGAATTGAAAATAAAAACCAGGGTTCAAGCAGAGGAAGGACATGAATCGCTCGAGCGATAAAAGGGGAATGGCTGTGTACGACTACGGGTCTGCCTGGCAAGGCGCAAGATAAGGAGGGCGTGGGGGAACAGTGCCGCCCATGTCCAATCAACCGCCACGCGGCGCCCAAGGCCGCAGGCTGTTAGGGCCCGTGGCGCTTCGCTCTTGCCCTTCCGCCTCCCTGTACAGCCAAGTCCGGGAGCGCCTTGGGCCCGGGGGCTACTGTCGGCGTTCTGGGAACGGGGGTCCCAGACTTGCCTGCCTGCGGCCTGCAGCGTGGCTCAAAGGGGGGCCCAGCACGGCCCATCTTCACCAACACAAACTCAAGACCCTCGCGAGGGGCCAAGCCTCGCGGGGCGGACGACACAGAGCTTCCTCAGGCACGGCCTCGTCAGGCTGGCTCACGAGGAGGCGGAGAGATCAAGGCGGGGTACCTCGCGAGGTGCCCGTGACGCAAGCCATGACGACTCAGGGCGCCAGGCGGGTGCCAGCCCGTGGAGCGTCCTCCTTTCCTCTTTGGTGCAAAGGGGGCAAGCGCAGCGGCAGAGTACCGAGGCGTCAGGCAAAGGTTGCCATTTCGGTGCAACGAGACCAAGACCAAGAGGACTACGAGACGGAGGTCACCGTGGAGCCCAAGACGGCGTCATCACCAGAGCTTTGCACAGGCGAAGACTACTTTTGTCAGGATAGTTGATACTTGCTGTCCCCCTTCAAATTAGCCCGCCATTGTTGGCTCCCTTCCCGCTCAATATTTGGGGACAGGACCAGGGCCACTATAAATAGGACCGGCCACTCACGTAGCAAACGGTTCGGCTTAGTCTCCTCCAAGGGCTCGACAAGTAGAGGGGTGGTAAGCAAAGAGAGAGAGTGAGATAGAGAAAGGTGGCTGAACTCCTCCCAGCAGTTCATCGCCCTAGCCAAGAACAAACCCTCGCGAGGCTGTTCTTCCTTGTACTGTTCATCATCATCAGCCCAAGAGACAATCCACCACACCACGCACTGGAGTAGGGTATTACACCACAACGGTGGCCCGAACCAGTATAAACCCTGTGTCCCTTGTGTTGTTATTTTTCATAGCTTTGATCCTAGCGTGGCGGAGGGGTGCAGGAAGGTAGGAGGCGAAATCTCCGCGCACACCCCAGTGTTCGAACCTCAAGGGTCTGCCGGAACCCGAAATCCGATAGTCTCTTTGCACCAATACGGAAACCTTTGCTTGATACCTCGGTACTCTTTGTCTGCGCATGCCTCCTTAGCACCAAAGAGGAAACAAGGACACTGTGAGCGATGGCGCCCGCCTAGTCTCGGTCGCCATGGCTTGCGTCATTGGAACCTCGCGAGGTTTGCCTGGCCTTGATCTCTCTGCCCCTCGCGAGCCAACCTGGTAAGGCCGCTCCTGAGGAGGTCTTGTGTCGTCCGCATCGCGAGGCTTGGACCCTCGCGAGGGTCATGAATGCTTCTTGGTGAAGATGGGCCGTACGGTCCCGCTCGCAGTGCCACACCGTGGGCTGTAGGCAGGCAAGTCTGGGGACCCCCGTTCCCAGAACACCGACATCTGCCTTACTACTAGTGTTGAAACTAACTACTCTAACCTTGCCACTCTTGTTGCTAACACCAATGGTCCGGACCTCACCAAACTGCATGATTGATTTAACATGACAATAATCCCTTGCAGCCACCATTTGGCATTGAAATTCAGCAAAAACCTCATGAGTATACACATCTCTACCATGACTCTCGATACTCCAACAAGTCTCAATCACAGGAAGTGTATGAAGGCTGGCATTGTCTTTTTGCAATTCTTTTTGTTGTTGTTCCTCTAAAGCTGTTTCAAACTTGACCCAAAACTCAATCAATGCAAGATTTCGGTTGGCAAAGTGTCTGAAGAATGTATTCTCACTCTCAGATCATACGCAAGATTCCACCAAGCGCAATTTCCGTAAAATATGCTGGAATCCATGACTTGCGCAACTCATACTTCTCCTACAACTATATATTATCTGGTAGCCCAAAGTCAGAGATTATTGAACACCATTGTGACTCAAACTCAGTTGGTGTCTCTGATCCCCAAACACATGACATAAACCGTTCATGAAAATCTGGATTATTTTTCATGGTGCACCAACTTTTTCAGTAAGCTTCATGAGGATGTGCCACATACAAAGCCTATCTATAGTTTTTGGAAAAACTTGTTCTATCCCTATTCTCATGTTTTGGTCTTCATCGGTCATGATGAGCTTAGGTGCAACCCCAGACGTTGCTTTCGAGAAAGTCTTAAAGAACCATATGTAAGATTCTTTCTTCTCATTCCATAAAAAAGCAACACCAAACGTGACACAAGATCTATGGTTGTTTACTGCTGTGAAAGGGGCAAATACCAAGTTATACCTATTAAAACGATATCTTAATTCAAAAGACACAGCTTGAGTAATTCTTTTTGCATATGCTATCCCCCAAAAAATATTTATAAGTTTGTCATTCTCATCGACTTGGTAATCAAAGAAGAACGTTGTATTGGCAGCTTGCTTACTTTTCAATATATCTACTATGATCTATCCATCTGCTCCCTTAATTGCTCTTTTAAAATCACGATGAGAGTTTTGGAAGTCACGCTTTGTGCAGCCCACATTTTTTGGACCCCCTTCTCTTCAGTAAGCAAGCGATAGGCTGCAGATGTGCCAACCATTCCCATATGACATTAAGTAGTTTGCTCCTTAACTCACTACTTCTCTATTTGACTTGATGAGATGTCTCTTACTAGGCAAAATAAGTTGGTCAGTGTGTGATTGAACAAACCGGGCGACCTTATATTTGCCATCATCCTGCCTCTTCAATCCAATCATAGCCTCACAACCACACCTGGTTAACTTGAATTTTCATTTAGGCTTTATCCTTTCCACTTCCTGGGTCACCTTCCTCCAACCGTCCCTAGCACAAACAAACCTCTTCCACACTATGCCATGTTCATCTTTGTGTGTTGTCCATGTGTGAACCGACAACCCGACTTCATGAGCATATATTTTGTAGAATGCCATACCTTCTTCCCAGGTATCAAATTGCATACCAATCACGGGTTCTAAGTTAGGATCATACTCGGGATCATATCTTGACCCCTGGATATGCAAAATAAAAAGATGTTGAGTTCATAAGATACAACTCATGCATTGGATGTGAGAAAAAGAAAACTACTTACACAAAACGGAAGACGGCTAGTTCATGTTGGCATGTGGTAGCTATTTCCATCGTTTTCGACCTGATGGATCATGCCCTAGAAATATCAAAAAAAATATCAGGTGACAAAAACCGTGTGATGTACATTGATGACCAATACAACAAATAAATTACCAGGGCAAAACTGTTGGCATCATCTTCAACTCCCATTGCCATAGTTGACCCAATGCTTAGAGCGGCACTTCCCATGGACAAAATGGTTGCTTATTTTTGTGAAATATAACCACAAAACATCAAGATTTTTACTTAGCATACGGACAATGTGGATTGCGGTTGCAGCAAGACAAAATGAGGAACATCAACAACTAGTAATTAACTAGAAAGTTCAACTGAACATGACCAAGGGTTCTACAAAAATGAGGAACCTGAAGAACTAGAATTACCATAGAAAGTTTGATTCAACATTGCAAATGTCGTTTCCATTTCATATCAGCAATGTGGAAGAAGTTCATATATAAGAACCCCACATGAACAACTAGTAACTAACCCACTCTTGACATGTAGTTGGTTCCTAGTAAATAATTTTTTCACATACATGCTGGGTCGTTCATGTACAAACCTTACTATTAAGTTAGCAAAGGTATATGAAAATTGCATACAAAGGAACATAACAGACAATGCACATCCCCTCGACTGTTTGCACATTTTGTTATGATTACTGCTACAATTTCACCATTATATCTACATCTAATGCATGAATTTCGTGCCCATACTATTGATATTACCAAATGGCACTAGCCTTCCTTCAAACACGTAGGAAACTAATGGCTTGGAAGAACCAAATATGACTATACATGGATAACGGAACAACCAATTCGGTGCTTATACCTCAGATCCTGAGCTGTAAAGGACAATGGCCAGGTCCTATTCAACTGCACAGCTACACAAATCTTCCTTTAGATTTTGCATACATATGGTTTTTCTATACTACAAAATACAATACATATTAAGGTTCAGAACACTGCTTATTCATGTTTGCAAGGGATATTTTGCACTACAATATTTGCAGCCGTGTATCTCATACGTAAATCTGGTGCTCATACTACTTAATCAAGTTCGCAATGACACTAGTTTGGAATCAGTTAGGGAAAAATCACAAAGCAGAAGAACCCAATATGACCATGATAAATGGATAATGGGATAAGAGAACATACCCTAAGATCCTCAAGGCATAGAAGATAGCCGGCTCCTTTGGGCAGTAGTTTCTTGTCGTCCCCTGGAGCGATAGCATAGTGGCGCTATATTTACACGCTCGAGGGCGGCAATGGCGTCTTTGTTGGGCGCAACCCAGAGAAGAGGAGGGGCGCTCGTGCTTCAATGGGGCCGAAACTAGGTACAAGACAGAAGGGATGTTGGTCCATGAGAGGGGAAGAGGCGACAGAGAAGACTTCTCGAACCCTGGCGCGCCGCTGGACGGCCTCGTACAAAATAAGGCGAGGGGAGGAAGACGATGTGTGTATAGAGAGGTCTGATCGCTGGATTTAGGTCTACTGCAAGGATGGTTTTGCAAATGTAATGCCACGCCCATCACCGTACCGAATCATGTCACTCTTTTTCGAGTCCAATGGCCCATACCGTGCTGGTGCATTCGGTGCATCAGTTCTCTCGTTTCCCAGGATACGTTTACCTTGGAAAAGTACTTGGCATACTTGAAGTCATCTTGCACTTGTCGCTCCGCTTTAGTAGCTTGATGCACTAGCTCGATGAGGTTTGAGTATGGTTGGAAGTCAGCGATTTTCTTGATAGGGTGATTGAGTTCATTCAAGAAATGTGCCATAGTTTGCTCATCATCTTCCATGACATTAGCTCGTATCATGGAAATCTCCATTTCCTTGTAGTACTCTACAACGGTCTTTGTTCCTTGCTTGAGGAGTTGTAGTCGCTTGAAGAGGTCATGGTTATAGTATGTTGGCACAAATCACGCTCTCATGACAACCTTCATTTGGTCCCAAGTTGTTATTGGTGGTTCACCTCTTGCTTCTTGACGCTCAATGACTAGCTCCACCAAATGAGGACATAGTATTGGAACTTGAGAGATGCCATGGCGATCTTCTTCTCTTCCTCATAGTTGTGCAAACGAAAGATCTTGTCAATCTTCAATGCCCATGAGGGACTGCTTCCAGAAAACTTGGGCATGGTGAACTTGAGCATGCCGTAGTGTTGCTCTTCATTGTGTTGGGGTCGAGGGTGGTGACATCCTTGACGTGGAGGATTGTCGCCCTCAACTTGCTCTTGACGTGGGGGATTCCCATTGTCGTGTTGCTCTTGGCGAACTTGTGGTTCTTGTCTAGCTTGCAGAGGAGCTTGTGGAACTTGTCAGTGCAATCGTGCTTGATAATTCCTCTCTTGAACTTCATCGCAAAGTGCTTCTTCTTGCTCACAAGTATGTCGGTTCCGTGCGTCGACGGCACGACTTGTGTCTCGGAGGGCACGTTGCGCCTCAAGTGCTTCAGTTTCACGTCGCTATTGTTGTTGACGGAGAGCATCGGTGTCTTGCCTGTCTTGGTGTTGGCATGCTCGCTCTTCCTCTTGTTGGCATAGGCATTGCCGTTCTTGTGCTTGCCAAAGGTAGCTTGATTTTGGCGATGTCGATGTTCTTGCTCTTCAAGTTGCTCTTGTGTACCATTGCCATGTAGACAATTGCAGTTTGGTTGATGGTCTTGGCGTGCGGCTCGACGTAGATGTTGGTGTGCTTGATCCAGAGATGGTGTTTTCGGAATGTTGACTCAAGGGGCTCCCGTCTTGAATATGACGAAGTGGTAGAAGAGCGGTTGAGCAACAAGGCACGAATCTAGTCCATTCTTGCATGATTCTCTTGCTTTTGTTCGTCGAGCTTATTGTCGAAGTAGTCTCTTGTACATTTCTCGGAATGTCGCAAGTCAGTGGCGAGATTGTCATTGCAGTCGCTCAATGCTTGTTCTTCTTGATGTAATGCTCTTAGTGCTCCGAAGTGGTGGTTCTTGGTGACATAGGTGTTCGGGTCCTCGTCTTGCTCGACGAAGAGTGGGTTGGTAGAAGTAGTTGGGCTATCAATCATTTCAAGTAAGTGTGTGAGTGGAAGAAATGACAAACAATATAAAATGTACCTTGACCGATGTTGAGAATGGATCAAAGATCAGTCAATGATTTACCAAGGGAATAGCACAATTGGTGCCGTATCTCATCAATCTCTCACACCTACACAAATAAATCCTTTGGTGTAGCTTGGTTGGGATGGTGGCATAAAATTTGCTGCGAATGTTAGCAAGAATCAATAATGTCAGAAAAGATTCACAAATTTGCAAATGCAACAAATAGACCAATAGCAAGATATGGCACACGGAAACACACACACGGATAGATAGGTGGGGTCATGCAACCAAGGAATGAGCTAAAATGTGGAATCCACGAAAATGCTCTTGTTGCACAACTCTAGAGAGACACTAGCTCGATTACATAATAGGCGTATACGAGTCTTGTGCACAACCTACTAAGCAAAATGCAACGACTTCTATCCTAAGTATGCTATACATATGGTGTTCCGGTCATATGATCCAAGATGATCGTGTATTACAATCTTAATGTAGTATGATGCTATGTTTCATGCTTAAAAGCTCTTTGCTTATATTTTTATTTTGCTTAAAACCTTTTTTAGCTCTTTCTCTTTTGATCTCTTTCTTTGGCCTATTATGCAAAACTTCATGAACCAAGATAGCAATTGTGTATATGCTATGACAACCTTGTGACACAAAAGATGATACTAAGATATTTACCAAGATGACATGGTATGTATGCAATGGGAGCTATGATCACTAATGTGCACAAGTAACATTGCCGACAATACTCAATGACTAGTCTCGATAGGAAAGATACGCAAAAATGGGTTATGGGGTTATCAATGCAATGGTAAGGGAGTACACACATGTGTTGTCGAAGTTACCGTCCTTGCGTCGATTGAAGGTGTCAAAATGGTGGA
Source organism: Triticum urartu (assembly GCF_003073215.2). NCBI lineage: Eukaryota > Viridiplantae > Streptophyta > Magnoliopsida > Poales > Poaceae > Triticum > Triticum urartu. Next base: position 267,644,172 of record NC_053023.1, read on the forward strand.
GTGGCTGTTCTTGATGACGAGTTTGTGGCGAAGATGAGTGGTGGTGATGTCGATGTCGCACCATCCATAAATTGCGAAAATGTGTTAGGAAACGGAAAACGCAACTCAAATTCTCAAAGAATGAAATGTGTTAAAATTTTCGGAGTTGGTAGCGGGTAAGCTATGGTGGTGGCAGAAAGCGGAGCTGGTATGTGGAAGTTTAAGTGGGAACATGGGAAAAAATTGGCAAAACTTAGGAAGGAGTGAAATGGTGGAGGAAGTGGTGCTGCAGGAGGCCGGATGTCCGCTCACAAGGGCCGGATGTCCAGGCCTCCAAATCCGAGATGAACTCGATGAACTCATGGGGAAAAGGTGGGATTGCGGGGCAAAATTTGCGAGGTTTCATGGATGTAAATTGTGGAAAAGATGGGGGAAAGCTAGATCTATCTACTACACAAGAAATCCACGGATCAAATCCAACAAACTTCATCACACCAACTAATCACAAAAAAATGGGGAAATTTTTGGTGGGGGATTTTCAAAATTGGGACAAAATAAACAAAACAAGGCTAGAAAACAGGGGTAGGGGCTCCAAATTCATGATCAACCAAGCTCATGATACCAAGATGATGTAGGGTGGAAACCCTCGAGCTGATCTTTCACGAAATGGAGAGGATCCTACGAAGAACTTGAAGAACATGAGGGGGAAACGGGAGAGAAATACACTCAAATCAACGAGAACAATCACACATGTGCTAGACCCATGAACATAAATAGTGATACAAGATCCAAACGCAACCGAGGATGATACAAGAGGAGGTAGTTCTTCTCCGTGAGGAGGTCTTGAGTGGTCTTCTCGTGAGGGGTCCTGAATCCACTTGGGGGATCTTTTCCATAGATGTCGTGAACTCCGATGGAGAAGGTATCAAGTGGATGAGCAAAGCTCTATCTCTCAAATGAGCTAATCCTTTGCTAACCAAACAAAGAGGGAGGAGAAGGGGTATATATAGTCAAAGGGGTTGAAGGCATACATGGGCCTCGGCCCTTTACTATGTGCAGACAGGGGGGGCGGATGACCGGGCCTTCGAGGGGGTGCCGGATGTCCGGTCTAAGGGGGTTGGATGTCCGGGTCCTGGGATGCGGGCTTCACTGAAGTTCTGTGTTGGCGTACCGGATTTCTGGGGCTGGGGTGGATGTCTGGCGGCACACGAAGGGCCAGATGTCCGGGCTTGTGGCCGGATGTCCGGGTAGACTTGGTCGATTCTGGTTACTCTCTGGATAGGAGGAGCCGGATTTCCAGGCGTTGGGCTGGATGTCCGGGCTGGGCCGGATGTCCGGGATTGGGCCGGATGTCCGGGCTGTGTAGCCTTGGTTGGACGGCGACAGCTATGGATGATGCTCTAGGGGCCACATGTCCGAGGCTTGGGGACTTCTCCGCTTCCTTTCGTCGTTCCTCTTCATCCGTGAACTTGGGGACTTGTCCGTCTTCACATGCATCTTTGAGAGGGTCTTCTTGGTACCTGATCATGCTCAACATTTCGGACTTAGGGAGTAACCATGTCTCGAGTGTATCATATGTAATATCACTATGGAAAGATGTCACATTGGTCTCGAGGGCTCTAACTCATGCTTGTGTCATTGGTCCTCTTGGCACTTGATGAGACGATGGTAGCTCCATGCGGATGGCCATAGGATGCTCCACATCACCAACACACCACAATGACTCTTAGTGTACTCAGAACTTGATGCCTAACCGTCTGGAAGAATGACAGTCTTCAAAGGTAATAGGCATCGAATCACACAAATCAATCACTTTGGCTCTGGGTTTTTCCTCACTTAGGATTCTCTCAAAGTCATCGAAGGATGGGTTGCTCTCTTATGACAAGTGTCAAGTTCTCTCGGAGAAGCCAACCAATTAGTTGTTGTGGGGGCGGCTATTATAGCCAGGGGTAACCCGAGATGAATTGTCATAAATGCCATTCTTTGATTCGACCATTTTCAGGATAAGGATCCACTCGGCAACTGACATGCGGCACAGCAGCGGGTGAAATTTTAATTCTCAAATTTCTCAAGGCACTCAATTTCCTCACTTTTAGGCATATCACACTGGCAAACTCCCAACTCCTCAGCCTGACTAAATTCGTCAGCGACCAGATGAACTTTGTCAGTCTCGCTCGCAAATGCCTCAGCTGAACTGGAGATTTCCAAAGGCTTCACTCAAAGCGACTTGTGTGTGTAGGTTTGAGTAAGTTTGACCAATACTTTGGAAATGTGAAATATGTTTCACCTAGACCCCTTTAATAGTACGGTTTTTCCTATGACTCAAATTAAAATAAAAGAACCTACGAAAACAAAAGTCATCAAGCTTCAATGTCTTTACATCAATTTCTTCAAAGGTCGTGCCAATTTCATCATCAAATTCTTCACATGAAGAAATCCATTTTTACGGGTTGTCTTTCATGTGTTAAACTAAATCTTCAGGGACTATATTACATGTGTACACTCACAAACACATTACTTGCTCAACCTATTTGTCTTCTGTCCGAATCGGGTCGTCATGGACCCAAGAAAGGTTCGAACTCTGGGTGTGCATGAACAACTTTGCTAAGCTACTGCTTGCCGCTCACTATCTCACGGGGATTCTCCGTCATGCTCGTGCGAGAAGGGAGAGGAATCGGACACAGTGGTTTACCCAGGTTCGCGCCACCTCGCGGTGTAAAACTCTACTCCTACTTTGTGTTGGATTGCCTTGCGAGGAGGATGAAGATGAACTAGTACAAGGGTGAGCTTCCTCTGAAAGGCTCAAGCGATGGCAGCTGGGATCGTAACTGATCTCCTTCTCTATGGTGGAGACTAGCCTATATTTATACTGGCCCCGGTCCTCTTCCCTCATGGATTAGACAGGAAGGGATATCACAACGGCCAAATTTAAAAGGGGACAGGAGTACACCCCATCCTTACTAAAGGTGACTTAGAGCATCCATAGTGTGTTGATTTGCTGCCTCTAAGGCTGCCTCTCAGTCCTTAGAGGCTGGCGCTATACACGGCATGTATCAGCCTCTAAGCAAAAAATGCTAGCATCGACGTGGCATGATTATGAAGCCGGTAGCAGGTTCTTCTATTAACCATGCTCTAAGGAAGCCATCGTGTCCCGCCGCACTAAACTCATCGCCGCCCACGGCTGCACACCCACGTGAGTGGACCGAGAAGCATCACATGTATTGGTGAGTTTAATCTTATTCTTGCAAGCAGAGATTTAATGCACCTAGAAATCTGAACATGTGATGGGAATTAATAAAAATGTGACGTATAAAATGGAAAATCTGAAATTTTGGTACTAGTACAATAATTATAGTCTTACAGCCCGCTTACATCACTCCTATAGTACTTGCTCTAAACGATCACCATCTAGTAATTCATTGGTTGGTTTCAATTTTTGAATTGAGCCCGGTAAACCCATACACTTGATGTTGTGCGGCTACTGTCCAATATTTCCGTGTACTTATGGTCGCATCGTCCAAGCAACATTACTCTTGGAATATTGGAGTACGAGGGCATTCAACAAAGAGTGAAATGATGGTTTGCTTCGCCCGAGCAACTTTTACTAGTAGTATGGGAAAGGTGGGGCTCTATGATTTGACTGCTCGTTAGTCATTATTACTGCGGCACAACGAGCTGGCTGCACCAATGGTACACGGCATGTGGGCCAGGATTATGGATATCGCACATGTGGGCGAAAGGAAGGTTGACTAATTTGTGGCATTGCTATCAAGCTTCCGGGATATGTTTATATGCACATACAATTTTCCAACATAAAGAAATTGTGTTGTAATGCTATGAAGCATTCAACTCTGGTTTCATGTGTCCTCTTGCCTCCAAAGTTGTATCGTTACAACATTCCATCAAATACAAAGGAAATTAACATGTGTAGCGACCTCAAACGGTCAAGCCTCTGTGTATCTGTGCCATCCCTGGATCAGTATGCTGGCACACACAGTACATCAATGTATATATCAAAGTGCGATCAAATGTATAAGTAACATAAAACTGATATATACCTCATATGTCTCAGCAAAAACATACAATTGGGTGTGGAGTCCCATCACAGATATTGGCAGATGAAAATAACCCTATCTCTATATGCAATATGGTTGTGGAGGCTCTAAGGTTAACTTTGCTACTGCTACAAAAATTGCGTAAGATTGAGATGGCAACCCCAACTCAGTCCATTCCCAAAGTTTGTTTAAACCCACTGATTAAATTAAGGGTGATGATATCTCTCGGTATTTCAACTACTAGATGCTCAAGATGTATGTAATCAGGGAAACAGCTAATCAATTAGGTTGACAGTTTCTAGAGGTTTGCACACTTTTCCCCACAAGACTCGATCGCCTCCTTTGATGTTCTTGCACTGCCTGGTGTTTGAGAACAGGATGACTGAGACGTAGTCTTTCAAAAGTATTTCCCCTTAACCCACGACATGGATAGGCCAGTACACCTACTCATTGTACATCTGCTGGCCCATCCCAGAATAGGTCACACTATCTCAACTAAGACAGAGCTCATATTGGCTTGTGGTTGCACACGTAAGCTTCTAGACATGAAAACACGTTTGATCGCCTTGAGCCTGGGCGGACGGACCACTAGTGGTGCACCACCATGGATTTCCCATGCATGCTCCAACTATACTTCGCCACCATTCAAACCAATTTCTGCCCAGGTAGTTCATTTAAAAGTCTTGGTCCTGATTACTACTTTGTCACTCATGTCTCACCATTAACACTTCCAATCCACGTCTACATTAGCAAGGCAAAAATAAACTTACACGATGGTGACAAAGAGTGTATAGTTCAACCTACCTCAAATCAACTACTAGGTAAAAGCATATCCATCCGACATAAGTTCCTATCATGCAATCCTACCGCAAAGGACTAAGTGCGTATAAAAAACATAGGTAATTGAAAGAATGGTTAAATGTGAACTTGTGTGGTAATAGTTGTTGAAGATTATATCGTTCTTATAAATTTACTTAATAGAACTATTCATCACTCTCTGATGAAAATCTATGAAGTCAAACATTGCATTGACATAAGAAATCATTGTAGAGAACCAAATAACATGTACAACAACAAAAAGACTCAGAAAACCAAATGAAAATCCAGCACACTCAACCATCACAAAAATTTCTTAGTGCAAAACTACATGTGACATAGGGTTCACAAATGTGATGTGAACTAAAGTGCATATGAGGCATAAAAGTAAAACTATCATGGACAGATCCTAATTGTGTGAAAATATTGTGAGATCTGTCCAAGTCATAGTGTTTGGCTACGGTGAAAAGTGCAAAAAGAAACAACTTAATCAGAGCTATGGTTTAAAAGTTATGACCGAATGGAGATTGAATTCAAATCTGAATAAATTCAAATTTGAACATAGCAACAATTTATAAACACAGGTTCTCTAGATAAAGCTATTCGATATGAACATTTTTGCATTGGTTTCATTGAATTTGGAGTTACGGTTAAAAGGTTGTGGCTAATCTAAGTTCAGGGACTAATCTAAAATAAAAACTACAAATTTACCACGAACAGACCCTTGGCCATGTGGCGGGCTATGGCTGGCCGATCAGCGTTCGCTGCGGTGGCTACACGGTGGACGTCCGCTAAATAAAAAAATAGTTACCATGTCTAATAATATAACCGAGATCGGTTTAACTAAACCGATCGGTTGAACTAAAACTACGATTAACCACGTTGTAGGTTTTTTTAACGAACGAAGGGCGGGGCGGGCGGCTTATAGCGAGGGGGTTGGTGGTCTGCAACGAGCGATGATGAGGTGGACAGGGCGACGACTCTGGCGCTCCTCAATGATGGGGAAGGAGGCGGCGGAGTTCAGCGCGGCGTGGGTGATCCGGTGGTGGGGTCGGCGATGGTCGGGGTGGTCGGAACGGGCGAGGCAAAGTTGGCTGCCCCGAGCTCAGGCGAGAGAGCGACGCGTCGGGGCGGCTCGGTGATCCTAGGGTGAAACAACAATGCTAGAGAGATGCGCCTCATCTCGGGATCAAAATGACGTATATGGTGGCGGTCGGGGTGGCTCACGGGCGACGAACTCCTCCGACGAAAAAGCGTAGCTCCGGCGTCATCCTAGTGGCTATGGCGAGCGATGCGAGGGGCGTGGGGACGAAAGGATTGGCAGAACATAGAGAGGAAGTCGAGGGCTTCTTATAGGGGCGAAGAGAGGGCTTGGGGGCGAGGGATAAGCTCTATCCCTAGAGCTTTGGCTGGCAGGTTCAGGTGTGTGCGTGCTCATCCAGCGGGGTCTGCCGGAGGTTGGGACGATAGGGCTACGGGCCCCGTCTGTTAGTGGCAGGGGAAAGAGCGAGTGAGAGAGAGATGGGCACGGGTGTGTGAGGCGAAGCACTCAGGCGGCCTGGGCCGGCCGGCCAGAGGCGTAGCTTGGGTGGGTCGTTCCTGGGCCGGTGCGAGTTTTTTTAAACAGAAAGAAAAACTGCACAAAGAGTCATAAAATAAGTAGTAACCGAAATATACATAGGCACAATATATACCAAAATACTTAGTAAAATACCAAGAATAAGATGAACTATTTTTCAAGTTCAAATAAATTCTATAAAAATTCATAAAAGTCAAATAAAGCTAGTTTTGCATTTAAAATCAATACAAATCATTTCTAAAATACCAAAATCATTTCAAATTTATTTTCTCCTAATTATCCATTAAAGGGAATCATTTTACCCTTATTTACATTTATTTATTTTTAGGAGAAAATTATTTGAAATAAAAACCAAATAACTCCCAAGAGGATTTGAGATTTGGAAATTCAAATAACTTCAAAGTGATTTTCAAGTTATTTCTTTAAACTTCCAACTCTCTTTATTCAAATTTGAAGAAGTCATTTTATCTTCTCTCATGAACTCATTGAGTTGCTTAAAGTTTATCAATTTGAAATATTTCAAATGGAATTCAAATCATTTTTCAAATCCCTTTTCTTTTCTTTAAATGGAAGAAGTCATATTATCTTCACTCTAGGGTTTTGGTGATGAAATGGATTTGAATTCATCGAGATCAAATGCGAAGGTGAAAGTTTGGGAAAGCCCTTTTATTCCTCTGATGCAACTTTCAAAAATAAATTTCAATTCCACTCAATTTCACACAATCAATCACACAACAATCAAACAAACACTCATAAAATATTTATTTAATATAACATTCCAAAATTTAGAATTTTGGGATGTTACAAACTACCACCCTTAAAATGAATCTTGTCCTCGAGATTCGGAGATGCTAGAAAGAAGGTTAGGTTTGGAGGGTCTTCATGAAAATCCATTGAGCATCACAAATGATGTAGGGTAGAACCCTAGATGCTCGATATTTCACGAAAGGAGCGGATCCCACGAAGAACATGAAGAACACGAGGGGAAAACAAGGGGAAACATGAGGGGAAACATGAGAGGAAATCACTCAAACCAACAAGATTCGGTTACACATGTGCTAGATCCTCGAAACATAACGAGATACAAGATCCACAAACAACAAGGGACGATACAACTAGCACGTTCTTCTCCATGAGGATGTATTGAGGGGGTCTTCCCATGAGAAGTCTTGAATCCACTTGGGGGATCTTCTCTGTAGAGGTCGTGAACTCCTAAGGAGAAGGGGATCAAGTGGAGAGCAAAGCTTCTCAATGAGCTACTACTTTGCTCACCCTGAAAACATAAGTAGGAGAAGAGTATATATATTCTTGGAAGCAAAAGGGTACGCGGGCCTCGACCCAAGTCACTGTGCGCAGGTAGGGACGGAAGTTCCCAGTGAGGCCAGAAGTTCCGGGCGCTGGAGGTTCCGGGGAAGGTCCGGCCTGACCAGAGAGTTGGCACGGTGGAACCTTGCCTGGTGTCCTGGGCCGGAGGTTCCGGGCTAACTAGATAGTTGGCACGTCCGGGCTGGTCTGGGTCATCGGAGGTTGGAAGCTCCGGGTCGGCCGGAGGTTCCAGGGGCCAGAATTTTTAGGCTCTAGCCGGAAGCTCTAGGCTGTACAGGGAGTTGATGCATGTTCCTTCTTCTTCAGCTCTCGGCTCCGTGGCTTGTGCGTTATACCTGATCACACATAGCGCTTCGGACATAGGCAGTAGCCATGTCTCATTCGAAGGAGAGGGAAACTCAAGTAGGCGTGATGTCACCTCAGATTGAATAGCACGATCTCTTGCTCTTGTCATGGGTCCACTTGTAGCTTAAATAGTTGAGGTAGTGTCCATGGGGATGACCATGGGATGCTCTACATCATCTCCCCCGTCGCTTGGGAAAGATCCGACCTCGGATCGAAATCCTCATCACCGTGGTACAGGGAGAGATTGTTGACATTGAAGATGTCTCTCACAAAGTACTTGTTGCATGGGATTTCGATCTTGTAGGCGTTGTTGTTGTAGAGTTCAAGCACCTTGGAGGGTCTATCGGCTCATGGTAGTAGTTTGGACTTGTGTTCGTTGGGGAAGCGCTCCTTGCGAAGGCGTAGCCACACAAGATCTCCAATGTTGAATAATATGGGTTGCTTGTTGACGTTGATCTTGGTCACGAGTCCTTGTACTTGGCTCTCGACGGTGTGCCTTGTATCTTAATGCATCATCTTGAGGTAGCTTACTCGGGCACTCACATCCATGTTGACGCGCTCTTGTAGTGGTAGAGGAAGAATCTCCAATGGTGACAATTGGTTGAAACCATAGACGACATCGAAGGGGGACTTGCCGGTAGTCAAATGTCTTGCACGGTTATAGGCGTACTCAGCAATGGGTATACACTCCTCGCACTCCTTGATGTTCTTATTGATCAACACGCGAAGTAGAGTGGAGAGTGATCTGTTCGTCACCTCCGTTTGGCCATCGGTTTGAGGGTGGTATGCCGAGGAGAACAAAAGCTTGATGCCGAGCTTGGCGCATAGTGTCTTCCAAAAGTAGCTCAAGAACTTGACGTCGCGGTCGGAGACAATAGTCTTTGGAACTTCATGGAGACGAAATATTTCTCTACAAAAAAGATTGGCAACATGTGAAGCAACATTTATCTTCTTGCAAGTAATGAAATGATCCATTTTAGAGAACCGGTCCACAACAACAACCACGAAATCTTTGCCGTTTCTAGTTCTAGGCAAACCAAGCACAAAATCCATGCTAATATCTTCCCATTGGTGATACGGAATTGGAAGAGGCATATATAGACCACGGGATTGAGCTTTAGACTTAGCTTTGCGGCAAGTAGAGCATCGGTTGGTGAAGCGTGAGACGTCACGAAACATCTTGGGCCAAAAATAGTTCTTGGAGAGCGTAGCGAATGTCTTATAGCATCCAAAGTGTCCCATTAGTCCTCCATGAGATTCTTGCAAAAGTAACAAACAAAGAGAAGACTCGGGGATACATAGTTTGTTATCCCTCATAAGATAATCATCTTTGATGTAATATCGTTCCCAAGATGTATGCGTCAAACATTTGGCATATGGAATAGCAAAAGTAGGATCATGCACATACAAGTCTTTTATGTGCTCAAAGCCAATGACATTCAATTCAAGTTGGTTAACAAGCATGCAAATGTGGGAAAGAGCATCTGCCACAACATTTTCCTTACCTTCGATATACTTGATGACATAAGTAAATCACTTAATGAATTCACTCCACTTAGCCCGACGTTTGTTCAACTTAGTTTGACCCTTAAGGTACTTAAGTGTTTCATGATCGGTGTGAAGAATGAACTCATGAGGACGGAGATGATGCAAGACTCTCAGTAAAGCCTATAGCTCTTTGTCATAGATGGGATAATTGAGTTGCGCTCTAGAATTTTTTCACTAAAGTAAGCTATGGGGCGCCTCTCTTGCATTAACACACCTCCTATGCCATAATCGCTAGCATCACAATGGATCTCAAAAGGTTTATCAAAGTTGGGCAAAGCAAGCAAAGGAGCATGTGTAAGAAAATTCTTAAGCTCATTGAATGCGGTATCTTGAGATGGTCCCCAAACTAAGGGTGCATTCTTGTTACTCAAAGCATGTAAAGGTAAAGCAATGGTGCTAAAATCCTTCACAAATCTACGATAGAAACCGGCTAAACCAAGGAAACTTTGCACTTGTTGCAAATTTTTTGGTTGGGGCCAAGTTTTAGTAGCATTGATATTAGATTCATCTACATGAACACCCTTAGAACACACAACGAAAACTAAGAAAACAATCTTATCAACACCAAAAAGGCATTTGTCCATATTAGTATAAAGACGCTCTTTCGTAAGGGTTTGCAACACGGTTCTAAGATGGGTGACATGATCTTTAAAACATTTGCTAAAAACAAGGATATCGTCAAAATAGACCACAACTAATACGCCAATATATGGTCAAAGAACAAAAAAGCATGAGTCGCATGAAAGTACCGGGTGCTTCGGAAAAACCCATAGGCATAACAAGCCATTCATATAAGCCAAATTTGGTATTAAATGCGGTTTTCCATTCATCACCTTCTTGGATGCATATTTGATAGTAGCCACCTTTAAGATCAATCTTAGAGAAAATTGCGGCTCTAGTAAGCTCATCGAGCATATCATCTAGGCATGGAATGGGGTAACGATAATGCATAGTAATAGCATTGATAGGACGACAATCGGAACACATGCGGTATGCGCCATCTTTCTTGGGAACAAGGATTACCGGGACGGCACAAGGGATCAAGCTTTCACGTACAGGTCTATTGTCGATGAGTTGTTGTACATGCCATTGGATCTCCTTGATTTCCTCGGGATTGACGTGGTAGGGAGCCTTGTAGGAAGGGGTGCTCCGGGGATGAGGTTGATGCGGTGTTCAATGCCTCGTAGTGGAGGTAGACCCGGAGGTAGCTCGTCGGGGAATACATCTTGGAATTCCTACAATAGAGAGGATAACACTAAAGGTAGATTGTGAGACTTGTTAGATGTGGGTGCTTCGTCCTTGCACAAAAGGACATAGTGCATGACACTTGATGGGTTCTCACACACTTCTCTCATCTCACTTTTTGTGGAAAATAGGAGTAAGTTCTTCTTGTCGCTCATCGTGGAGGCACTCAATTTGGGCTTGTGGCGCTCACTCTCTTTTGGGTGGTATGCTCTCTCACTATTCTCTCCAGGATGGGTGGCTTTCTTGTCGGTGACCACTTGGCTAGGAGACATAGGTCGTAGCACATACTCCTTTCCCTTCATCTTGAAGATATAGTGATTCGTCCTCCCATTGTGGATGACACCTTGGTCAAATTGCCATTGTTTACCTAGAAGGAGGTGGCAAACGGACATTGGAATGAAATCACACTCCAAAGTGTCTTCGTATGCTCTGATCTTGAAGGAAACTTGCGCCATATGCTCGACTTAGATAGTGCCGGAGTCACTTAGCCATTGAACCCTGCAGGGATGCGGGTGCTTCATATTGACTAATTGGAGCTTGGAGCATAGTTCTTCACTTGCCAAGTTATGGCAGCTCCCTCCATCGAAGATGACCTGCACGGACATTCCACTGATGTCGGCTTTGGTGTGGAAGATATGGCATCTTTGGTCTTTGTCTTGTTGATGTCAAAGTGTCTAGACCTTGGAGATAAGAAGAGCGGGGCTCGAATCTTTTTCACAAAAGAATTGAGAATCTTCATCTTCGTTCACGCGTCAGTGCATGGCCACTTGCTCAAGGGCTTCCATCTGCTCTTCCCTCATGGAGTCATATGTTCCGTCGTCATTGAGGATCATTGCGCACATGTTGGTACACTCAAAGGACTTGTGGCCTTGGCCGCTGCATGTGAAGAAATTGATTGAACTTTTCTTGACGGTCTCATCGGTTGGAGTAGATGATGATGAAGCTCTCGGCTTGAAGGTGCTTGTAGTATGAGGATGACTTGAAGTTGTCAAAGTTTTCCTGTAACTTGACTTGTCGCCGTTTGTTGTAGAGGGTGTTGGAGTCGTTGAAGCTGTGTTGTTGGAGAAGCCATAGGACTTGGAAGAGAACTTGCCATACTTAAAGTCATCTTGCACTTGCCGCTCCGCCTTGGTGACTTGGTGCACTAGCTCGATGTGGTTGGAGTAAGGTTGGAAGTCGGCAATCTTCTTGATAGGATGATTCAGTCAATTCAAGAAACGTGCCATAGTTTGCTCATCATCTTTCGTGACATTAGCTTGTATCATGGCAATCTCCATTTCCTTGTAGTACTCTTCAACACTCTTTTTTCCTTGCTTGAGGAGTTGGAGTTTCTTGAATAGGTCACAGTTGTTGTAGGTTGGCACAAAACGTGGTCTCATGTCATCCTTCATTTGTACCCAATTAGTGATGGGTGGTTCACCTCTTGCCTCATGGGGTTCGATGACTTGTACCCACCATATGAGGACGTAGTCTTGGAACTCATGGGATGCCATAGAGCTCTTATTATCTTCCTCATAGTAGTGCAAAAGGAAGATTTTGTCAACCTTCAATGCATGTTGGAGATATAACTATTGGATATGACCCACCCAGGAGGGGCCGGGTCATACCGCTGGCGGTTCATAAAAAGCAAGGCCCATGAAGATGCTGAAGATGGAGGTTCATGAAGCAGGCTTACTGAAGGCCCGAAACCTGAAGGCGATTTAAAGCCCACATGTGTAAACTGCCATATATGTATGACTTGTGTTGTAAGGCATACGTAGTTAGTCACCGGGCCAGACACGTTGTGTATGAGCCGGCTGGGACACCGTGAGCCGTTGGGCGTCAACCTCTATATATAAAGGGACGACCCGACGACGTCTTAGGGTAAGAAACAAGAGATCAAGAACTAGATCAAGCGTATTCGCTCCCTGGTAATCGAAACCCATGCAATACTACCTCAAACTAGAGCAGGCTTTTACCTTCATCGCAAGGGGCCGAACCAGTATAAACTCCCTATGTCCTTTGTCCCGTTTAACCCCTTTAAGCTAACCTAGTTGCGATGGCTCCACAACTAAGTCCTTCTGCTAGGGCATCTGCCATGAAAAATCCATGACAGTTGGCGCCCACCGTGGGGCCTACGCATGGTGGTTTCGAGTTCTTACAGGGAAACTTTGAAGGGATCAAGGGATATGCTATTGGCCGGATGACCAATAGTCGTCACGGCAAGCTGTACATCAGTGATGCAGGATGGGGCCCCGAGGCCGGTTCATCGAGTGCAAGTACCGTGTCCCCTTTGGCGGAATCCACGTTTTCATCGGCAAGATCGGCGAACCGGGCCTTGATCCGGACGTCTGCACCGACATTGTTGAGACGGCTCAGCGTGCACGGCCCGCCCGGGTTCAGCCCACCGTGAAACACGCCTTCGTTGGGTTCATCCATGGGGCCGTATTTGAGGATGCATCTGTGTCTAGCGGTGAGATGGCCATCTATTCTGATGGTGAGTCATCCACGGGCGAGACCAATTGATTGTAGCAACTACAAGACAGCTGGCTTGGGGGCTATTCCGACGGTGACAGTGTTCCGGATCCCTACGAGCCGCCAAAAAGGGTTGCAATCTTCATGGCCGGTACACAACCAGCGCTTGGTTCAACAACCGCCGCGGTTATGACCTCCAGTTCAATGGCGGCGGCGGCTGGTGCTAGCGGCTCTGCGCGCCCGCCTACTCAAGTTCTCACCGAATTGCTGGAGACTCTGGCGACTCTGATGGGGGAGGAGGTAACCCCGGACAATCAGGAATAGCACAAGGTGGATGTAGCTAAGCTGTGAGATGAGATAGCTCAAGCCAAGGAAGAGTTGGCAGCTGAGAACGCTAGGATGGCTACAAAACGGGCTGTTTTGGATGCTCAGGCAGAGCAGATCCAGGCGGATTACTTTCGGCTCACGTTGGATCAGAACGCTTCAAATGAGGTCATGAGGAGGAGGCACCGGAGTCATCTACCCCCGGCTTACGAACCAAGGAACCTCTTCAACACGCCTGGAGCAGGAACCAGTGACCCGCCGGTAGTAAACCAGATGGTTGAAGCGCCTGGGGCAAGAGCACCGATTCAGCCGCACATGATGGGCTCTCCACATGTGAATAATACCCCGCCTCATCATGTTTCAACGCCACTAGGTCATTCCTCTAATCCTTTGGACAATATGATCGCTGCAGCATCGCGATTGGCGGCTCTACCAGTTGAAGGTGAGTCTCCAACAGTGATAGAGACATGATGTGCCAGGGAACTCTTTCAGACGGTTGTGGCTCAACAGGTGGCTTATTCCAATCGCCATGAACGGATTCACTCAACTCCTCGTCCAAGCTCGAGTTACAGCAGACACATTGAATCACCAGCGGTTTCAAGCAGTGAGCAGCGTCGTAACCAGCCTCGTGGGCATGATCCGGCGCGCGATGGTGCCAATGCTCAAGCTCTGGTGGATCGGAGCATAACGTGTCGGGAGGCCGAGCTGGCGGCTTAGCAAATGGGTCACTAGTATTCTCCGGCTTATCCGACCGATTTGGTGGAGGCAAGTGTGACCTCTAGAACCTTGGGCATGCCATGTTTCGTGCCGGCTCTGCGTAACGAGCGTCTACCAAAGGATTTCAAGGGTCCTCGTAAGGTGCCTAATTACACGGCGGATCAACCCTCGGAAGCTTGGGTTGAAAGTTATGAGATGGCAATGGAGTTGTTGGATGTTGGAGATGCTACATGTGCTAAGTGGATGGGACGACCCATACTTGGTTGAAAGGGCTGCCTACCAACTACATTGGATCATGGGCCGAGTTAAAAGCTCGGTTTATCCATAATTTTAGAGACATGTGCAAGCAGCCTATGTTAATTGTGGAATTGGACTCTTGTGTCCAAGAAGAGGGCGAGTCAACTAGCCATTGGGTGCGCCGGGTCTCAGCCATCCTTCACTCATCGGATCGTATCAATGACGGCCCGTTCTAACGTTGGAGAAAAACTGTCGTTTGATGCGTCTTAAGTAGAAGCTGGGGTGGCTCAAATGCCACTGCAGTGACATGGGGGAACTAATGGTGGCTCTACTCAAGTATGCCGACTTTGATAGTACCAAGGACCCCGAGTCTGATGAGGAAAGGCTGGGTAAGGGAAAGAAGAGTAGCAACACCAAAGGGCAGCAACATAACCTGGCAAATCAGGGGGGCAATGGTAAGTGCAAAGCTGATAGTAGTGTGGATTTTGTGGCTAACACCAATACGCAGAATAATGGTCAGCATCGTAAGGGAAAACCAAACCCTCTGTTTGGAGGACAAAATTTCACTCTTGAAGAGATGATGAATCAGCCCTGCCCGAAGCATGGTACAAGGGAAAAAGCCGGCCGCTCACCTCTAGAAGGATTGCTTCATTATGAGAGAATACAGAAATTCAAGATTCCTTCAGAATAATCATGAGCCAGGAGGCGGCTCAGGACCCGGCTCTCAAGGCCCAGGTTACGGTGGTGGCGGTTCTAGTTCCGGTTTTCAGGGCCAAGGCAATCAGGGTGGTTTTAATCAATAGTCTGGTCAAGGGAATTAGGAACAGTCTACTTATCACATTAATCCGAAGCAGTTGAACAGTGGACAGTACCACGTTTCACCATGAGTCCGTGTAAGTGGAATCAAAACTCCATAAAATGGCAGTAAACGCAGTTGAGCCGGCAATCCACCGTTACTTGCGATGGTCTGAACACCCTATTCTTTGGAGCCGTCAAGATCACCCGCCTCGGGTTGATAACCCGGGTCACTTGGCTTTCGTGGTGGCGCCTCAGGTTGGAGGATACAGATTAACTAAGGTGCTCATGTATGGAGGAAGTAGAATCAATATTCTTTATAATGACACTTTTCGTCGCATGGGATTAACTGATAAAAATCTTAATAAGCTGTCGAATACTGTATTTCACGGTGTGGTGCCTAGTAAGTCGGCATATCCAGTGGGCAAAATATCTTTGGAGGTTGACTTTGGAGATGAATATGATTCCAAATCAGGGACATTGACCTTCAAAGTGGTTAAAATCAAGAGCCCTTATCATGCTCTGTTTGGGCGGCTTACGCTAAATTCATGGCAAGGCCTTGTTATGTTTACTTATAGCTTAAGATGCCGAGTCACAAGGGCACCATCACAGTGCATGGATGTCACAAAGTAGCCTTGGGGTGTGATGAAGGCGACGCTGCTTAGGCTGAGTCTGTTTGTGTAACAGAGCAATTGAAATTTTACAAGGATAATGTTGACTCGGCGGATATGACGTCTTTGAAGAAGCCAACCACAAAGCACGACCCCTATTGAAGTTTAAGTCGGCAGATGACACCAAGCTAGTTGATTTTGTTCCTGGTGATTCACCCAATCAGTTCAACATCAGTGCTAATCTGGATCCAAAATAGGAAAGCGCGCTCATCGGGTTCATCCGTGAGAACTGGGACATCTTTGCATGGAAGCCCTCAGACATGCCTAGTGTACCGACGGAACTCGCTGAGCACACTCTCAATATTGATCCAAAGTTTAAACCATCCAAGCAATTCCTTCGCCGTTTCAATGAAGAGAGGCGAAATGCTATTGGAGAAGAAGTGGCCTGGCTCTTGGCGGCTTTGTTTATCGTTGAAGTTTTTCATCCTGAGTGGTTAGCTAACCCAGTGCGGGTACTTAAGAAAAACGGCACCTGGCGCATGTGTGTGGATTATACGGACTTAAGCAAGGCTTTTCCGGCTGATCCCTTTGCTCTCCGCCGTATTGATCAGATTATTGATGCTACAGCAGGTTGTGAGCATTTGAGCTTTTTGGATGCTTATTCTGGTTATCATCAGATCAAGGTGGCAGTTAAGGACCAGGAGAAGACAACCTTTATTACTCCCTTTGGAGCCTTCTGTTATGTGTCTATGCCTTTAAGGCTCAAGAGTGCCCAGGCAACTTACCAGCGGTGTGTGCAAAATTGCCTTCATGATCAGATTGGGCGCAATGTTCATGCTTATGTGGATGATATTGTGGTGAAGTCCAGGAAGAAGGAGACCCTGATAGATGATTTGAAGGAGACCTTTGACAATATTCGGGTTTACAAGATGATGCTTAACCCGACCAAGTGTGTTTTTGTTGTGCTAGCAGGCAAGCTCCTGGGTTTTCTGGTTTCGGAACGAGGCATTGATGCTAACCAGGAGAAAACAAAGGCTATCACCTCTCTGGCTAAACCGGCGTGCATCAATGATGTTCAACATTTGGCGGGTCGTATTGCGGCCTTAAGCTGTTTCATAAGCCGGTTGGGTGAGAAGGCTATCCCTCTGCACTATATGATGAAGAATACATATCACTTTGTCTGAAGTGATGCTGCTGACCAAGAATTTGAGGCCTTGAAGAAACAATTTGCTGAGCTGTCGGTTCTTGCTGCTCCCATTGATAAAGAGCCTTTGTTGCTATATGTGGCTGCCAATATCCGAGCTGTTAGTGTAGCCATTGTGGTAGAAAGGAAGGAATCAAGCAAGGAGCATCCGGTTTAGCGGCTGGTTTACTACATCATTGAGGTGCTTACTAAGTCCAAGCAGAGATATCCACATTGGCAGAAGCGTGTATATGGGGTGTTCATGGCTAGTCGAAAACTCCAGCAATATTTTCTGGGTCGTCCCATCACTGTGGTTAGTTCTGCTCCTTTAGGGGATATTATTCAAAATAGAGAAGCCACAGGTCGGGTGGCCAAGTGGGCCATTGAGCTTGGACCTCATGGATTGAAGTATATGCCTCGAACATCCATCAAGTCTCAAGCACTTGTGGATTTCATAAATGATTGGACAGAGCTGCAGATACCTGAGGAGAAACTAGATAACACATATCGGACTATTCACTTTGATGGATCCAGGCAGTTGGAGGGCTCGGGGGCTGGAGTTGTCTTGACTTCCCCATGAGGTGATAAATATTCTTACGTCCTCCGGTTGATATTTCCCTGTACTAACAATGCAGTTGAGTATGACACCTTAATCCATGGTCTTCGGATGGCTAAGTATATGAACTTAAGCTGGGTGAGGTATTTCAGCGTCTCAGATCTAGTAGCTCAGCAAGTTTCTGGCACTTGGGATTCTAATGATCCACTCATGGCGTCTTATCGCCGAGAGGTTGACGCTATTGCTGGTCACTTTCAAGATTATCAAGTTGAACATGTTGATCGCAGAAAAAATAAGGAGACTGATGCTTTGAGCCGGTTAGGGTCCCAGCGTAAGCCGGTGCCACCTAACACTTTCCTGGATATTCTGCATAACCCTTCAGTCAAACTGCCTACGGAGGAAGATCTAGCTATTCCTGACCCAGAAGCGCAATTGGTGGCAACTCTTCATGTTATCCCTAATTGGAAAGTCCCGTATTTGGCTTACATGACTCGGGGCGAGTTACCCGAGGATGAAACTTTGGCTAGACAAATAACCCACCGGTCTAAGTCAATGACTATTATCAATGGAGAGTTGCATCTTCGCAGTTTCACAGGGGCGTTTCAATGTTGTGTTTCTGCTGAGGAAGGCTATGAGATTCTATGAGAAATTCATGAAGGGGAGTGTGGTCATCATGCCGGCTCTAAGTCTCTCGTAGCCAAGGCTTTTGGTCATGGGTTTTATTGGCTGACGGCTCATGCTGATACAGAGGATTTGGTCAGTAAATGTGATAGTTGTTAGAAATTTTCACGGCGAGCTCATGTGCCGGCTCAGGAATTGAGAATCATTCCAATTGCTTGGTCGTTTGCAGTCTGGGGGCTCGATATGGTTGGGCCTTTCACAAGGTCCAAGGATAAAAAGACCCACCTTTTGGTGGCGGTCGACAAGTTTACAAAGTGGGTTGAAGCGGAGCCAGTTAGTAAGTGTGACGCGGCGACGGCGGTTCAACTCATCAAAAAGGTGATTTTCCGTTTTGGCTTCCCCCATAGCGTTATAACTAATAATGTCACTAATCTGTCCAAAGGCGCTATGGAAGAGTTTAGTCAACGAGAGCATATTCGACTTGATGTATCATAAGTGGTCACCCCGAGTCCAATGGTCAGGCTGAGAGAGCCAATCAAGATATTTTGTGAGGCATCAAGCCCCGGTTTATGGTTCCTTTGCAAAGGACGCTAGGTTGTTGGGTGGAGGAGTTACCCTCGGTGTTATGGAGTATCAATACTACCCCCAACAGATCTACGGGTTACATGCCTTTCTTCATGGTTTACAGAGCAGAGGCGGTTCTCCCTAGTGACATCCGTCACGATTCGCCCCGTGTGGCAGCTTATGTTGAAGCTGATAATGAAAAAGCACGTCAGGATGCACTTGACCTTTGGGATGAGGAGCGTGACCTTGCGGCGGCTCGTTCGGCGATTTACCAGCAAGATTTCACCATTATCACAGCCGCTGGGTTAAAACCAGAACCTTTCAAGAAGGCGACTTGGTGCTCCGGCTTATATAGGATCAGACTGATATGCATAAACTATCCCCACCTTGGGAAGGGCCCTTTGTGGTCGGCAAAAATCTGAACAATGGGTCATACTACCTTATCGATGTTTGAGACCACAAGGACTCACGCACGTCGGAGGAGGAGACCCGCTGGCCATGGAATATTGCTCATCTTTGGCCTTATTACACCTGAGCTACTGGCTCTTGTGATGTACATATTATGATGAATATAATAAAGCCAGCATCCCTGATAATTCAGGGCCTCTATCGTTTCATTTTGAGAATAATGTGTCTTTATTGTCACTTCATATGGTCACTTGGGGGCTTCCTGCTCATTGAGCATAGCTATGTGTACCCTTTCGATCCGGCTTGTACGCCATGATTAATAAATACTTGGGGGCTTCCTTCTCCTTGATCATAGCTGTTATTACCCTATTATTCCGGCTTATACGCCTAGAATAACATATGACTTTGGGGCTCTTTGTTCAACAGACAAGAGTTTTTATGACCCTTGTAATAGGCTTGGAAGCCAGGTGTATTCACCTAAAAACCTGAGTTATCCTGCCTTTTAAGTCTTCCACACCTCCCAGATTGACTAGAATGACCCGCCGTACTTTTGACAAGTCAATCTTGTACAGACCCTGAACTTGTCAAAGTTAAAATGACGTTAGGTCATGTGAGGCCCGACTTATAAGGTTGAGTGAAGGTTTAACTCAGCGGTTGTGCAGCCCCTTGAAAGCACTTGATTTAAAAGGTTTGGTAGCCTGTGAAAGCCTTGTATTTTGACTTTTGATTTATATTTGACTCAAATATTTTTTTGAAGTTCATCATGTTTGGGCACCAATGAGGGCTATGATGCCTTATGCTTCATATATGAACCTATCCGGAGTTTATTAACCCGGTCTAGCTTTGGACTATAAGTTGCCAGTGTATGATGATCTTATATGCTTGGAAGCACTATGCTCTAAGTTTTGGGATGTTACCCCTGCTACGTACGGCGTTGTAAGATGGCGGTATATGTCAATGGAAAAGGGCATTGTGCGCTCCATCCTTTGGGTTATAATCCTTCCTGCAGAGGTATGATAAACCGGCAGTGTGAGTAAATATCACAGGTATGATATTTTGTTATGTCTATATAAGGTTATGATTGAACCAGCCCCGGTTATGGACTGCTTTTAGTCACGAGTGGTTTTTATATGGCATTATGACCCGCCTTGGGATAAACCACCAGGGTACTTGTGATCTATTTGTGTGTAGGTAAAATAATAAATCTGGACCGCATAGTTGATAAAATCATGCGCACAAGTGGCAGATCTTCAATTTGCAGATCAACAATGTCATGGAAAACAAAATGTGTACGATGGCACAACCGATCAAACGTTTAACAAGCCTATTACAAGGCATACAATGGCCCAATAAGGATAAGTGTTTTCATGATACAAGTATCAAAGCCTTATGGTGCATAAGCCAGTTCATGATTCCTGACGGGTTGAAGCCTCCGGGTCATCTTGTGTTTCTGCTTCCTTTTCGGCTCCTTGGTTATCCATCAGCTAGAAATCAGGCGTAGTCTAGTTGATATTGGTCAACACTCTAAACACAACTTCGTTATCAATAAGGTTTGATGGATCAATGTCGAGAGTGAAGGTGTGCTTACGAATTGGCAGGATGAGATCTGTCTTGTGATTAATCGGTGCCTTCACCTACTTATTATCAGCATCATAAACCGCCTGATATTGTGATAGCTTGGTCTCTTCAGCCAGCCAGGTTGCCAACGGACGCATTCACCTTACTATATCTGCAAAATCATATACACTGAAGGGCGTCCCATCTTCTTTTACACTTGGGGAATCGTTGGCCAGATCCTCTGGTTCAAGATTTTCTCGCGATGCTTTAGCCCAGCTTAGGGCACTTAAAGCGCCGCCTCTGGCAGAGGCTCGTTTCAGCTCTTCAATCCTCTCGGGCATTACTAACAACCTTTCCAATGTCTCCTTGATAAGAGTAGGCGACCGTTTTTTGAGCAGAGCAGCAGCAATGGTCCATTGAGCGCCAATATATAATTTTTCTACCATTGTGTAGACGGCCTACAACCGGACGCGTATGTCTGAGCCCAAATTGACGCTTCGAGAACCTGTGTCAGTTCATTTATTAAAAAGACGACACAATTTATAGCAGATTCATTGGGATGAATGGAATCGGGATTAATACTTATCGAAGATAGCTAGTGACATGTTATTGATTTGCTGCCTTAAGCCGACAGTACATCAATCACCGGCTTAAGAGCGGCTTCAGCTTCTTCTACTCTTTTCAGTAGAGCTACCTTTTCAGTTTCCCCACTATCTTTGTCAGCATTGAAGTTCTGCTTGACCTGCTCAATGTTTTCCAAAGAAGTCCTCAATTCTGATTGGGCCTTGGATGTTCCAGATTGTTGAGTCTTTATGTTGGCCTTCAGATCATTGAGTTGTGAGTCTGTCTCAGAAAGTTCAGCCTGTGATATAAGCATGGACATATATCATGCGTATGATTATTGATTAAGTCCCAAGCACAATACATGTATTTTCCTTGGCACTTGGGGGCTAATGTATATTCCTCTTAAGAATTTTTTGAAGTCCCAAGCACAATGCAAGTATTATACTTAGCACTTGGGGGCTAATGCATGTCGCTCTTTGTTAAAAACAGAATCATCGACTGACCCGGACGAATGATGCAATCTGGTTTATAAAGACTACAAATTGGATTGATGACTTCAACTAGGATGGTTAGTCCTGATTTATTCATCATTGATTAAACCGGCCCTTGGGGGCTACTGAGGGAAATTTGATTTTTGTTACTTAAAGTCTTAGCTCAACATGCTAGTTAAACCGACCCTCGGGGGCTATGGATGCAAAGTTCATTTCTACTATTTAAAGTCCCAGCTTAACATGATGATATTAGGTCGGCCCTTGGGGGCTACTAGTGATGATGTGCGATTCTTTATGGCAACTGGAAAGTCTACAACATATTAAAAATTATGTCATATCCTATAGACTTGGAGGTTGATGGACAGGTAATTATGAAAGAGAATAGTGATGGAATTACCTCATAGCATTCCTTCATCAAATTAACCAAGCCGGCTTCAAAGTCATGGCTGGTGTAAAGACAGTTCACATAACCAGAGTGGATGTCTTGGGTGCTGAATTGGGCATAGCTATCTAAGTGTACCTTCCACTTGCCTTTATCTTCAGCAGAAATTTCTTCTTTGGCGCTATGCTTATATAAGACAGTGTGGTGCCCCAGTGCTGTGAAACCAAACCCTATGGCGACTACATAGTTAGTTTTTTCCTTAGAAGGCTTAACCTGGATTGGCGGCTTAGAGATGGCCGGCTCAGCATCCATGCGGTCTGTGGAGACTTCATGATCTTGAGGTGGCGGATCATCAATAATATCTTCAACAATTGGGTGAGAGAGTTCTGGCTGTTGTTGCTCTGGCTCAGATGGATTGACATCGTCGACTTGCTTATTCAGCTTCGCCTTTTTGCTGGGTTTGGCCTGGCCCCTGCAAATAAGAAGTATAAAGAGGTCAGTATAATAATCAGGCATAAGGTTTCAGTGATTGAATATACTCTTACCCAGGTACAGTCTTGAAAGCTAGGATTTGAGTTCCCGTTGACTCGCTAGAGGAGGAATGAGAAGTCCCCTGATAGTTTGAATCAGACGGGTTAAGAGGTTGTCGGAAATAACCCGCCTTGGGATAAAGTATATGAGAAATATGTAAGACCTCTGGGCAGCGTTTGCGAATCGGGGACCAGCGGCTCCGTTGGGCACAACGGTTTGGTCAACCCGTCCCGAGGGAGGTGCACACGTTGCGGCCGCATCCATGGTGGGAGCGGCCGGAGGGTGGCGATTCGCCCCGGTTCACGCGCCCTTGCTGCGGCTATGCCCGTTGGTGGGAGAGAGGGGCGTAGATGGAGTAAACCCATCGCCCGCACCCTAGGGAGCATAGCCGTCGGGGTGTTGTTGATGCTGCTCTCGTCTGATGCCTCTGGCTCCTGCGTCGGACGCGGGAGAAGTGGTGAAGGGGCCGCCTGCTCTGACCACATCTCCAGCAGCGCCCGCGTCATCGCGTGTCTCTGCACCTCCCACAGCGTTAGAGGCGGCGGGCGGCAGAGCCTTTGAGGTGGATGGGTGAGCTGAAGGATTGGATTTCTTCTTGGGTGCCATGGTCGATGTCACCGTGAAAGACGGAGTTGGTGATGGAGATGACGCGTTGCACACGCCTTCAGGTTCGCGCAAGCGAGACCCCTACCTGGCGTGCCAAAGATGTCGTGGGAAACCACGACCACCTATGGGACCAGAAGGCCCCTTGCTGGTTCGGCAGGGGGACGTCCCGTTGCACAAAGAGTAGACGAGTGTGGGGCAGCATTTTAGAGATCACACAGGCAATTTTACCCAGGTTCGGGCTGCTGCGAGGCATAAAACCCTACTCCTGCTTTGGTGTATTGATGGTGGAAAGGTGGTGGTGGAGCATAGTACACTTGCCCAGCAGGGATTGCCTCAGGGCGGCAGTAGCTACGCGTGTATGAGGGTGTGAGTTATCCAACCTTCTAACCCTATCTACAGTTGCCATAGGCCTCCTTTTATAGATCAAGGGTTTACCACAATGGCAAAGTAGTCATTATGCACTGATAAGATAGCAAACAGTGGTATCATACCTAACTCTGCGGGCTGACAGCTCGCATTAAATGCACCGCTCAACGTCACATCGTTGGTTGCCCGGCAAGGCTTGCCGGGTTATCTTGCCAGCTCCTTGCATGCTTGTTCAACACTTTGCAGGACGAGTGTCATCTGTGGGTTTTTCCTGTAGGGAGAGGCTGCCATGTGGCGAATGGCTTCCACTTAGCCACTTTGTGACTTGACACCGCATTGATCGACGGCGTGAGTCATGGTGGAGTGGTTGGTGAGGTGGTCTCTTCTTTGTGTGTCCCGGCAAGCCCTGCTTGGACGCCTTGGTTGTCTCCTTCTAGGTGTGTCCTCGCCCTTTGCTGGTCAGGCGACCTTTCCCCTGATGGTGTCTTGCTTCTCTGGCTTGATCCTGGTCCCTCTGATCTATATGTTGGTCCTTCGAATCTCTTAGTCCCCTGAACTCTGACTTGGGCTGGCTTGATCCTGGTCCCTCTGATCTGTATGTTGCAATTTTCATTCTGTTGGATTCAGCTTCAATATTTATCTATCAATGTGCTAATGGACGTCAACCTCTTCAGGATGGCTCCTCCAACGCGCACGACTCCGAATCCTGATCCACCACCTCCACCTCCTCCGGAGGCATGGCAAGCTGTGATGGCCGCAACCAATGCAAACACACAGTTGATCATGCAAATTCTTCAAGAGCGCAATCAAGGCAACCAAGGGAATCAAGGCAGCAATCAGAATCACTTTGCTACACTCAACCAGTTCCTTGCTAACGGTCCAAAGACTTTCAACAATTGTGTTGAGGCAACCGATGCTGACGATTGGCTTGTGGCTCTGTGTAAGCATTTCGAGTGCAGTAACGTCGGGCCTGAGGACTTTGTCAAGTTCGCTTCCTTCCAACTCAAAGATCAGGCTGCAGAGTGGTTCCAGCAGTACAAGGACTCCAGAGGTGGACGTGTTATCACTTGGGATGATTTCCGTCGAGATTTCCGAGCTCATCATATTCCCCAGAGCGTGGTTGAAAGCAAGCGTGAGGAATTCCGCAATCTGAAGCAAGGCTCTTTGTCTGTCTATGACTACAACAAGTTGTTCCGGAAGCTCGCCCGCTTTGCCAAGCAGGACGTGCCTGATGAGAAGAGCATGATATATCAGTTCAGGGGCGGTCTCAGAGAAGATATTCAGCTCGCTCTTGTCCTCTTTGAGCCCTTGAGATACGATGAGTTCTACAACATGGCACTGAAGCAAGAGGCTGCTCAGTTGAGGTGTGATGCTTCCAAGAAGCGAGTCAGAGATGTTACTCCTTCTTCCTCTACTCAAGTGGCCAAGCAACAGAAGTATTGGCTTCCTCCTCCTCCGTTCCGTCAGCCGTATCAGCAGAAGAGCAAAGGTGGCAGTGGTTCTTTCCACCCACCCAACCCTGGCTTTCAGAACAAGACTTCGTCTCAAGCTCCAAGATCGAGTGCTCCGTATCACCGTTCGCTATCAGAGGTCACGTGCAACAAGTGCCAACAGAAGGGTCACTATGCCAACAAGTGTTTCAACCAGAGGCGTCTTCCTCCTCCTCCTCCTGTCAGATCGGCAAGTACAGCTGTGGTCAAGCATAACCCCAAGTACGCCAAGGTCAATATGGTGAATGCAGCTCAGGCAGAGGACTCGTCAGATGTGATCATGGGTAACCTTCCTGTTAATGATGTTCCTGCAAAAGTTCTTTTTGACATAGGTGCATCGCATTGCTTTATCTCGAGACCTTTTGCATCTAAGCATGGGTGGTTTTCTCTAGTTATGCATAAGCCATTAGCAGTCGTCTCTCCGGGTAGATGCTTGCTTGCTAACTACGAATTTCCGGATATTTCCATCTCGATGGGTGATTTCAAGTTTCTGGCTTCCCCAATGATCCTTGGTAACTCATATATTGATCTTATTCTCGGAATGGATTGGCTTTCTAAGCACAAGGCTCAGCTTGATTGTGCAGCCAGGCAGATTCAATTGACTCATTCATCTGAGGATGTAATTGTCTTTGCCGCTCGGGATAATACCATCTGTCTATTTTCTCTCAATGAGAAGGGTGAACTAGATGCTATCTCGCAGATTCCAGTCGTTTGCGAATATCAAGATGTCTTTCCAGAAGAGCTTCCAGGAATGCCTCCGCACTGGCCAGTTGAATTCGTTATTGATCTTGAGCCTGGCACGGAACCGGTGTGCAAACGTCCTTACAAGCTCGGACCTGAAGAGTTGAAGGAGCTGAAGAAGCAACTCGATATTCAAGAGAAAATGGGTCTCATCCGGCCTAGTTCTTCTCCGTGGGGTTGTGGTGTTCTTTTTGTGAAGAAGAAGGATGGAACGGACCGACTTTGTGTTGATTACCGTCCAGTGAACAAGAAAACCATCAAGAACAAATACCCACTTCCCAACATCAATGAGCTGTTCGAACAACTCAAAGGTGCTCGAGTATTCTCCAAGCTTGATCTCCGTATGGGTTATCATCAGATTCAAATCCGTGAGCAAGATATTCCCAAGACGGCTTTCAGGACAAGCTTTGGTTCATATGAATACACTGTCATGTCTTTTGGTCTCATCAACGCTCCTCCGACGTTCTCTCGCATGATGAACTTCATCTTCAACGCCTACACCAATGACTTCATTTTGGTCTATCTCGCTGACATTCTGGTTTTCTCGAAGAACAGGGAAGATCATGCCAAGCACTTGCGTTTGGTTCTTGATAAGCTCAGGGAACATCAGTTCTACGCTAAGTTCTCCAAGTGTGAATTTTGGCTTGATGAGGTTCTTTATCTTGGTCATATCATCTCTGCCAAGGGCATTGCCGTGAATCCTGAGAAGGTGTCTGCAATTGTGAAATGGGAACCTCCTCAGAACGTGAAGCAACTCCGCAGTTTTCTCGATCTCGCAAGCTATTGCCGAAGATTCGTTGAAAACTTTTCTAAGATCGCGAAGCCTCTCTCTAATCTTCTTCAGAAGCACGTCAAGTTCGTTTGGTCTCCGGAGTGTCATATTGCTTTCAACACTTTGAAAGAGAAATTGATCACTACTCCAGTTCTGACTCCGCCTGATGAATCCAAGCCGTACGAGGTCTTTTGTGATGCCTCTCTCCAAGGTCTTGGCGTAGTATTGATGCAAGAGAAGAAAGTTGTTGCTTATACCTCTCGCCAGTTGAAGCCTAATGAGAAGAACTACCCCACTCATGATCTCGAGTTGGCGGCAGTTGTGCATGCTCTTTTGACTTGGAGACATCTTCTATTGGGTAGAAAAGTGGACATTTTCACTGATCACAAGAGTCTCAAGTACATCTTCACTCAGCCTAATCTCAACCTCAGGCAAACTCGATGGGTCAAAATGATTCAAGAGTATAATCCGAGTATCGAGTATACTCGAGGCAAGGCTAATGTGATTGCTGACGCATTGAGCAGGAAAGCTTAGTGCAACAGTCTGATTCTTAAGCCTTATCAACCCGAGCTTTGTGACGCTTTCCGCAAACTTAATCTGCAAATTGTTCCTCAATGTTTCCTCGCCAACCTTCAAGTCTCTCCTACCTTAGAAGACCAGATTTGCCAAGCCCAGCTTCTTGATGCTATGGTGAAAAAGGTGAAGATTGGGATTGCCAAGAGTCAGTCCAAGTACAAGTGCTACCGCCTTGATGACAAGGACACTCTCTTCTTCGAGAATCGTATTGTTGTACCCAAAGGTGAACTTCGTAAAGTCATCATGAACGAGGCTCACAATTCTCTCCTCTCCATCCACCCTGGGAGCACGAAGATGTACCAGGACCTTAAGCAAGCTTATTGGTGGACTCGAATGAAGCGCGAGATCGCTCAATTCGTGAATGAATGTGATGTCTGCAGAAGAATGAAGGCAGAACACCAAAGGCCAGCAGGTCTCCTCCAACCTCTTGCCATTCCAGAATGGAAGTTTAACCACATTGAAATGGACTTCGTGACTGGGTTTCCAAAGTCCAAGCGTGTCAATGATGCTATATTCGTTGTCATCGACAAACTCACCAAAGTGGCTCATTTTCTGCCTATCAAAGAGTCGATCACTGCAACTCAATTGGCGAAACTCTATACCTCTCATATTGTCTCTCTGCACGGTATTCCACAAGTGATCTCTTCAGATCGTGGCAGCATCTTTACCTTGAAGTTTTGGGATTCTTTTCAGAAGGCCATGGGAACGAACATCCGCTTCAGCATAGCTTTCCATCCTCAAACAAGCGGTCAAGTCGAGCGTGTCAACCAGATTCTTGAAGATATGCTCAGGGCTTGTGTGATCTCCTTCGGCATGAAGTCGGAGGACGGAGGATTGTCTTCCTTATGCTGAATTCTCCTACAACAACAGTTTTCAAGCAAGTTTGGGCAAGGCCCCATTTGAAATTATGTATGGCAGGAAGTGCCGTACCCCTCTCAACTGGTCTGAAACCGGTGAACGTCAGCTTTTGGGTAATGACTTAATCACAGAGGCAGAAGAAATGTGCAAAGTCATTCGTGATAAACTCAAAGCAGCCCAATCACGCCAGAAGAGCTACTGTGATTGTAAGCACTGTGATTTGGCCTTCGAGATCGGAGATCATGTTTACCTCTGTGTCTCTCCTATGAAAGGTACTCGTCGCTTCGGTATCAAAGGGAAGCTTGCCCCTAGATACGTGGGACCTTTCAAGATTGTCAGCAAGAGAGGCGACCTCGCCTATCAACTCGAGCTTCCTTCAAACTTTGCAAATGTTCATGACGTGTTCCATGTCTCTCAGCTTCGAAAGTGCTTCAAGACTCCCGACCGCACCGTCAACTTTGAGGAATTGAGCTCCAAGAAGATCTCTCCTATCATGAGCACCCAGTTGCTATTCTTGAAGAGACTGAACGCAAGACTCGCAACAAGTCAATCAAATTTCTCAAAGTCAAGTGGTCACACCATTCCGACCGTGAAGCTACCTGGGAACGCGAGGATCACCTCCGTTCTGAGTATCCGGCGTTCTTTCAGTCCTAGATCTCGGGACGAGATCCTTTCGTAGTGGTGGAGTGTTGTAACACCCCGGATGTAACTTTCCCAATTTGTACTCCAACTCTTGTCGTTTCCGGCGTTAAGTTATATTTATTTCCTCGGGTTCGGGTTTTGTCTCCATGTGTTGTTGTCATCGTCATGCATCTCATATCATGTCATCATGTGCATTGCATCTGCATACGTGTTCGTCTCATGCATTCGAGCATTTTCCCCGTTGTCCGTTTTGCATTCCAGCGCTTCGTTCTCCTCTGGTGGCCATTTCTAGCTTTCTTTCGTGTGTGTGGATTAAACATTTCCAGATTGGACCGAGACTTGCCAAGCGGCCTTGGTTTACTACGGGTAGACCGCCTGTCAAGTTTCGTATCATTTGGACTTCGTTTGATACTCCAACGGTTAACCGAGGGACCGAAAAGGCTTCGTGTGTGTTGCAGCCCAACACCCCTCCAATTTGGCCCAAAACCCACCTAACTCTGCTCCATCATCTAGAGCGTTCGATCACGACCGCGTGGCCGAAAACCGCACCTCATTTGGACTCCCCTAGCTCCTCCTATGCCTATTTAAAGACCCCTCCGTTTTCTTCTTCTTCTTCCCCCCTGAAACCCTAGATCCAACCCACCGCGCTGCACCGGACAAAAATCCCGCCGCCGGACTTTGTCCGCCCCGCCGCCCGCGCTAACCGGAAGGCGCCACGTGTTCCGCCGCCCCCTCCGCCGCCGCGGCCCGGCGAGCCCGCAGCGGGCCCGCTCGGCCCATCCGCGCCGCCACCGCCTCTCCGCCCGCACGCTGCGCCGCTCCGCCGCCTCCCCCGCTCCGTCCGTCGGCAGCCGCCGCCGCCCGAGGACGCCTGCTACCTCGCCTTGCCGCGGGTCGTCGCCTCCGCCACGAGCCGCCGTCGCCAGACCGCGTCGCCGGCCCCGCCGCCTCCGCCCGCCCCGCGTCGCCCCGCCGGCCCCGCCGCCTCCTCCGGCCTCGCCCCTCGCCTCGGCCTCTCCCTCCGGCGCAGGCGAACAGGAGCTCCAGCGAGAGCTCCGGTGGACCTCGGATTGCGTGCCCGATCTAGATCCGGTTCGCGATGAACAGTAAACCCTAGAGGTTGATTTTTTTGCCTAAGTCCCGAAATTCTCAGTCCATATGTACATGTTCGTAGCCCCGTAACTTTGCATCCATAGCTCCGATTCATGCATATAACATATCAAAATGCTTATCTCAGAGAGTAAACCATTTCATTCCATTGCATCATTTTCATTTGGGTTCATCTTGATGCCTGAAATGCTGTTAGAAGAGGGCTACTTGAGTTAATTGTCAGATCTGCTACTCCGTTTAGCACTTTTGTCATTTCTTCCATGATTATTGTGTGCATGATATGCCCGTGAGTTCTACATGTGTTTTGTTAAGGGTTTTGTCATCTTTCCATAGGTGCAACCCATGTATTTTTGTGATGTGTGTGGTGACTTGGGCAAGCTTGCAAAGTGGTGCACTTGCTAATTCTGTTTTCAGGGACTTAGTAATTCCACTAAGTCCTTGATCTGTTTATTTCATGATGCCATATGTTCATGTTGTTTCCTAGTGATCCGTGCCTCTTTTGAGGATGATCAGTAAGGATATTTTGTTAATATTGCAGTGCCCTATCCATCCATGTCTTTGTTTGCAATTATGGAGCAACCTAGATTGAGTCAATCGAGCTCTACTTTTGCTACTTTGTGAATCTGGGCAAATTGTCAACTTGTTTGCAATTTTGCCGATGATGTTGTAGTTGATCCGTGCATGCTATGTTATTGTTCTTGCCATCTCTAGCTCGTATTTTGTGCCTTCTTGATGGGTGTATGATTTTATTTCCATGACTTGCACCGTAGTGAGTGCATCGAGCTCGTAAATATGCCTACTTGAGTTATGTTTCAGCATGTGTCAGTTTTTCAGTCTGAAAACTGATTATGTTTTTGCTATGTTCACATGCTTGCAATTGTACTTTCTGGTCCTTTTTGGCTCAAGGTCACTAAGGGACTTTTGTTAAGCTCTTTGAGTAGCTCCATGCCATGCTTTACTTTGTCATGATCAGGTCCTGTAGCATGTAGTTTTGTTGCTCCGAAGAGGGCTACCTGATCTGAAATTCCAGACAAGGGTTAATTTCACCAAGTCTGAGATCTGTTTGTCATATGCATTTTTTCCATGCTTGTTTGAACCTGTTAATGGATGATTTGGCCGTAGCTCAGTGCTAGACTTTTGTTAAGCATCTTGTGTGCATCCCAGACATGTATTTTATTGTCATATTTGGGTGTTGTAGCATGTTCATCTCATTGCATTTAGATGCCTACTTGCTGTAAATCGCAGACCGGTGTCATTTTTGAATCGCTTGCCATTTCCAAACCGTAACTCCGATTCCGGCGTTCTTTATATCGTTTTCAAGAAATTTCGTCTCATCTTTCCAGTGGCACACTTGGATTTCCAAGTAGAGGACAGGTTCATGCATTTCCTGTCATATCTTGCATTTTGTATCCCGCATTGCATCCCGCATAGCATATCATCATTGCATCATGTCGCTTGATCCTTGCACGTGGTTGATTGTATCCTTGTTGCTTGTTTGTCTTGTTTGGGTAGATCCGGGAGACGAGTTCGATAACAAGGAGCCCATTGAGTTTGCTTTGTAGGATCCAGTCAAATCTGACAACTGTGCGGGCAAGATGATCATACCCTCGAAATCACTACTATCTTTGCTATGCTAGTTTGCTCGCTCTTTTGCTATGCCATTGCTACGATGCCTACCACTTGCTTGCAAGCCTCCCAAATTTCCATGTCAAACCTCTAACCCACCATGTCCTAGCAAACCGTTGATTGGCTATGTTACCGCTTTGCTCAGCCCCTCTTATAGCGTTGCTAGTTGCAGGTGAAGATTGGAGGCCGTTCCTTGTTGGAACATTTATTTACTTCTTGGGATATCATTATATTGCCATGTTATCTTAATGCATCTATATACTTGGTAAAGGGTAGAAGGCTCGGCCTCTCGCCTAGTGTTTTGTTCCACTCTTGCCGCCCTAGTTTCCGTCATATCGGTGTTATGTTCCCGGATTTTGCGTTCCTTACGCGGTTGGGTTATAATGGGAACCCCTTGATATTTCGCCTTGATTAAAGCTTTTCCAGCAATGCCCAACCTTGGTTTTACCATTTGCCACCTAGCCTTTTCTTTCCCTTGGGTTCTGCAGACTCAAGGGTCATCATTATTTTAAGCCCCCCGGGCCAGTGCTCCTCTGAGTGTTGGTCCAAACTGTCAGCCGCCGGTGGCTACCAGGGGCAACTCTGGGATGGCCTACCGGAAGTTTAGACAATCTGAGTGTGCCCTGAGAAAGAGATATGTGCAGCTCCTATCAGGATTTGTCGGCACATTCGGGCGGTGTTGCTGGTCTTTTTTTAACCTGTCGAAATGTCTTGAGTAACCAAGATACCGAGTCTAATCGGAACGTCTTGGGAGGAGGTCTATTCCTTCGTTGACCGTGAGAGCTTGTCATGGGCTAAGTTGGGACTCCCCTGCAGGGATTTGAACTTTCGAAAGCCGTGCCCGCGGTTATGGGCAGATGGGAATTTGTTAATGTCCGGTTGTAGATAACTTGAACCTTAATTAATTAAAATGAATCAACTGAGTGTGTTACCGTGATGGCCACTTCTCGGCGGAGTCCGGGAAGTGGACACGTATTGGAGTAATGTTTGCGCAGGTTTCTCTCTAGTTTCTCGCTCGCGCTTTGCCTCCTCTTCTCGCTCTCCTTTGCGAATAAGTTGGCCACCATACTTGCTAGTCGCTTGCTGCAGCTCCACTTATATTTACCTTGCCATACCTATAAGCTAAAATAGTCTTGATCGCGAGGGTGAGAGATTGCTGAGTCCTTGTTGCTCACAGATTACTATTACACCAGATGCAGGGCCTGATGATTCCGCTTCAGGAGACGCGTATGAGCTCAAGTGGGAGTTCGACGAAGACTCTCAACGTTACTATGTTTCCTTTCTCGATGATCAGTAGTGGTGTCCAGTTGGGGGTGAACGGGACCGTGTCGCTTGTTGGGTTCTCTTTTATTTTGGCACCGTAGTCGGGCCATGAGTGTTTGGATGATGTAATGTTATTTATGTACTTGATTGACGTGGCGAGTGTAAGCCAACTATGTTGTCTCCCCTTTTATTATCATATTACATGGGATGTTGTGAAGATTGCCTAACTTGCGACATATGCCTTCAATGCGATTATGTCCCTAAGTTGTGCCTCGACACGTGGGAGCTATAGTCGCATCGAGGGTGTTACACGCCTTCACTGGCGGCCATCAAGAGCCAGGCCCACCCAGCGACTTGCAGCTTCTCAAGTAGAAGGAAGGAGAAATCCTTTGCAAGTATTTACAGAGATTCAGCAAAGTTCAAAGAAACATCCCAAATATCCATTTGTCAGTTGTGGTAGCTGCCTTCTAGTCCAATGTGTGCAACCGCCGGATTCGTTCCAAGATGAATGTGTGGTTGCCCAAGACTGTGAAGGAGCTCTACACCCTAGTGGATAAGTGTGCTCAGATGGAGGAGGGAAGGAAGTTGCCAGGAGAGGAAAATTGCACCAAAGTTGATTCAGAATATGATGATGAATCAACCAGCCAGAAGAAGAGCAAGAAGCGCAGTAACTAGGGAGGGATAAGGCAGTAATGATTGTTGAAGAATCGGGTACACCTAGTACTGGCAAGAAGTCCAAAGCTAAGGCCCCCAGCAAGGAAGATGCCGTGTGCACTGACTGACGGGAAGCCGATGCTACCGAGAAAGCCGGGAAAGGTGATGGGCCGTATTGCAAGATTCATTGGACCAAGGGCCACGACCTTCAAGAGTGTTATCAGGTTGAGCAACTTGTCAAGAGATAGAGAGCAGAGTATGAGAAGTGTAACAATGAGAAAGGTCGAAATGTTGCTGGCGGCAAGGGTCGAGGTGGTGAAGTAAATCGCCCCGGGAAACCATTTCAGAACCAAGGAAAACCCGCCAGAAGCCGAGAGAAGGAAGCCTGTGATGATGAGAGCGATGGAGGGGATGAAGAGGAAACCAATGAGCAAGAATTTTAGAAGGCCACTGACACCTTGGTCATTGACGGGGGAGCAGCTCTGCACACCTCTCACCACCAACTTAAGCGGTGGGCACAAGATGTTTATGAAGTTGAACCAGCGCTAGAGGCCCGAAAGCCGCTCAGGTGGTCTCATACGCCCATCATCTTTGATAAAGAGGATCACCCTAGCCGTACCACCGCGGTAGGGTGTTTGCCATTGTTGGTCTCCCCAACAATTCACAGCCTCAAGGTCACAAAGATGTTGGTGGACGACGGGGCTGGGTCAAATCTTATCTCCCTAGCAGTCATCAGCAAGCTTTAGATGGTAGACGAAGAGCTAGAGGTTACTAGCATGTTTCAAGGAGTTAATCCCGGTAGGAGCCATTTCAAGGGAAAGATCACGTTGCTGGTAATGTTCAGGGGAGTACTAAATTACCGTACTGAGAAGATTGTGTTTGACATGGGATTCTTGGTAGCCCAGCCCTCGCTAAGTTCATGGAGGCATCCCTCTATGCCTACAACAGCTTGAAGATGCCTGGGCCACTGGGAGTCATCACCATCCCATCAGATGTGAAGGATGCAATCATTTGTGTGGACAAGATGTACCGGTACGCGGTCACGGCAGAGGCATCGTCAATAGTGGTTCCCGCTAAGGAAAACAAAGGAAAAAGGGAGATTGTAGGAGCTCCGTCAAAGAATCCGGGAAGCGTGCCCCCTCCGAGTGCACGGCACCAGAGTGTTCCAACAGCAAGAGATCCAAGGTCGCTGCGCCCCAAGTGAAGAATGTCCCAGCAGGGCTGGCTGGCATTGACTGTACTTTCACTATCAGCGCCACCCTCGATGACAAATAGGAAAGCGCACTTGTTGCCTTCGTACGGGCGAATATCGATGTGTTTGCTTGGCAACCATCTGATATCCCCGGTGTTCCCAAGGAAGTAATCGAGCACCACCTTGCTGTCTGCGCACATGCCCGACCTGTCAAGCAGAAAGTCCAAAAGCAGGCCTTGGAGAACCAATAGTTCATTACAGAAGAGAGCAGGAAACTTGAGGCAGCTGGTTTGCTGAGAGGATTGCTGCATCCCGTGTGGTTGATAAATCCAGTGGTACTCCGGAAGGCTAATGGGAAGTGGAGGCTTTGCGTAGATTTCACAAATCTCAACAAAGCATCCCTTGTACCGCATCGATCATATTGTGGATTCCACTTCAGGTTGTGATTTGCTCTCTTTTTTGGATGCATATTCTAGGTATCACCAAATCTTCATGTCCAAGGAAGATGATGAGAAGACGTCGTTCATTACCCCATGTCGTATGTACTGTTTTGTCCGCATGCCATTCAGACTAAAGAGTGCCAGGTCCACTTTTGCAAGGGCAGTCAGCCACAGCTGCACAGAAACATGGAAGCTTATATGGACGACATTGCGGTCAAGAACAAGGATAGAGCCACCCTTATTCAGGATTTGGAGGAGATGTTTGCTAATATGCACAAGATCAATTTGAAGCTCAACCCAGAGAAGTGTGTATTTTGTGTTCCCTCAGGCAAGTTGCTTGGGTTTTGTGTCCCATCGCGGGATCGAAGCCAACCCCGACAAGATCCATCGAGCATATCCAAGCGCCAAGGACAGTTAAGGATGTGAGGCGTCTGATAGGATGCGTTGCCGCGCTAAGAAGATTCATCTCCAAGTCTGCCAAGCGCGCCTTGCCGTTCTTCAAAATTTTGAAGAAGGCATGGCCTATGAAGTGGACCCCGGAAGTAGATGCAACTTTGCAAGAGTTGAAGGCTTACTTGTCCTCTATGCCTACCTTGGTTGCTCCCAAACCCTAGGAGTCATTGGTGCTGTACTTAGCGGCAACCAACTAGGTGGTTAGTGTAGCCTTGGTAGCGTTGGGAGAAGTGGATGAGGCATAGAGTGAACAGGGACCGGCAGACTCAGGGAAGGATCAAGACAACAATGAGCATGGCAAAGAGAGCAACCATAAGGACGCGGCAATGAAGAAAGTGGTGCAGCGCCTAGTGTACGTCGTTAGCTCCCTATTACTAGGGGCAAGATCGAGGTACTCTGGCATGCAAAAGTTGATCTTTGGTCTCATCATGGCCTCAAGGAAACCGCGCCACTACTTCCAAGCCCATGAGACCACAATTGTCATTCGTTTCCCACTGCAAACGATACTCCGAAACCC
The DNA here is from genome assembly GCF_003073215.2 of Triticum urartu. Classification (NCBI taxonomy): domain Eukaryota; kingdom Viridiplantae; phylum Streptophyta; class Magnoliopsida; order Poales; family Poaceae; genus Triticum; species Triticum urartu. The sequence goes on from NC_053023.1 coordinate 267,680,366, forward strand.
TGAGGCTACAGGCAGAATAGTGGAATGGGCTTTGTCAGATTCGGGGTTCCGCAGACCCTTGAGAGGTTCGAACACTGGGGTGCGTGCGAAGAACTTCCCCTTCCCAGCCCGCCTGCTCAATGATTCCATGGCCTACCTCGACGAACCCAAGAGACAAGAGACACAGTAGTTTATCTTGGTTTGGGTCACCTTGCAGTGTAATACCATACTCCAGCATTGTGGTGGATTGCCTCGAGGGGCTGAGGATGAACTAGTACATCGGTTGAACAACCTCAGGAGGTGAGGTGTTCTTAAGCTCGATGAGCTGGTGGGTGAGAGGGTGATTTGAATGATCCATCCCCCTCTATGCATGGTGGCGGCTAAGTCCCAAATGTAAGGCGGGAAGGGATCCCACAACGGCCAAATTTGAAGGGGGACACCTAGTACAAGCTATCCGAACAAAAGTAGTCTTTGACTGCAAAAGGCTCTAGTGGTGACGCTGCGGTGGGCTCCGTGATGACCTCCGTCCTGCCATCCTGGCGGTCTTGGTCTTGTTGCACCGATATGGTAACCTTTGCTTGATATCTCCGCTCCTTGGGACCCAGCCTGGTGAGGCCGCCCCCAGGGAGGTCTTGTTGTTGCATCCTAGCGAGGCTCGGCCCCTCGCGAGGGTCTTGGGTTGTTGTTCCTGAAGGTGGGCTATACCAGGCCGTTGTCGGAGCCACGTCATGGGCCCCAGTCAGGCAAGTCTGGGTATCCCCATTCCCAGAACGCCGATAGTAGCCCCCGGGACCAGGTGCGCTTGAACTTGGCTTCGAGGTGAAGCCAAAGGGCCAGGGTGGAGCGTTGCGAGCCCAACCTCCTGTGGCATTGGTTGACGCCTAGTGATTAATGAGACTTGGGCACCTATGCTCCCCCACTGTCTTGGTGACTGCTCCTGGCTGACAAAAAGGCTGGCGCCCACTGCAGGGCTTTCATTGCCTTCCCTTCGTCTTGCACCAGAACCCCTTACTCCTTCTCACCCAAAGAGCGTTCAGATCCACCGAAACTCTCCCCCAAGCCAGCATCCGATGGCCACCAGCAAAGCAGGGGCCACGCGCTCGCCCTCCTGGTTCAAGCCTGCCCTGAGCGCGTCTACATTCACGGAGAAGAACCTCGTCTCCTCGCTCCTAGTGACGGCGGGCAAAAGCAATGAAGCAGGAGAGATAGCGCTCAGGGCCGGCTCCGTTAAGCCGGAAGCATTGGGCGGTTCCTCCTATCCGTTCTTCTCGCACAGCGTCTTCGTCGGGCTGGTCCCCCCTTTCTCTGACTTCTTCTACACCATCCTCCGCCATTATAATCTCCACGCCCTCGATCTTCATCCCAACACTATCCTCCTCCTATTGATCTTTACCTTCTACTGCGAGGCGTTCGCAGGGGTGATGTCGTCCGTGGCACTCCTCCGCCATTTCTTCCACCTCTGGGTCAAGGAGGGCCAGTGTTCGGGGTGTGCTAACTCCATCGAGGCCAACGACAGGAACATAATCTCGCGAGACGGGAAGAAGGTGAAGGACTTCTGGAACAAGTGGGTCGTCATCGACGCCAACCGGTCCTACCCTCAGCAGGAGCTGCCGATCGGTCTGCCAGCGCCTCATGAGGGACGGAATCACGAGAAGCTCACCGTTCCCCGGGTGGGGCAGTTGATGGAGAAGATCATGGCCGTACTGAAGCGGGATGACCCGAAGTCGGAGAAGCTGACGGGGGCCATGATTGTCAATGAGTTCCTGACCCAGCGCCTGGCTCCGCTCCAGGCGCGCTCGCGCTATCGGATTACAGGTTCCATCAAACCCTTGTGAGGTTCGAACTCTGGGGTATGCACAAAGAACACTCTCTTCCTAGCTCGCTCGCTCAATGATCCCACGGCCTAGTTTGACGGACCCAAAGAACAATAGACAAGGGGGTTTATAATGGTTCGGGCCACCTTATGGTGTAATACCCTACTCGAGTGTGTTGTGAATTGCCTTGAGGGGCTGAGGATGAACTAGTATAGTGGATGAACAACCTCAAGAGGTGAGGTGTACTTGGGCTCGATGAGCTGATGTGTGTGAGGATGATCTGAATGATCTCTCCTGCTACGGTGATGGCTAGGTCCTATTTATAGTGGCCTTGGTCCTCTTCCCAAATGTTAGGCGGGAAGGGATCCCACAACGGCCAAGTTTGAAGGGGGACAACTAGTACGAGCTATCCTGACAAAAGGTTGTCTTCGCATGCCAAAGGCTCTGGTGGTGATGCTGATGTGGGTTTCGCGATGACCTCCATCCTGCTGTCCTGGCGGTCTTGGTCTTGTTGCACTGATATGGAAACCTTTGCCCCATGCATTGGGACCCCGCGCCTGCGATTGCCTCCTTAGCACTAAAGAGGAAACTGGTACACTGCGCTCGCTAGCGCTCGCCCGGCCTTGGTCGTCATGGCTCACGTCACATGAACCTCACGAGATGCCCCTTGCATAGATATCTCCGCTCCTCGGGAGCCGTCCTAGTGAGGCCACCCCCAGGGAGGTCTTGGTGTCGTCCGCCTCGTGAGGCTTGGCCCGTCGCGAGGGTATTGGGTGGTCGCTGCTGAAGCTGGGCCGGACCAGGCCGTTGGTGGAGACACACTTTGGGCTGCAGGCAGGCATGTATGGGCACCCCCGGTCCCAGAACGCCGACAGTAGCCCCCAGGCCCAAGGCATGCTCGAGCTTGGCTTCGAGGCGAAGCCAAAGGGCATGTGCGGGGCGCCGTGGGCCCCAACCGCCTACAGCCTCGATTGAATTGTGGCTATTGGTGGTACGTGGGCGCCTCCACTCCCCCATTCAGCCTTGATATTCGCCAGGCTAGGCGGTCGTTGTTGGCAACACAGCTCCGCCTCCAGTGCTGGCAGCACGCTCCCACATCTCCTCCATCTCCCAGAAACAACAGTTTCCTCCCCTAGCCTAACGCGGCACCAATCCTCTCTGCTACCATGTCACCGAGTCTGAAGAAGAGGGGAAAGAAGACCCATACCTTAGTCCAAGCGCCGCCGGTCCTCAAGCCCGCCATCGAGTGGTCGATGGTGCTCAACCAGGAAGCGATGACAAGGTTTGCCTCGCGCTCACCGTAGATTCCAAAGAATGGAAGGAGATGGTGGCCTGACCTGCTTCCCACGCCGCTATTGATAGGAAGGCTACCGAGATCCCCATTCATCTTCACGCGCACTGGGCTGGCTTGATTCCCCCCTTCTCCGATTTCTTCAACGATGTGCTCTTGCATTACCAAGTCAATGCTCTACACCTGGATCCCTAGTCCATCATCCCCCTTCCCGTATTCGCCTTCGTTTGCGAGGCCAGGGTGTGCATTGCCCCTTCCATGGCTTTGCTTCGCCATTTCTTCTGACTGCATCTGACCGATGCCTGCTAGCGCTTGGGGTGCGTGACCCTCCAAGCCGTTGCGGCGATGGTCGGCTCGGGGATTGACTTCGAGCTCTCACCAGTTGTGGGCGGATGTCCGAAGCGGTGGGTATTCATGGATGCTAGCGTGCTCATCTCCCTGCTCCTACTCCCACGAGCACCAGTTGTCCCTAGCTCCGGCTGGGGGCATGCGAAGCTCGTTGACCAGCAGCTCACCCACGTCTGGTGTCGACTAGCAAGGCTGAAGGACCTTGGGGTGAAGGCACCTAATGTGGTGAAGTAGTTCACCCAGTGTCGCATTGCTCCGCTCCAGCATCACTCCCGGCCGATGTGGATCTTCTCCAGCAGCAGGGACTCCATAAGGGTTCATGTGTTCGCGCTTCCTCCTGAGGCGTTGTGAATGGTACTTGAGCTCTTGACAGGCGACCTGACGCCAGCTGAACTGCTGGAGGAGGGCTGCCTCTTGTACCACTACTCGAACATGGTGGAGTTCATGAGGCAGATGCCCCCCTTCGACGAATGGGGACTGCGCCCAGTCGGTCTTGCAGGGCACCGCAAGAGCCCAGATCTTGTGGTTCCCTTGTTTGCTGTCACCTTGGCGCTCACCCAGAAGTGTGTATAGGGGGGTGAGCGCCGAGGAATGCCAATGAAGTGGCCGCCAAGGAAGCGACGATGGTCATGGCTCCTAAGGCGGCGGTTCCTGGAGCTCGGGCGAGCTGCTTCGAGGTAGCGGTCGGAGGGCCGGCGCGGTCTGAGGCTCCCGATGTGGAAGCCCCCGAGGCCTAGGCGAGCCATGCTGGGGCAGAGGCTGAGGGGTCGACGCAGCTTGACGCCCCCGAGGTCATCCCCTCAGGAGCCCCGCCAACTGCCCCAGGCAACGGTGGTCGCGCCTAGGTCTTTGGCCTGCTTCGCCTGAACTTCGAGGCACTCCGCAAGAGGAAGGTGCCCCCTAGCCGCTGAGGAGCACAGACGGGAGCTCCAGGCCTTGATTGCTACCCTCGAGTAGCAGGTTGAGGCACGTCGGGTTGTCTTGTCGTCAATGAGGGGGGCGCCTTCCGAGGAGAAGGAGATCCAGATGTGTGAGGAGGCGCTGATGTTGGAGGGCTCACAGCTCAGCCTCGAGCTTGAGCGGTTGGAGATGAGGGAGAGCCATGTCACCATGGCCAAAGATGCTGTCACCGCGCATGAAGCCAAGATACAGGAGGAGGTTGCCCGAAGGGTGCCGAAGGCTCGTGTGGATCTCGCCAACGAGTATGACCTGAAGCTGATCTTCTCGGAGGCCGAAGCTGAGGGCAGGACCACCGCCCTTAGGTCTAGAATGGAGGAGGTTGAGCAGCGCGAGAGGACTGCTACAGCGGCTCAGACTTCTGCCCAGGCAGAATTGGCTGAGGCTCGCGCTGATCTACTTTCGCTTTAGCAGCAAATTGATGATGTTGCGCCCCTCGTGCAGCAGAACAGGGAGGAGGCATGTCGTCGACAGATGCTGCAGCGTGAGCACGCCCCCATGCTCCGGGCCCTCAGAGTGAGGGCCAAATCGAGCACTAGGCATCTTCTACGAGGAGAGCGTCCCTCATCCCCGTGGAAGACTACGCCAGCCACCTTCGCTTCTTCACTGACGTTGTGACGCGCTTGGAGGACCGGGCTATGAGGGCTCGCGAGCTAGTTGAGGAAAGGAGTCGGTGTCTCCTTGGGCACACGTTCTCACACGTCTTCAGCCATCTCCGGAACCTCGACCCCCACTTCGACTTTGACGGCTCCATTGCTCCAGTGCCCGAACCATCCAAGACAACCTATCACACTGGGTGAACAATCACGTGGACGCCCTGGTCAGGGCATTTGCCACCAAGGACGACGAGGTGGTGGTCGTGGCAGATGAAGACGGTGCAGTCGATGACGGCGAAGATGACGCTAGTGGCAGTGCCAGCAGTGTGTACGAGAGCGACTAGGACGATGTTGCGAGCGGCATTTCCGATTAAGCCGCGTTCTTTCACTCAAACCTGCACGCAGAGACTTGGACACGGCCCGTAGGGCATGAGAGAATTTGGGGGGGAGCCCCTCGTGTATGTAAATTGATGTTATATGTTTTAGGACGAACCTGAAACACGCTTTTGCAAGCTTGCGAGTCCCTCAGCAGGGTCATCGTTGTGACTTTCCTCGATCACTGTAGACCTTGAGCGGGCTTTGAGGTTGCTGATGCGTCCTTCTCCTGAGGGGACCCCCTGAGGGGCTCGCGAGGTTTCACATCTTCCTAGGAGCCTGCTGATCCGGCCGAGAGAGCCTCGCAAGGAACGGATGCCAGCAGCGGCAGGGTGTGCGCGCCATGATCCTGCGGCGATGGTACTCTCGACCCTGTGGGGTTGTCGGCACCCAGGCTTGCCTGAGCGCGGTTGTCGCACGCATACCACACCCACCCCTCGATCACGAGGCGCTCGCAAGGGGAGGGGAAGCAGGCGTGAGCCTCAAAATAAAGCATGCAACCAAAACGTAAGAAATCAACACGAACAAGAGAAGCCCCCCCCCCCCACATTCGTCAATAAAAAGGACCTCAAGTTCAATCAAAAAGAGCGGCGAATCAAGTTACAGAAAAGTGGATGAAAGCAAATGGCCGCGTCTGGCACCTACCTAGTCTTCTTGTCTTCCCACTAGCATGGAGCTAAGTGCTTTCATAGGCTGTGAGCATTATCATTTGGGGACAGTGTTGACGGCCAGCGCGGAGCATGGTGCTTCCACTAGGACATGGGCGGGAGCCCCCAAGGCCCGAGGGCGGCACTCCGGAGACTCCGGGGTGTGTACAGCCCTACTCATTATTACGCAAGAGTGTCACGAGCAGAGACCTTTATAGGCGTGGGCCTTGCTTCATATCGCCAGACGAGGGCCCCACCATGCACGACCCCCGACCACCATTGGGGCGTCCGGAAACCAGGACTCGCCAAGGGGCAAAGGGGACGCCGGCGGCACCCTCGGTGACCACAGGCCCTCTATCGGGGGGGAGGGCTCGCCGGCACCTCCCCCGGCAGAGGACCTACCTCCGTGCAGTGCCTTGCTCCGTGCGGCGCAGGGGGGGCCTTGCTATAGGCCCCGCCCACGCAGCCCCCAGTGCACCACTCCCGCCGGGGGCGGAGCCACCGCCCTGGGGTCTCCGACTACTACTGCGACCTGGTTCACCTGCAGCCCATGGTTAGTGTAAACTTCCTCCCGAGATGTTGGCTGCACCCCGCTGTGATCGTTGCTGAAGGGGTCGGTGAAGCCTCAAGCCGACTCATGGAAGGTCCCCGCTTCGGGCATTCTGTCCTCCTATCCTGGCTCGGGGAACGGGTTGGGGCCTACCCCCGGCATGTACCCCAGGTTCACCATGCGGAGCACGTAGGCGTCTTCAGTCACCCAACCGGAGCCATCCCCTGGATGCCCCGCGCCTTGAGCCACTAGCCGGGGCGCCTGGCCCTGGTGGCCGCTGGGTGGCACTCCAGCGCGTCCTCGGGTTTGTCCGTCACCGTTTGTCCCTCCTGGCGACAGCACCGTCGCGGTAGGACGGGTCGTGCCGGGGTCCATGTTGGTGTTGTCGAGTCCCCCTGGTGCTCCAAGGGGCGCGCGAGCTCGCCGGGGCCTGGCACACGCTTCCACCACAACCTGAGGCATGGGCAAGGAGCAGAAAGGCGGGATACCTCAGGAGGCAGCGTCCAGCAGCTCGGCGACGTGTTCCAGCAGCGCATCGCGGCTACTCTCCGCCAGCCAGCATCGCAGCAGCTCACGCGCCATGATGAGTGCAGTTCTCATGTTCGCCTGCTCCCATCGGGTGTGCGGTGCCGCTGCTGCATCGTAGCGTGAAGATCACGTGGTGGCGCGCGTGCGCCATGGCGCAACGGCGGAGGGCGTCGGTCTGCGCCGCCCGCATCCCACGGTGTTCAGCAGTTTGCGGGCCAACTGGAGTGCGGAGTTGAGGTCTTCTTGGGTGGACGGCGCCGCCCGGACGGGCCAAGAAGCCCAATGGTCGGCGTGGCTCCTCGGGTCGTCCGACATCGGAACCGCAGGGTGTTGACGGGTCGATCGATGGAAGAGGGGCTTTGGCACACCCCTACCTGGCGCGCCAAATGTTGGATTACGGGTTCCGGCAAACCCTTTTGAGGTTCGAACTCTCGGGTGCGCACGAAGAACACTCTCTTCCTAGCTCGCTTGCTCAACAATCCCACGACCTAGCTTGACAGACCCAAAGCACAAGAGATACTAGGGTTTATACTGGTTCGAGCCACCTTGTGGTGTAATACCCTACTCCAGTGTGTGGTGAACTGCCTCAAGGGGATGAGGATGAACTAGTATAGTGGATGAATAGCCTCAGGAGGTGAGGTGTTCTTAGGCTCGATGGGCTGATGTGTGTGAGGATGATCTAAATGATCTCTCCTGCTACGGAGATGGCTAGGTCCTATTTATAGTGGCCTTGGTCCTCTTCCCAAATTTTAGGAGGGAAGGGATCCCACAACGGCCATGTTTGAAGGGGGACAACTAGTACAAGCTATCCTGACAAAAGGTGCTCTTCGCCTGCCAAAGGGTTTGGTGGGGACGCTGCTATGGGCTCCAAGATGACCTCCATCCTACCGTCGTGGCGATCTTGGTCTTCTTGCACCGATATCGAAACCTTTGTCTGATGCCTCAGGACCCCACGCATGCGCTTGCCTCCTTAGCACCAAAGAGGAAATAGGTACACTGCGCTCGCTGGCGCCCGCCTGGCCTTGGTCGTCATGGCTCATGTCACGTGAACCTCATGAGATGCCCCCTCAATAGATATCTCCGCTCCTCAGGAGCCAGCCTTAGTGAGGCCACCCCCGGGAGGTCTTGGTGTCGTACGCCTCGCGAGGCTTGGCCCCTCACGAGGGTCTTGGGTGGTCGCTGCTGAAGCTGGGCCAGACCAGGCCGTTGGTGGAGCCACGCTTTGGGCCTCAGGCAGGCATGTCTGGGCACCCCAGGTCCCAGAACACCGACACGCGCCCCTTGTGGAAGCTCTCGGATGAAGGAGGTGACCTCCACCTGCGCTCGGACGACTTGCCCGAAGAGGAGCTGAAGAAGGCCCTGCGCCTCCTGGTCAGGAACGACCAGGGTTGCCCACCAGACACTCATCTTCCGCTATATCGCCACCTGGATGGGGAAGAGATTCCCGCCGCCATGCCTGTCTTCAACGAGCGCGGGCTCATACCACTGGTGCCCACCGGGCTCCCAGGATCCCCATCGAGTCTGACCAGGAGGAGAGGTCGGACTCAGAGGCGACCCGGGAGGGGGCAGGGAGACTTCTCCTCCACGCCAGACTAATCTCCTCCGCACCCTCCCCGACGACAACGACACATGCGACCACCCGGTGAGGGAGTCACCACACTCCGCTGGGGTCACCACGGGGTCTAAGGGAACCCCTCCGAAGAAGCCAAAGGTAGGGGTCCCGAAGAAGAGAAGATCGGGACTGATCCCCCGAGGCGGTGCTTTCGCTTCATCGCCGGCCGGCGCCGCTGTAGATCCGGGTGCCATGCCCTTGTCTGCCCCTGGGGCTCGCGCGTCGGTGCCCCAGCCCGCGAAGCCTGTGGGAATGGTGCTTCAGAAGAGGGCGAGGGATTACACTGCCGTGAACCAGTAAGTGCTCTACCTCGATCTTTTGTTCCATGTTCTTGCCATAGTATCTTGATGCCTTCCTCTTGTATGGCTAGGCCAATGTCGGTGGTGAAGAAATAGAAGGAGACGGCCGCAACACCCGAGACCCAGCAGCCTGCCATGGCCGCGCCACCTTTGGCACTGAAGGATGGTGGTGACTCCCGTCCTTCTCCGGCTGGGTCATCCTCGTGAGACTCAGAGGCCCGCCTCAAGAGAAGGCGGTCTCTGTAGCCAGGCCGGCTCCGGAGGTGCTCGCCCTCAGCTTGCCTGCTGAGGTCCCGAAGGCTCTGGAGCCCCCGGTGCCCTCTGCTGCTAACTTGCCAATCCTGGCATTGATACTGTCTCCTCCCCCTTCCATCACGCCATTGGGCAGTGATTCTCCTATTTCACCTGGTGCCTAGAGGAGGCTCTTTCTGCGCTGACCCAACTTCGCGACGATCTTCGAGGTGCCTACCATCTCCTGGCATCGGGACGTGTGGAGCTGATCTCGCGATGGCTGTGATCCGACGCGTCCGTCAGGGCGCCATAGAGCCATGCCTTAGCGGCCTTCGAGGAAGGTAAACAGGTTGTCGGCATGGCCGCGGCCGCCCATGACGTGGTGTTGAAGGATGATGAGGCTGCCAAGGATCGCTGCTGGGTGGCGGTGGCCGAGCTGGAGACCCTGCGCAACGAGCATGCCGCCGAGGCTCGTCATCACGAGGCGCGGGAGGAGGAGTTGAAGGCTCGAGAAGACACAGTCACCGATCGTGACACCGAGCCAGAGCAATCAGTGCGGAAGCAGGCCGCGGAGCGTGGCTGCCTGGAGAAGCTGAAGAAGGAGGTGGAGGCGGAGAAGGCCCAGCTAGAAACCAAGGCCAAAGTTCTTACTAAAGATCGTGCCGCCTACGATTCTCTTGAGCGGAGGTCCCGCGAGGCACTGCGGGACCTCTAAGGGAGGGGTTGAAGAAGCCATTGGTGACCACTGAGGAAGGCCCCACCGAGCTGCTCCCCAAACTGGCCACTGCGCTCGAGGGGCGTTGTCCTTGGTGTCAGCTCCATGGTGGAGGGAGAGGCCCACGCACTCTCCACCTCGGTTGTGACCCGCGTCTTCAGCCACCTCCATCTTTGTGACCCCAACTTTGACTTCAAAGCCTTTCTTGAGCTTGTGGACCTGTAGTGCTGCACTGCCGTTGCCGAAGCCGTGAAGGGCCCGGTGGAGGCCCTGCTGTGGAAGTTCCTTTCCATCGACCCCGCGCCCGCGGCCCAAGATGCCGCCGAACCTGCAGCCATGGCTGAAGGCAATGGCGATGGCGATGTTGTTGACGATGGGGCACCCCTCACGGATGACGGCGAAGCTCAAGGCTGAAGAAGAAGCTTGTTGGAGGCGTTCCCCTTCATCTTACCTCCTACAACATGTATCGTGCCTCGTGGAGGCATTAAAACTTATGTGTCTTCCAGCTTTTAAGAGACAGTGTTTCTTGTAATAATTTGCTAGGATTTTGCAATTTCCTTCCCGTTTGCTTTAACGTTCTGCATCGGCAGGGCCTGGCCCCGCGCGTACCTCAGCCCTCATTGGGTCGTCCGCATCCCCAAGGACGAGACCAAGGGTGAAGGGATACATGACCAGTTAGGCCCCTGAGTCACAATGCTCAAGAGTCCCCTTTGACGTACAAACAACCCTCGGGATGGAGATGCGAGAGTATGCCTTAGCTTTCTGTGATGGCAAGATCTGGCCCCGTGCATACCTCAGCCGCCGTTGGGTCATCCGGATCGCCAGGAAGAGACCAAGGAGTGAGGGTCTACGTGACCAGTTAGGCTCCTGAGTCGCGATGCTCAGGAGTCCCCCTTGGCGTACGAACATACCTCCATAACTTTCCTCACCGAGGGCCCGCTCGGGAGGGGAGCACGACGACCAGGTCTGAGGGACCTGGCAGGGTGGTTTACGCTAGGCGTGACCCGAGCGTAGCCCCTGTGCCCAGCCCCCTCATGCAACTCTCCTAAGGGGAAAGTGTTTTAATGAGGCTGGACACTAAGCATGGTGGCTCCCTGAGGTTGGTGCGGCCATGGGGCTGCCCCGTTGTTTATGACCAGCACGGAGCATGGCATATGCATAGTTACTACAAAGAGATTGCAAATGAAAAGTCAAGCGTATTGTCAAACATGATGTGACCTAAAAAATTCTCACAGGAAATCCTATGTAACATGGCATCACAACTAATAGACTCGACATGAGAATCATCATACTCATCATAAATGGGTAAATCATCGCATGGGGAAGTCTCACTAGCATGAAGCATGCTAATAGTTTATCAACATCATGCAAGCAATCATTGTCAAGAATGTCCACTAGTGGGACTAGAGCATCACCTTCACATGTGTTACCTTCGTCATTCCACTCATGTAGTGTAGGTGAGGTGGCAAAGACCAAATGGTGGTCATCTTCATCTTGATGCAACCATGTGCGGGTGCATCACATTCCACCATGGCCATCGTCTTGAACAACGGAAGGGTGAAGTCGTCGCGAATCGACACATCATCATATATGGCACCTATAGCACCAAATGAGAAGACACAATAGAGGTAGAGGTTAAGCTGCTAGAAATCGAATTGGCCTCACATGCCCTATCAACTACCTCACTCTCTCTATGTGGTGGTTGACTCACTCCCTCAAAATAGGTGCACTCAAACTCACATATGGCGGAGTCACTCGTCTCACTCAAGTGGTGGGGGTTGTGACTGTCCTCACCTGGGAATTTGGGCAACACATCATATATGGGGCTAGTGGTGAAGTAACTCTCACTCTTAATATGGTGGCTAAAGTCACTCAAGTCATCATACGTCATTGAGGTCGAGGTGAAATAATCAACTGTCTCATCACCATCGCCATGGATGACGGCCAAAGATGGCACATCATCACTCTCCTCCATGACCGAAGGGAAAATCCCATGCTCGATCGTCTCGTCACCATCGCCGTGGATGAAGGCCGGAGATGGCACATCATCACTCTCGCCTCCTAGGATGGAAGCATCAGCCTTGCTCGTCACCATGATGCTCACCTAAAAATCTTGGTCCTTGATGGTCTACGTAGTCGTAGTCCCGCACCATCTTGAAAAGGAGTCATGGAGGACTCAACATCATCAATGCCACAAAGAGTGATGTCTTGGAGCTCGTCAGGCTTGGACATCGTGGTGGTACTAGCCTCATGCTCGTCGTCTTGGAGCTTGGTCTTTGATAAGTGTGCTTGGGGTGGAGAAGCCTTAGCCTTCGTGAGTTCTTTTTCCTCCTTGAGAGCACCAATGTAGTAGTCGTCGAGGGACTTGTAGTTCTCGAGGAAGATTGTCTCTAGAGATGTCATTGTGCAATCCCATCATGAAGTGGAACTTCATCGAAATGGGGCCGTCCACACTGGCTCATCGCAAGGCATTCTTCATCTCCTTGAAGTACGCGTCGATGGATTTGGATCATTGGGTGGTGTTCTCCAATTGGCATAGAAGTTGTTCCGTGTAGGTTGGAGGCATGAACTCTCACTGCAAAGCTCTCTTCGTCTCCGAAGGTGTGTGAAGCCACCATGCGGATGCATAGTCATGGAAGTTTCTTGTGGTGCACTTCACTTGACCTTCGGGAGGAACATGACGTAGCTTGAGGTAGTCGTCCATTAGGCGCTCCCACTTGAGATACTCCTCGGGTTCTTGAGTCCCATTGAAAGGAATCTTGTGGTCGGTGTCGAGGTCGTAGCAGCTTGTGGTAGTCGCATACTTGAGATTGGGGAGCTTCTCTTGAGGGTAGTCTTGAGGTGCTTGTTGGCGAAGATGCTAAGGGAGATGGTGAAGTCATTGAGCGGTTTTTCGTGTTGAGCTCTTGACCTTCATGTTCTTGTTGGTGGTGGTGTCGATGCCGATGTGATCTTGCCGGAGATGGTAGCTCGGAGGCATCTGCTCTTGAGCGTCTTCTCGAATATGAGGAAGATTTCTTGTAGGACTTGATGAGGGCTTTTATCTCCACCATTTGAGCATCCATCTTGGCATTGAAGTTGCTGTTCATGGCACGAAACTCGTCGTTGTTGTTGTAGACCAAAGGTGAAATGCCTTGCCTATCCATCACAAGACTAGAGCAAATTAGAGTGGGAGAAAGAGAAGAACTAGACCAAATGTATCTTAACCAATGTTGAAGATGGATCACTGATCACTCAATAATGTAACAAGGAAATAGCACAATTGGTACTGATCTCGTCTATTTCTCACACCTACACAAATAAGTCTTATGGTGGAGCTCGGTGAGGATAGTGGCACAAAAAATTGATGCAAAATGTTAGCAAGACTCAATAATGTTGAAAGATGTTCACAAATTCGCAAGTGAAACAAGCACACTAATAGCAATTAATGGAACACGGAAACACACACAGATAGATAAATGGGGTCGTGCAACCAAGGAATGAGTGGAAAATGCGGAATCCACGAAAAATGCTCTTGTCGCACAACACTAGAGAGACGCTAGCCGATTGCTCAATAGGTGGATACGAACTTGTGCACTACCTATATAAGACAATATGTAGCGACTTATATCCCAAGTAAGCTATGTATATGATGGTTCCCGGTGTTTCTCACATGATGATCCAAGATGATCGGATATGACAATTGTATATGCAATGAGGTATGATGCTGCGGCATTTGCTTACAAGATTATTTGCTCTCTTTTTCTTTGCTTAAAAGCTTATTCTTTTTTTGTATGGCCACTATTCGAAATGCACAAACCAAGATAGTAATTGTATATATGAGGGAACAAACTTGTGACACAAGAGATGATATGATGATACCATGATGATACCAATATGATATGGTATGTATGTAATGGAAGGTGTAGACCAATGATCACTAATGTGCACAAGTAACCTTGCCGGAAATATTCAAATGGCTAGTCTCGATAGGCAAGTGACGCAAAATGGGCTAGGGGTTATCAATGAAATTGCAAGGGGAATATACAATGGTGTCATCGAGGTTACCGTTTGTGGCGATGATGAGTGGCGGTGTTCTTAATGTCAAAATGTCCCTAGTTAGCCGAAACACCTTGGAAATGGAAAAATCGCAAACTCAAAATCTCAAATCTCAAATGTCAAATGGTGGTAGCGGGAATGCGGTGGTGGTTGCGGAAGTATTGGTGGAAACCCGGTCAAAATGGGTTAAAGTGGCAGAAGGGTATGATGCGCTATACATGGTGTCAGGGTTGAAGCAATGGTCCCTAAGTAGACGAAACACCTTGGGAGACACAACTCACAACTCACACAAAAATTGGGTTAAGTTGGGGTGGCGGAAGTGTATGGTGGGCAAGCCTATGCGGAAGTTATGGTGGTGGTTGATGTAGAAGCAATCATCCCTAAGTAGCCAAAACACCTTAGGAGACTCCAATCACAACTCTAATAACCTTGAATGTTAAGGGGAACAAAATGGGTTAGGTTGCGGAAGGCTATGGTGGTTTTGCGGAAGTTATCGTGGGAGCCCTAGGCAAAGATGCCAAAGTGCCAAAACATTGATGGAATCAAATGGTGTTAAACCTATCTAGAGGGATAGAGGATGTCAATAGCTACACAATGAGATAAAGAATGCGAAAATTGGACTCCAGATGAATTAGTTATCGTCAAAATGGTCAAACATCGAACCTAAAATGCCAGGGGTCAGACATCCGAGGTTTGGTCCTGATTTCCAGGACCTGATGTCCAGAACCTTGCGTGATTTTGCCCTCCAGGAGCCAGATGTCTGGCTTGGGGCCCGGAGGTCCGGCCTATGGCCCGGATGTCCGGCTCGATGGTTCCAGATCGGCATTTGGACTTCGCAACTCGATTTGGGGCGGAAATTTATGATTTGTGGGCCAAAATTCAAGATATTTCGTTGATGGGAGGTGGGGAAACTTTGGGAGATGCTAGATCCACTTGAAACCAAGCAAATACATGGATCAAAATCAAGAAAACATCATCAAACCAACAAATCACAAAAAAAAATGGGGGCTATTTTTGGTGGGGATTTTTGAGTTTACGACAAAATCAAGCAAAAGAAGGTTGAAAACAAGGGGTGGGGGCTCCAAATTCGTGATCAACGTGGCTCATCATACCAAGATGATGTAGGGTAGAAACCCTATGGCAGATCTTTCATGATTTGGAGGGGATCCCACGAAGAACACGAGGGGAAACGCAAGGGAAATCACGAGGGGAAACAAGAGGGAACACTCAAATCAATAAGAAACGATCACGCATGTGCTAGATCCTCGAAACACAAAGAGATACATGATCCATTATCAATAGAGGGAAATACAAACGATAAATAGTTCATCTCTGTGAGGAGGTCTTGAGGGGTCATCCCATGAAGGGGTCTTGAATCCAAGGTGGATCTTCTCCGTACAGGTCGTGGTGTCTCTCGATGGAGTAGATCCGCATGGATGAGCAAAGCTCTATCTCAAATGAGCTAAACCTATGCTAACCCTAACTAGGACAAGGAGGGGATCTATATATAGTCTAAGCCACAAAGGGGTAAGTGAGGAGGGGATACATGGGCCTCTGCCCCAATCTGCGCGCAGGCAGGCACCGGATGTCCGGCCGTTCACAGGAGGCCGGATGTCCGGCCTGGAACAGGCCATTCCAGTCTTCTCTGGATAGTCGTTGCCAGATTTCCGGGGTTGGATGCCTGATGTGCGGGCGTTGCTGAGGCGCCGGATGTCTGGGCCGGCGCCAGAGGTCCGCCTGCTGAAGCTCTTGGTCTTCTGTTGGTGCAGCTCCTAGGCGGCTGCACAGGCGCCGGATGTTCGGCCTTTGGCCCGGATGTCTGGCCGTTGTAGCTTTAGCAGCCCCGTCTTCTTCTGTCTTCACTTTCACGCTTCACTTGTGGATGGTGTAGTTGTACACTTGCGCTTGCACTCCTCGTTGTCTGTGGTGCTCTGACAATATTTATGTATGCACACAAGTGGGGTGTCAAGTAGTATGCCATCCTCGAAGGGGTCAAGTGAGTACGTGTAAAGGAGATGATTCACCTTTGTGTATGTGAAGTAGATGTCGCACGTGTCACTCGCGGAACGGACTCTTGACATGGTGATGTCCATAGGATGCTCCGTATAACCCACAGGTCCCAGGAATCAACTCTTGAATCACAAAGTTGTCATCGCATACACAATTGCTATCTTGGTTCGTGAAGTTTTGCATGAGAAAAGAAGTCAAAAGAGAAAGATCCAACAGAGCTTTTACGCAAAAAGGGAAATATAAGCAAAGAGCTTATAAGAAAGAACCATAGCATCATACTACATTAAGATTCTCATACTCGATCATCTTGGATCATATCGTCGAAAAACCATACATATAGCACACTTGGGATAGAAATCGTTGCATTTTTGCCTAGCAGGTTGTGCACAAGTTTCGTATCCACCTATTGTGCAATCGTGCTAGCGTCTCTCTAGTGTTGTGCAACAAGAGCATTTTCATGGATTCCACATTTTGGATCATTCCCTTGTTGCATGACCCTATTTATCTATCCATGTGTGTGTTTCCGTCTACCATATCTTGCTATCGGTCTACTTGTTATATTTTCAAATTTGTGAATCTTTTACAACATTATTGAAGCTCACTAAGAATTGCATCAAATTTTGTGCCACCATCCTAACCGATCTCCATCATAGGCTTTTATTCGTGTAGGTGTGAGAACCGACAAGAATTGGTACCAATTGTCTTATTTCCTTGTTACACATTTGAGGGATCATTGATCTATCTTCAACATCAGTCAAGGTACATTTGGTATAAGTTCTTCTCTTTCTCCCACTCACATATTTGCTTGGAATTATGGATAGGCCAAGTTCTTCTACCAACAAACTCTTACTAGAGCAAGACGACGACCCGAACAACTACATCACCAAGATCCACCTATTTGGCACACAATGAGCTTTGCATCAAGAACATCAAGCAATGAGCGACCGCATCGTCAACCTCGCCACCGACTTGCGACTCTACGGCAACATACAAGAGACTACTTAGACAACAAGCTCGACGAACAAAAGCAAAAGAGCAATGCAAGAATGGACGAGATTCGTGCCTTGTTGGTCAACCGCTCTTCTACCTCTTCGTCCTACTCAAGACGGGGCCGCTCAAGTTGGCACTCCGACGACACCATCTCTTGCTCAAGTACTCCGACATCGAACACTCCTTGACAAGCCGCGCGTCAAGATCGTCAACCAAATTGCAATCCCCTACACGACACCAATCATCAAGAGCAACTTTGAGAGCAAGAGCGTCGACATCATCAAAACCAAGCTACATTCGCGCAAGCACAAGAATGTCAATGTCTAGGCCAATAAGAAGAAGAGCGAGCGCATCTACACCTAGACGAACAAGATGCCGAGGCACAACGTCAAGAACAACAATGGCGAGAAGCCCAAGCACTTGAGGCGCAACATGCACTACATGACACTAGTCAGGCCATTGCCGCACGCAACCGCCATAGGCGCGAACAAGAAGAAGCACTTCGCAATGAAGATCAAGAGAGGATTTATCAATCACGAGTGCGTCTTCTAGTTCCTCAAGCTCCTCCACAAGCTCGATGTCGGTGTCAAAACCGGCGGATCTCGGGTAGGGGGTCCCGAACTATGCGTCTAGGATCGATGGTAACAGGAGGCATGGGACACAATGTTTACCCAGGTTTGGGCCCTCTTGATGGAGGTAAAACCCTACGTCCTGCTTGATTAATATTGATGATATGGGTAGTACAAGAGTAGATCTACCACGAGATCAGAGAGGCTAAACCCTAGAAGCTAGCCTATGGTATGATTGTATGTATATATGATCTATCGACTAGCCTGGCCCTGGTTTATATAATGCACCAGAGGCCTAGGTTAACAAGAGTCCTAGCCAAATACGCCGGTGGGGAGAAGTCCTTGTCTTGATCGCCAGGTCTTGTGGAATCTTCCTTGTATGTGGCAGCTGTCCGAACTGGCCCATGAGTATACGGCCACGGGGGTCCTCGGCCCAATCTATCAGATCGGGAGATGACGTGTTGAGTACCCCCTAGTCCAGCACACTGTCAGTAGCCCCCTGAACCGGTCTTCAAGTTAGGGACGCTCCTCGATTCTTCCAAACTGTTCTTCATCTTCGGTCGTCAGTCTTGAAAACTGGTTCAACAAATCTTCTTTATCTTCGATCTTGAGGATCGCCGAAATGCATTCGACGTGTTTACACGTCGGGTATCCGAGGAGCCCCTTTAAGTTTCCGGCCTTTATCAATGCCTTGTTATTTTTATGCCACACCTCGGGTTTGAAGTTGTTCCCGGGCGGCAGCGTCCTCCTGCGTCTGAGCTCCAACGCCGGACTGTATTCGAGGTATCTTTTGCAACCGAGCACCAACGCCGGACCAATTCCCAGCTCTAACGCCGGAATGTATCTGAGCTCCAACGCCGGACTATGTATCCGATCTCCAACGCTGCACTGTATATCCGAGCTCCAACGCCGGACTATATCCGAGGTGTCGTAAATCACCTTGGTTCAAAGAAGTTTGAAGGAGTTTAGCCGAGCTTAATGCCGGAAATGCCCTCTATGGAGCCAGCCACTAGCGCCCGAGCTTTATGTCGGGCTGCTTCCGAGGTGGTGCACCACCCCGAATGTGGGCCGATTTTTGTGAATATTTTTTATTGGTGCAATTTATTCTCTGCCGAGATATATAGCCAGTAGCCCTCAAGGTGTGTATCGGTCTAAAACCCGAGATGCACCTGAAGGATGACGTAAGACCGCTGATCCCAGTAGCCGCTGAGACTCAGGTTGATTTGCAAAATCGGCCTGAGGATCAAGTCCAAGCTCGGTAGAATACTTCGGGACACTAAAAGCAGTGTGCTCACTCCTCGAGACTCAGGTTGGGTGCGGCTGACCAACCTGAGGATCAAAATCTCCTCGGATCTATATTGCACATAAAATTTTCTACATTGGTCAAGCAATGCAGTAGCCCCCGAGACACTGGTCGGGTGGCAACACCAGATCAGGGGATCGATGTGCCCCTTTAATATTTGTAAATAATAAGCCCGAAGCCAGTAGCCCCCGAGCCTTAATGCGGGCACGGGTGGCCAAATTAAGGTTCAATATCTGTAGTAAAATCACAAATTATGTGTAATGACTCTATGTACCCAAGTACTTTACGTCATTTAATGTGCGGATCCGCATTGTACAAAACTTTGTTGACCGACCATCGGCTTCCACCTCCTCGGCCAGTAACCGAGGAGTGTTTGTCTTACTTTATAAAGCCTTTATGAGGGCAAAGATTTACGACAAACAAGGCAATCTGGCCATACGGTTTTATAAACAAAGGTACGCGGAGAGATATGTTATATTACTGTTTAACATAAGAAATGTCTTCCAAAGAAAATAGTCCCGCTATCGGTCCCTTTCTTTGGGTTATCATGCTAAGCATGATCATGAAACCTCAGCTCTAACGTTAGAGCAAAATATTGAGGATTTTAGTTTGGGAGGCCAGTTACTAGCCCCCGGTAGTGTTCAGCGACAGTCGAGGTGAAGCCGTAAACACTTTGGCCATTGTTATGAATGGCCCGTCATTTAACACCGTCATCGGATCGCTGACCAGTTTACGCTTATTGTGACAGTCAGTTTTCGGCTTTCTCCACTGAGGTGCTTAACCATGTGAGCTGGAAGCACAATCGCAGTTGTTCTCCCTTTGCACACCTAGCCGAACAAAGCGGAACGTAGGAGGCAAGCGTAGGAGCCGGGTAACCCAACTATTGACCGAAGACACAATTCGAAACCGATGCATATATAGCAATATCTGAGAATGTTTTTGCCGAATCCCTAAAGGTGTCCGGCGTTGCACTGCGACACTAATGCTGGAAAAGCACAAATAGTTTAAAAGTGCCAAAAGGCTTGGAAAACCAAGAAACGTCAGTAAAAACATGACGTCCGTACAAGAGCAAGTGTTCGGTGCCAATCCGAAAATTGGTCTTAGAAAAAGGAAGTGCTTATGTTGTGCTTTAACATGATACATCCTATCTCAAGACTTCGAGCGGGTCAGCCTACGGCTTCAACCTCCTATCCCGAGGGCGGAGTACTTAACATTAGGCCAATTTAGCAAACTAAACTCTAGCGTCTTGGAGAGAGAAATTAGGCTCCCCGGCTAGTGACCGCACACTCGCGTCGAAAAAAGGAGTGATAAATAATAATAATAAAACTTTGCAACGACTAAGAAGAAGAACACTTATTATAAAACGGCTCAAATAAATTTAAGAGCCCCCAAGTGACTTGGGTAAAAGAATGATTGCATGTACCGAAGTACTTTTATCATATCTATGTTCAACTGAACTTTAAACGCGTCTTAACCGACCGTCGGCTTCTCCCTCTTCGGTCAAGGACCGAAAAGTGTTATGTATTCCATCTGTCGAGAATATCGATGGTGTTTCCAATAACTAGGCAATCAGGTCATAAGGCTGTAATAGACAAAGCGCGCTCAGGGAACTTATGCTATATTACTGCAAAGTGTAAGAAGCATCTTCAAAGAAAATAGTACCCCCACCGATACCTTTCTTCGGTGCTCATTGTTATTATGAGACTTGTGCAATAGATTTTTTGTACTCATGAGTTCCGAAGAAAGGGGACACGAACCTCAAGCTCACCAAGAGCAAGAAGACAATGGAAATCCTCCATGACAAGAGCAAGTTGAGGGAGACAATCCTCCTCGTCAAGGACGTCATCACGCTTGACCCCAACAAAATGAAGAGCAACGCTGAAGCAATGATTCCAAAGAGTACTTTTCATGGGCATTGAAGGTTGACATAATCTTCCGTTTGCACAACTATGAGTAAGAGAAGAAGATCACTATGGGATCCCTTGAGTTCCAAGATTACGTCCTCATTTGGTGGGAACAAGTCATGGAGCACCGAGAGGCAAGAGGTGAAACACCCATCACGACTTGGGCACAAATGAAGGATGTCATGAGAGCATGTTTCGTGCCAACCTACTACAACCGTGACCGCTTCAAGAAATTGCAACTCCTCAAGCAAGGAACCAAGAGCGTTGAAGAATACTACGAGGAAATGGAGATTGCCATGATAAGAGCTAATGTCACAGCAGATGATGAGCAAACTATGGCATATTTCTTGAATGGACTCAATCATCTTATCAAGAAGATCGCCGACTTCCAACCTTACTCCAGCGCCATCGAGCTAGTGCATCAAGCTAACAAAGCGGAATGACAAGTGCAAGATGACTTCAAGTACGCCAAGTGCTCTTCCAAGAGCTACGACTTCTCCAACACCCAAGCTTCAACGACTACAACACCTTCTATCTCAACAAAGCCTTCTACAAGCAACGGCGACAAATCAAGTTTCAAGAAAACTTTGACAACCTCAAGTCATCCTCCTACTACAAGAAACTTCAAGCCGAGAGCTTCATCAACATCTAACCCAATCGATGAGACCATCAAGACAAGTATAGTCAAGTTCTTCACATGCGGCGACCGAGGCCACATGTCCTTTGAGTGTACCAATAAGCGCATCATGATCCTCAATGACGACGGAACCTATGATTCCATGCATCGAATCGACCTCATCCCAGGAGCACCCCTTCCTAACAAGTCTCCCTACCTTGTCAACCCCGAGGAAACAAAGGAGATACAACAGCAAGTACAACAACTTATCGACAATGGCGATGTATGAGAAAGCTTGAGTCCTTGTGCCATACCGGTAATCCTTGCTCCTAAGAAATATGGTACATATCACATGTGTTCCGATTGTCGTCCTATCAATGCTATTACCGTGTGGAATCGTTACTCCATTCCACGCCTAGATGATATGCTCGATGAGCATAGCAGATCCACCATTTTCTCTAAAATTGATCTTAAGAGTGGCTACTATCAAATACACATCCAAGAAGGTGATGAATGGAAAACCGCATTTAAGACCAAATTTTCTTATATAAATGGCTTGTTTGAAAGTGCAACTATCCCTAGGTGGTTTTGGTAATTCCTAACAACATATAGCTCATTGAGCTAATGCTATTTCAAGATTAATATATCAGGAAAGCTCAATGATTGGCATGGCATGGATGAGAAAAGTGGACCCCTCAAAATGCTAAGGACAAAGGATTGGCTCAAGCTCAAAGCTCAAGACTCTACATTTTATATTTTAGTGATGCAAGATCACATTGAGTCTATAGGAAAAGCCAATACTATCAAGGAGGGATGAGGTGTTTCTTAATGGGGTTCTTTCTCAAAATGCTTAGTGATATGCTCCAAAACCCTCAACTACTTTCTCACATCCACATATGACCTAAACCAAAAGTCAAACTTGGCCCCATCGATTATTTCTATCCGGCGCCACCGAGTTTCAAATGTCATACCCACTGCCACAAACCCTAGGAAAATCGGTCTCACCGATAGGGATCTCGGTCTCACCTAGATGGGGTTGTAATCTCTCTGTTTCCCTTCGTAACATTTCGGTCTCACCGAGATGAGCGATCGGTTCCACCGAGATTGCAATGTAAACTCTTTGTTTTCCCTTCGTAACGTTTCGGTCTCACCGAAATGAGCGATCGGTCCCACCGAGTTTACCTGACCAACTCTCTGGTTATCTTATTACCAAAATTGGTCTCACCGAGTTTGTGTAATCGGTCTCACCGAGATTTTGTTATGCCCTAACCCTAATCATATTGGTCCTACCGAGTTGCATGTCGGTCCCACCGAAAACCCTAGCGGTCACTAGCTTTGCTAAATCGGTCCGACCGAGTTTAACCATTCGGTCCCACTGAGTTTGGAAAGTTATATGTAACGGTTAGATTTTGTGTGGACGCTATATATACCCCTCCACCTCCTCTTAATTCGTGGAGAGAGCCATCAGAACAAACCTACACTTCCCACCTATATTTTCTGAGAGAGAACCACCAACACTTGTGTTGAGATCAAGATATTCCATTCCTACCATATGAATCTTGATCTCTAGCCTTCCCCAAGTTGCTTTCCACTCAAATACTCTTTCCACCAAATTCATATCCTGTGAGAGAGAGTTGAATGTTGGGGATTCTATCATTTGAAGCACAAGAGAAAGGAGTTCATCATCAACACACCAGTTGTTACTTCTTGGAGAGTGGTGTCTCCTAGATTGGCTAGGTGTCACTTGGGAGCCTCCGACAAGATTGTGGAGTTGAACCAAGGAGTTTGTAAGGGCAAGGGGATCGCCTACTTCATGCAGATCTACCGCTAGTGAGGCAAGTCCTTCGTGGGTGATGGCCATGGTGGGATAGATAAGGTTTCTTCTTCGTGGACCCTTCATGGGTGGAGCCCTCCGTGGACAAGCGCAACCTTTACCGTTCACGGGTTGAAGTCTACATCAACGTGGATGTACGATAGCACCACCTATGGGAACCACGACAAAAACATCCGTGTCTCCAATTGCGTTTGAATCCTCCAAACCCTTCCCTTTACATTCTTGCAAGTTGCATGCTTTACTTTCCGCTGCTCATATACTCTTTGCATGCTTTCTTGAATTGTGTTAAGGTTTCTTGACTTGTTCAAAGTTGCTAAAATCTTCCAAGAACTAAAATTGGGAAAAGGCTAGAATTTTATTTGGTCAAGTAGTGTAATCACCCCCCTCTAGACATACTTTCGATCCTACAAGTGGTATCAGAACATTGGTCTCCATTTACCTTGATTTTCATAGCTTTTGGAAGTTATAGCCTTGGTTTCACAACCTAGGAGAGTATGGCGTCTAGAGAGGGAAATTACCGCCATAGAGGTCCTTACTTTGATGGTACTAATTTTGCTAGTTCGAAGCATAAGATGAAAATGCATATTCTTGGACATAACCCCGCCGTTTGGGCTATTGTGTGTGTTGGCTTGCAAGGTGAATTCTTTGATGGGAGAGAACCGAATCGTGAAGCTACCACGGAAGAGTTGAAGATGCTGCCATACAATGCTCAAGCTTGTGATATCCTCTTCAACGGATTGTGCCCCGAAGAATTCAACAAAATCAGCCGTCTTGAGAATGCAAAGGAAATTTGGGATACTTTGATTGATATGCACGAAGGTACCGACTCCGTCAAGGAATCCAAGTTGGATGTGCTTCAAAGTCAACTTGACAAGTTCAAAATGAAGGATGGTGAAGGTGTCGCTGAAATGTACTCTAGGCTTGCTCTTATCACAAATGAGATTGTCGGCTTAGGAAGTGAAGAGATGACCGACAAATTCATCATCAAGAAGATCCTAAGAGCCTTGGATGGAAAATACGATACCGTACGCACATTGATCCAAATGATGCCAAATTACAAAGATCTCAAGCCAACGGAAGTCATTGGAAGAATTGTTGCTCGTGAGATGTTACTCAAGGATAAGGAGGAGATCCATAACAAGTCAAGTGGTGCTTACAAAGCCTCATGTGAAGCTCCCACATCATCAAGTGAGAAACAAACCTTCAACGAAGAATTGAGCCTAATGGTGAAGAACTTCAATAAGTTCTACAAGAATAGAAGCAAAGAGAGAAGTTCCAAGTCAAGGTCCTACAATGACAAAAGATTTTCTAGTCGAGAGCGAAACTGCTACAATTGTGGAAGACCTAGACACTACTCCAATGAGTGTATGGCTCCCCACAAGAGAAGAGAAGATTCTCCCAAAAGAAGAAGTAGGAGAGAAGAATCACCATCAAGGGAGAGAAGGAGTAGGGATGATCGTTATGAACGAAGACCCTCTCGGAGAAGCAAGGATCAGGAAAGGAAGAACAAGTAATCAATGAGCTACACAAAACGAAGACATCAAGCTCATGTTGGTGAATGGGTATCCAGCTCCGAGTCCGACAGTCACTCCGAGAGAAGCTATCACTCCGACTCCGAATATACTCAAGATGAAGGTTTTGCCGGTCTAGCACTTGTGTCAACCAACTCCTACGACATATTTGATTCACCAAATGAAGGAACTAGAAGATGCTTCATGGCCAAAGGTCCAAAGGTATCACACCCCGAGTATGTTAATTTCAATAGTGATGAAGATGACTTGTTAGGTGATGATGATTTACTTGTTGACAACTCTAGTGATGAATACTATGATGAAACATCAATTAATCATGCTAATCAAGATGAAACGAGTGAAAATGATAAGTAGAAGATAGAGTCTCTAACTAAAGAAATAAACACTCTTAAGTTAGCTCATGAAACTATCTTAGGAGATCATCGAGAACTTTTAAGGACTCATGAGAAATTAAGTTTTGAGGAGCTCAATCTTGAGCAAGAGCATGAGTTCTCAAAGGCAATCAATGATGATCTTTGCAAGAAAAGTTCTTCTTACATTGCCAAGAGTTTACTCTTATCCACTTACATGCCTCAAGTCAAGTCTAGTTACAAGAACAAGAAGGATTCTTCCTCTAGTAGTAACAATAATCATGCTAAATCCAATGTTGTTGCTTCTAGTAGTTCTCTTGATTCCACTAATGATTCTCTTAGCCAAGTTACACTTGAGCAAGAAAATAGCTTATTGAAGGGAATCATAGAGAAAGGTGTTTACAAGAGCCTTGCTGGGAGTAAGAAATTCGAGGAAATTGTACGCAAGCAAGGAAGGTACCTGAAGAATCAATGTATTGGTTTTGAACGAAAGTTCAATGCCAATGGAGTTGAGTGGGAAGAAGATCAATACCCCAAGACGAAGTTTGTTCCTCAACAAGAAAAGTATGATCCTACTTCTTTCAAAGGGACACAAGCTCAAGATGATCTTCCACCACAAGACCACAAGGAAAAAGGCAAGGACAAGTTTCAAGAGGAAATTGATTCATTTGAAGAAGCTCCTAAGGCCTTGGTCAAGTGGGTTCCCAAGACTACATCAAGTTCCACCTCATCAAGTACAACTACAACTCCGAGGATTCCCATCAAGATGGTGTGGATCCCGAAGAAGAAGAACTTGAGAGTTCTTGAGGGTGACTCTGCCAACATACTTCACTCTTATCATTTTTGCAAGAACAAGTGCAATCAACTTCCACATCTTGCACCAGTTCAAGGAGTCACAAACCCTCTTGTTGGTAAGACAAGGGACAAGGTAACCTAATGCTCTCATAGACATCATCTTGTGTGTGCATCACTCTATGTCTATGGATATCCTTGTTTGTTCCTTGTGGGACTAACCCGTGTAGGCATTGAAAGTGCAACTCACTCCAAAGGATATCTCCGAATGATCTACATCAACTTAGAGCATCCACATCTTCAACACCTACATGAAGTCATCGTCGACAAAACCCAAGGTTAGTTCATCCCTCTTAGGGGGATATCACATCTAGGGGGAGCTTTACTCTAAGAATTGAGTTAAAGCAACTCTAATGGTGTGAACACAACAACACTTTATGTAAAAGTGGTAACCCCACTTATGCTTAAACGATGAGTATGACCTATGATCAAATGTTCTCATTTGACTCCTAAGTCAATATACTCATATATAGATGACCTAGTCATCGCCAATTGCTTGATAGATGCTAGAATTGTTTGTGCATGCTTTGCCACATATTTCATTTGTCATTTTATTGTGTGAGCATGTTGGTTGCATAATTTACTCATTCTAGGACATCCACTTGTTGTTTTGATTGATTGGTTTCCTTTTCTTTTGGCCTAGTGGATGGACAAGAATGCCTAAGAACCTTCTCTAGCTATCTATGTTTTTCTTGTCTCAAACTCTATTCATGCTGCATCACAAAGTTTGATCAAGTCAGATTCGAACCACTCTGTGTGAGGAGCACTCAGAGTCCCTGACTCGTCATAGACTTAAACTACCAAAACTTCTTTGTGTGTTTCGGTCTGACCGATTCATCCATTTTGGTCATACCTAGATCACTAAGTCGATCTAGGTTTTCAATCTCGGTGCAACCGATTTGAACTGTTCGGTCACACTGAGTTTCAGTAACTACTTGCAGTTATGAATCTCGGTGCCACGGAGTTGTTCCACTCGGTCACACCGACATGGTCACGCTATATATATCCACAGGTCAAATTTTCGAAAACTTTCCGAACCTCCTCGCCCGTGCTTAGCCTGCTCTGCCTCCCTGGGTCTCCAGATCATCCTCCTCTTCACCAGCCGCCTCCTATCGCTGGTCTCCACCGCCGTCAACGGCATCGTGTCCGCTGTTGCCGCCTTAGCAAGTTCATCGCCGAACTAGGGCATGGACTTGAACTTTGTGTTGTTCTAACTCCGATTCCTCGGGACATTGCCTTGCCATGTATCTTGCCAGAATGGAGATCACTCTTTCCATCAAAAACACTCAGTAGTTTAGTCGTGAATTGAAAATTTAGGGTTAGGTTTCCGCCAAAACCATCTCGGACCGACCGAGTTGATGAAATCGGTTCCACCGATTTTGCTCAGGCCATTGCACATGTGATTCTCGGTCTGACTGAGAATTGCAAATTGGTGTGACCGAGTTCAGCACTTTGTGAAACCCTAGCAGTCTCGGTGCCACCGAACTGTGACTCAGTCTGACCGAGTTCACTTGTTTAGGTTCCAAAAACTGCTTCGGTATCACCGTGTTTGCAAATCGGTAGATCTGAAATGCTTTTTGTAGAAAACTAAAACTAAGTTTTTAACTCATTCTTTTGTATAAACCTCTGTACTTTGTGATGCTCATCCACTGTACCTCATCTATAATCTATTCACAGGGTCTACTATCAGTGTTTGCATCATGTCAGATTAGAGTGACAGTCAGAACAAGTCTGAGGAACAGGTTCACGTGAGTGAGGGCACTAGTCCCTCTACCAGCTCAGATGATGGAAGCAGGAGCACACCCAGCAATCTGCCAAAGGCTGCCACAAGGGCCAGAAAAAAAGAACCTCAGAGTCAGAGGATGAGGACTATGTGACTGAGGAAGAGGAAACCACCTCAAAGAGGAAAGTGCTCAAAAAGGAATATGGCACAGCTGCTGCCACCAAGCCAGGGATGAAGCAAAAGGTTCCTGCCAAGAGAGATCCAATGTCTAAAGCTAGAACATCTACTCAAGAGACTTTGGGATCTGCACCCAAAGAGCAGGTTGTGGCAGAAAAGAAAAGGAAGGAAAGGGTCAAGAAGACCATTGCCAGAGTGCTTGGGAGATCTTCAATCATGAAAGACTCTGAAGAAGAGGAAGAGGATGCAGCACCAGCAACCAAAGCTCAAAAGCTTATGGGAGATACCATAAGATCAGGGGCTGCTCCATCTAAGCCCAAAGGAACTCCTAAGCCAGCTGCTCCAAAACCCAAAACTGCACCCAAGAGGAACACCAGGAACATCCTAGCAGCAGAGAAGAAGAAGGCCCCAATGCCTGAAGCTGCAATGGAAGAAGAAGATGATTCTGTTGTCTTGAGGAAATTAAAGCCAAAAATTCCAGATCACCATGATGCTCATCCAGTTGCAGAGAACATAAAAGTCAGGAAGGACTCTGGTCTAAGGGTATGGAGAGAGTCTGATCCATATGCCACCAGGAGAAGGACTCATGTGGACTACAGGTTCCATACAAAGGAACAGCAGGACTTCTATGAGACCATCTTGCTTGACAAGAAGCCCATAGTATGTGACATGAGATGGGTCGATTGGTCATTCATTGAGGAAAATGAGGATCACTTCCCTGGTGTATATGACAGCTTCAAGGCGTGTGGAGTTGATGAGTTTGTGGCTCAGAAGCTTACAAAATGGAATGATGAGCTCATCATGCAGTTCTACTCCACAGCTCACTTCTACCCAGATGGAAGGACTGCCTGGATGTCTGAAGGTACTAGGTACCAGTCCACAGTTGCAGAATGGGCTAACTTGATCAATGCCCCAGAAGAGAGTGAAGATGACTTGGATGTCTATTCCAAGAAGAAGAAAGATCACAACACCATGGCACACATGTACAAGGAGATCCCAGATGCTGCTCTTGAGACACACAAGTTTGGATCTGTACATTACCTTCTATTAGGCTTGTCAACTATCAACTAGACCCTCAGGCACACCCTCTTGCCAAAGTCAGGTGATCACAAGATGAATAGAGTCCATGCAATTAACTTGCTTCACATATTTGATGTCCCACAAAAGTTCAAAGTCATGAGCCTAATAGTGGAAGCCATAAAGAGGACAGTTGTAGATTAGAAGAGGAGTTGTGGGTATGCCCCACAGATCCAGGAGCTGATCAACTCCAAGATGGGCACTGGCACATATCTGCTGGACAAGGAGCACTTGCCCATCTACCTAGACTTTGAGGACAAAACTGTGGTGATGGATGAAAATGAACCATCTTCTGTGCATGCATAAGCCAAGAAGGAGAAGGCAAAGGCTGAAAAGGCTGCAAGGATGCCAACTACTGAAGAAGCATCTCAGTATCTTCTGAAGAGCAAGCAAGATGAGCTTGGCTACTTGATTGCTTCCACCCTGAGGATTGAGAAGGGATTGACTACCCTGACTCAAAACCAGGAGAGCTTGGAGAGGATCGTGGAGCAGAAGTTCTATGACCTAGATGTGAAGGTCACTAAGATCCAGTCGGTCGTTGAGAAACTTCAGGATGAAGTGCAGGAGAAGAAGGGCAAGACAACCACTGATGCTTTTGCTAGAGTGCCCAGGGGTCAAAGGTCTGCTGTAGTGCCTATTCCAGACACCAGAGCTACTTCATCTGCACCAGCTACAAATTCAGTGCCACCGGCTCCAGCACCTACTCCACCAGCTCCATCTACATTGACTGATGCCTTCGTTCTTGGAGTTCTGTCTACACCACCACCTGAAGACCAAGCCTGAGTGTCGATCTAGCACTATGCATTTTTATAAACTTTTTGGTAACTTGTTGCCAAAGGGGGAGAAAATGTATAGATCATAGGCTTCGAGAGGGAGCGCTGCTTTTTATTCTCTCTTTTTGTTTGGTGGTTAAACTTCGTTTATTTGCTTGGTTGAGATACTTTGTACTTTGTGCTTGCTTAGATGATCATGTGTTTGATCATATGCTACCTTAATGCTTGTTGTATGATATTATCCTTTTTTTATATTCCATATGATCATTCACTTTGCTTGGTGATGAGTGCATGTATTTTAATTATTATCATTTTGAGCGCTCCATCAAGATGTATGTGACATGGAAGAGTAACCCATGATCCTAACTCTTTGTGCATTTGCAGTCCATAGCAAATCTTAAACTATGCACAAATTTAGGGGGAGCTCTTACTTTTCACATACTTCTCAAAGTGACAATATTTTTCACTCTTATTATCTTTTGTCGAAGCTTTGATCTATATGTTGTCATCAATTACCAAAAAGGGGGAGATTGAAAGTGCAACTATCCCTAGCTGGTTTTGGTAATTCCTAACAACATATAGCTCATTGAGCTAATGCTATTTCAAGATTAATATCTGAGGAAAGCTCAATGATTGGCATGGCATGGATGAGAAAAGTGGACCCCTCAAAATGCTAAGGACAAAGGATTGGCTCAAGCTCAAAGCTCAAGACTCTACATTTTCTATTTTAGTGATCCAAGATCACATTGAGTCTATACTATCAAGGAGGGATGAGGTGTTTCTTAATGAGGTTCTTGATCAAAATTCTTAGTGATATGCTCCAAAACTCTCAACTACTTTCTCACATCCACATATGACCTAAACCAAAAGTCAAACTCGGTCCCACCGATTCTTTCTATCCGGCGCCACCGAGTTTCAAATGTCGTAGCCACTGCCACCTAGGCAAATCGGTCTCACTGATATGGATCTCGGTCTCACCGAGATGGGGTTGTAATCTCAATATTTCCCTTCATAACATTTCGTTCTCACCGAGATGAGCGATCAGTCTCACCGAGATTGCAATGTAAACTCTCTGTTTTCCCTTCATAACGTTTCGGTCTCACCGAAATGAGCGATCGGTCCCACCGGGTTTACCTGACCATTTCTCTGGTTAGCTTATTACCAAAATCGGTCTCACCGAGTTTGTGTAATCTGTCTCACCGAGATTACCTTATACCCTAACCCTAATCATATCGGTCCTACTGAGTTGCATGTCGGTCCCATCGAAAACCCTAACAGTCACTAGCTTTGCTAAATCGGTCCAACCAAGATTAACCATTCGGTCCCACCGAGTTTGGAAAGTTATATGTAACAGTTAGATTTTGTGTGGAGGCTATATATACCCCTCCACCTCCTCTTCATTCATGGAGAGAGCCATCAGAACAAACCTACACTTCCAACCTATATTTTCTGAGAGAGAACCACCTACACTGGTGTTGAGACCACGATATTCCATTCCTACCATATTAATCTTGATCTCTAGCCTTCCCCAAGGTGCTTTCCACTCAAATCCTCTTTCCACCAAATTCATATCCTGTGAGAGAGAGTTGAGTGTTGGGGAGTCTATCATTTGAAGCACAAGAGCAAGGAGTTCATCATCAGCACACCATTTGTTACTTCTTTGAGAGTGGTGTCTCCTAGATTGGCTAGGTGTCACTTGGGAGCCTCCGACAAGATTGTGGAGTTGAACCAAGGAGTTTTTAAGGGCAAGGGGATCGCCTACTTCATGAAGATCTACCGCTAGTGAGGCAAGTCCTTCGTGGGCGATGGCCATGGTGGGATAGACAAGGTTGCTTCTTGGTGCACCCTTCGTGGGTGGAGCCCTCCATGGACTCGCACAACCGTTATCCTTCATGGGTTGAAGTCTCCATCAACATGCATGTACAATAGCACCACCTATCAGAACCACGACAAAAACATCTGTGTCTCCAATTGCGTTTGAATCCTCCAAACCCTTCCCTCTACATTCTTGCAAGTTGCATGCTTTACTTTCTGCTACTCATATACTCTTTGCATGCTTGCTTGAATTGTGTTAAGATTGCTTGACTTGTTCAAAGTTGCTAAAATCTACCAAGAACTAAAATTGGGAAAAGGCTAGATTTTTATTTGGTCAAGTAGTCTAATCACCCCCCTCTAGACATACTTTCGATCCTACATTATGCCAATGGGTTTATCCAAAGCACCCGGTACTTTCATGCGAGTCATGCATTTTGTTCATATGAATGGCTTGTTATGCAAATGGGTTTATCGGAGTATTTGTTGCGGTCTATTTCGACGATATTATTGTGCTTAGCAAATCTCTCAAAGATCATGTCACCCATCTTAAAATCGTGTTGCAAACCCTTAGGAAAGAGCGCCTTTATGATGATATGGATAAATTCATTTTCGTTGTTAATAAGCTTGCTTTCTTGGGTTTTGTTGTGTCTTCTAAGGGTGTTCATATTGATGAATCTAAGATCAATGCTATTAAAACTTGGGCCCAACCAACCAACTTCCAACAAGTGCATAGCTTCCTGGGTTTAGCCAATTTCTATCGTAGATTTGTTAAGGATTTTAGCACCATTGCATCTCCTTTACATGATTTGAGTAAGAAAAATGCACCCGTTGTTTGGGGACCATCTCAAGATAGTGCATTTAATGACCTAAAGAATTTGCTTACCCATGCTCCCGTGCTTGCATTACCCAACTTTGACAAACCTTTTGAGATACATTGCAATGCTAGCGGTAATGGCATAGGAGGTGTGTTAATGAAAGAGAAGTGCCCCATAGCTTACTTTAGTGAAAAACTTTACGGAGCGCAACTCAACTACCCCATCTATGACAAAGATCTATATGCTTTAGTGCGAGTTTTGCATGAATGGGAACATTATCTTCGCCCTCATGAATTTTTCATCCATACCGACCATGAAACGCTTAAATAGCTTAAGGGTTAAACTAAGTTGAACCAGCGTCATGCTAAGTGGAGTGAGTTCACTGAGTCATTTCCTTATCTCATCAAATATATCAAAGGTAAGGAAAATGTTGTGGCATATGCTCTTTGCCGCATATGCATGCTTGTCACCAAACTTGTATTGACTGTCATTGGCTTTGAGCACATAAGATACTTGTATGCATATGATCCTACTTTTGCTATTCCATATGCCAAATCTTTGATGCATACATCTTAGGAACGCTATTACATCAAAGATGATTATCTTATGAGAGCTAACAAACTATGTATTCCCGAGTCTTCTCTTCGTTTGTTTCTTTAGCAAGAATCTCATGGAGGAGGACTAATGGGACACTTAGGACGTGACAAGACATTTGCTACGCTCTCCAAAAATTACTTTTGGCCCAAGATGTTCCGCGACGTCTCACGCTTCACCAACTAATGCTCTACATGTCACAAAGCTAAGTCTAAAGCTTAATCTCATGGCCTTTATATGCCACTTCCTATCCCATATCATCCATGGGAAAGATATTGGCATGGATTTTGTCCTTGGTTTGCTTAGAAATAGAAATGGAAAAGATTCTGTCTTTGTTGTTGTGGACTAATTCTCTAAAATGGCACATTTCATGCCATGCAACAAGATAGACGATGTGTAACATGTTGCAAATCTTTTTTGTAGGGAAATCTTGCATCTACATGGAATGCCAAAGACAATTATTTCGGACCGCAACGTCAAGTTCTTGAGTTACTTTTGGAAGAATTTATGCGCCAAGCTTGGAATCATGCTATTGTTCTCTTCGGCATACTATCCTCAAACCGACGGCCAAATGGAGGCCACCAACCATACGTTCTCCACTCCCCCACATGTGTTGATCAAGAAGAACATCAAGGAGTGGGAGGAGTGCGTACAACCACGCAGGACATTCGACTACTGGCAACTCCCCTTTCTGGTCATCTGCGGTTTCAAACCGTTGTCCCCATTGGAAATTCTTCCTCTACCACTACAAGAGCGCACCAACATGGATGCGAGTGCCCGAGTCAACTACCTCAAGAAGATGCATGAAGATACAAGGCACACCATTGAGCGGCAAGTACAACGACTCGCGACCAAGATCAACTTCAACAAGCAACCCATGTTATTCAACATTGGAGATCTTGTGTGGCTACACCTTCGCAAGGACCGCTTCCCCAATGAACGCAAGTACAAACTTCTACCATGAGCCGATGGACCCTTCAAGGTGCTTGAACGATACAACAAAAACGCCTATAAGATCGACATTCCATGCCAGAACTACTCCGTGAGCGACATCTTCAACGTCAAAGATCTCTGCCCGTACCATGGTGATGAGGATTTCTATCTGAGGTCGGATATTTCCGAAGGGAGACGAGATGATGCGGAGCATCCTACTGTCATCCCCATAGACCTATCTGTCAGGACCCCGATCCTAAGTCACACCATCTAGCATGTAACACATCATATCACTTTGCGGCCTCACGCACGGTATTCCCATGGGTGCCACCTTACCTGGCATGGGACCGTTTACGCCTTTTGGCTCACGTATATGATAGTGTCGCTAGCATCCATATGACAGAGAACCCAGGCCGACATGACTAGTCATGAATCCAAAGTGGCACTAACTTATAGGGACAGGCATACATGACCCAGCAACGAATGTGTCGATCATCAACGTATGAACCCAAGTCATAGCAAGCTACACGGACTTAAAGGAACAACGCGTGACATTTCCTTGAAGGGATAGACACATGAACAAAGAAGGACACATGCCGGCCAGCCTAAGTGTTCCGGAGAAGTAGCAAGCTACCATGGCTCAGTGGAAGCACTAGGAGACATTTCCCATAAGAGAGGCTACCAAGAATAAACAACTAGATTGTCGGATCCCACACATACCAAGCATTTCAAAATCATACACACAAGATGCTCTATATGTGCAAATACAACATGGCATCACAACAAAACTCTACGACTCAAAGTATTTATTCGGAAGGCTCCGAAGAGTCAGACATAGTAAGAGTTACAATCTTGGGACACATGACCCAACAAGACTTACATGACACATGACCCAACAAGACTTACATGACACATAGTAAGACATAATAAGCACATGCGGAAGCTTAACTTTTCTGAGTACAGACAACTACAAATGGAAAAGACTGAGAAGCCTGACTATCTACAAGACCCTGCCGAGGGCACAAGATCGTAGCTAAGGTAACAAGCTAAACGTCGAAGTGCACGGGAACTACTAGTGAGACTGAAGTCTCTCTACAAAAACATAAATTAAGAAAACATGAGTACAAATGTACCCAGCAAGACTTACATCTGAAGTAGCTACATATGCATTAGTATCAACAAAGGGGGTGGTGGAGTTTAACTGCAGCAAGCCAGCTTTGACTTAGTGGATAACCTGAACTACGTCTGCAAGCAACTATTTTGGGGTGGCGCACATCAGTCCACATATTCACCAAATCAATACACCACTACGGATCCACTCCCGTCTCCCTACGAGAACTCCATCCATAGCACTCACTCTTATCTTGCGCATTTTAGAGTGTCCACTTTCACATGTCTATGAACAACACAAGCAACCTAGTAGTCCATTTCCGTGGACGTGACTATTCGAATAGATCATGTTAACCCTGCAGTGGTGTACTCCTTCACACACGCTCCCGCCACTTATCGCCGTTTACACGACATGTACTCGGCAACCTTCAAGCGGAAGCCCATTGAGGGTGTCGGCCATGACCCGACTAACGACACAAGTCTCTAGTCCAGGTTTATCGCCTATTCTGGTTCCATCCGGAACGAGATCCGGCCGAAGTTTCGCTCACGGCCCCAAATGAGGCACCAAACGGGCCTCTCGGTACATAGTGCCTCGTGTCTCTATCGCATCATAGCCCACCGCTAGGGTCAGCGCTACGCACGGCCCCCAACACATATCCTACAAATACTAGAAACTAGTGGCAACTCCTGGACATAGATAAAGGCGATTAATAAGCCAAGAGGGGCACTTAAGCATTCCAATGCATGGTAGTAACTGTCTTGGATCACAAACACATAACGCGGTTCCTGAGGACGGCTGCAATGATACAACCCACCATGTACTCCATCATGGCCTCTCATTGCTACCTTTACCAAATCATGTTCACACACTTAGCTCTCAACAGTAGGACATGATGACCACATTCCAATTCATCCCTGATGAATCAGACCTAACACAATTGTAAGCAATAGCAGGCATAACAAGCAAGCATGAATGAGTAGGCACATCATGGCTCAAACAACTCCTACTCATGCTAGTGGGTTTCAACAATTTACTGTGGCAATGACAGGTCATGCAGAGGAAAGGGGTTCAACTACCGCAACATGTAACAATGAAACATTGTTGTCCTAATGCAGTAGAAGAGAGCAAGAGCGAGAGTCTGGGATTGTATCGGAATGTTCAACGGGGGTTGCTTCCCTAGCACTTCTGAATATAGTATAGCTCTTCATTGGTGTCATCAAATTCATCGTTGGAACAACGTCTACTGAGAGGGAACAACACTGGCAATAGAGAAGGAACTCAATCAATGCAATGCAACAATATGATGCATGATCAGGACATGGTAATATGCTGTGATTTGAGCTAATGTAGCTAGCAACAGAAGGGTTTGGGTTGATTTGAACCAAAGGTTCAAATTCAAATTCAAACTATGAATTTCCAAAGTGCATTAACATGTTTTGATCTATACAGAAAGGTTAAGTTCTTTGTCATGCATGAAAATGGTACATATGGAAAGATTGGATTTTTCTGATCATTTTTCATATATAAATTATTTCATTAGGAGTTACAGATTATTTCCTAGGAATTTTTGAAGTTTAAACTAATTTCAAGAATTTCCTGGATTATTTTTAATCCAGAAAATGATTAATGACATCAGCATTATGTCACCACTACGTCAGCAGGTCAGCCGGGTTGACCGGGGTCAAACCTGACTGGTGGGACCCGTGTGTCATTGACATAGTGACTAAACCCCGGTCAAATCGAGCGCTAACTGGGTTTGACTCTTCGTTTGGGCCCACTATCAGTGGGTGTGAGGTGGCTAATTAGGGTGGTTAGTCCTAATGATCATGCCCCGTCGGTTGTCACCAGAGTTTGGCTGGCAGCAACCTCATCGATTTGGCGATCTGAGGGCACCAGGGCATAGCCCACACTTGATCGACTGCATCTAGGGGAGGCAACGAGAGGGCGCAGGGTGGCTCGAGCTCGCAGCGGTGGTCGGAGTTCGGGCATTGACCAAAACAACACCACGGAGCATGGTAGGAGCAGCAGTTGGGTGTTTTGGGCTCCTGCAAACGCATTGAGTGCGTTGGTATGCTCGGCTGCGAGCGGAAGAGCTCGCGAGCGCAGAACTTGACGGCCATGGCGGACGGTGGCGCTCGGCCAAGGTGGGAAAGCTAGCTAGGGGATGTATGAGGCCGGGGGATCAGAGGGGTCTTTATCAGGGGCTGACCATGGTTTGAATGGATAGGAAGGAGAGGGAGGGACACTCTGTAGCCGACGAATTTGAGGACGACGTCCGGTGGCCGAGGCGGCAAAGACGGTGATGGTGGCGCAGCTGCAGGTCTTCGGCGTGGAGATGTTGTGCTCATCTGCGGTGCTAAAGGCGATGGTGGTTTGGCACGGGAACGGCGGTGGTCGCACTGGCGGCAATGGTGGCCGGCGGTTTCTCTCAGGGCTGCTCGGATTCGACGCTAGGGGAGAGGCAAAGAGGCGTGGGGAAGGAGGGAGGAGGCCGCATGACGTCTCCAGGCGCGGATAGGCTCGAGGGGAGACCGCCAACAAGAAGCAGGAGGTGGAGGCCTCCTAGCGCGCGCGTGCGCCTTCGCCTCTGCCTATTGGCAGAGGTTGAAGATGGCACGACTGCCTGGTGGGCTGGGCTGCCTAATGGGCCCGTCTCAGGTGGGCTGCAAGTAAGCGCCAGGTAATGATTTCTCCTCTCTCTTTTTCCATTTCTGTTTTTCTATATTCTTTTGTCTGTTTTGATTTAGTAAAAGTACTAAACCATTTTTATAAATCCTGGAATAAATTTTGGGCACATACTGGAATATTCCCAACATCCCTCAACTACTTTCAGGATTATTTGGACATCTAAAATATTTATAGCAATTAAATGCCCAAATTCAAATACTTTATAATTTAATTCAAAAATCTGGGATGACCTACAAAAATGTGCACCATTTTTGGCAAAGGTTTTGAACCAATTCAAAAATGATGAACTTTCTGGAAGGGAAATTTGGGTTCATTGGAAATATTTTATTTTGACCCTAGTTGGATTCCATTTGGTGCTAGGGTTTGAACATCCCCATTTCATGTTTATGCAAAATTTAAACATGATGCAACAACCAAGTCTAGCCCACAAGCAAGGATAAAGCTAGGGCTATGACAACTCACCCCCACAAAATAAGAATATCGTCCTGAGGTTCAAGACGTGAGGTAAGAAGACAGAGGGGACAAAAAGTTAACACAATCTTCATGATCCAATTGCCCTTCTCAAGGATGTTGATTCATTTTATCAGATTGATCTTGACGTCTTTGCTTTCGAGATCTTCATCCAGCTATGACGATGGAAGAGAGGAAAACTCTATAGGATTTGATGTTCACAAAGATCGAGCGAGTCACGATCAACTCATGGAATGAGATGTTGGAGCATCTCTTGAGCTGAAACACAACACATATATCCGGGTGATGGACGGAAGTAGAATACGAGGGTTTCAATTTGGTAGGCAACAATTCCACACTTGAGTAAGATGGTGCATAGGTTTTAAAGTAGCGAGGAGTTAATTGCCATGATTCCAAAATGGGGCACCTTAGAGGAGGTGACTCGTAGGTTATCGCCTTAAGTGGCAAAACGAAGTACTTTTGATACGAAGATCAATGAGACTCTCTATACCAGCCTAAGGCAATTTACAAACATTTGTTTGACGAAGTTCGAGAGAGCGGCCTACTTGGGCAAGAATGGATGATGTGGACTACCTTGTTGAAGACAACGCGATGGATGATCTCTTCTTGTCATCGAGAAAGGATAGGTCCCAGGGTAAGCCCACTTCTGAGGATGATCCTGAATAACAAATATTGAGAAGGCAAACCATAGTAAAATGGCAAAATGGCGGGTGCAAGCTGGGAACAAAATGCAAATGTTGGGAATGTTCCAACCATCATATCTGCCTGAGATTCAGATCTGGTTAGTAACAGGATGCTTCAGACTGCACATGTCTAAAAAGAAGAGTTGCAACACAAATCAACGAGATAACACTGTGATATTCTCGGTAAATGGACTATGGTAGTAAGCTCCAAACCATGAGCTAGTTCTGCTACACACATGTGAACACGCTGTCCGAGACAGGCATGACCACATGGTAGTCTTACAACAAAACACTACCGAGTTCTGGTAGGGAACCATCATTGAGGATATCGAAGTCCTTTTATAAGCCCGGGTTAGCTCTTAAGAAGGAGCTTCTTCACCTTGAACAAATGAATTAGTGGCTTTGTGTGCTAGGAAACCCATATGGAATGGAGACGGCCAACCTATCACCCATAGAGTACTTCACACATGCGTGATTAACTTGGGACGATTCTAGAGGAAGCAAAAAACAAGCTTTCTCGAATTCATAGCGGCAACTTGCATCAGATGCACATGAATTAGAGGAAGTCACTTCTTTCATCCACACATATGCTTCATGAATGGGACATGTAGATAATGCTTTTAGAAGTTTCCAACACTAGCTGGATGTTCAACATGAATCACGGAGGAGATAAAAACGTTGTTCATGGGCTCAACAACAAGTCATCAAGATTCCCATGAAGATGGTATTCCATAACTATGTGAACAAGGCGATAGCATTGGTCAGAACAAAAGATATAGCGGAGTATGCTCGAGGAAAAATCACGAGTAAGACAACATTACAAACATCATTGGTTTTGATTTGATTTGAGGATAGCCCACACTCAAATCAAAGTTTGATAAGACAATAGGTCCAACAACTAATTTGAGTGACCAATCGATTAAGATATCATCTTTCTTCAACACACACAAATGTCTCCCTTGAAATGAACTAAGCTAGGCAAGATTTTATCTTCCAACTCTCTAAGTTGTTGTTTGGCTTAACCAACTAGCTCAAGGGTATCCAACATGGATTCTTGGAGAAGGGGTGTACAAAAAACCAACTTGATCACGAACTCAACATAGCGGTCAGGTGACAACCTGGTAACACTTCCGAGAAGATATTCGGAAAATCATGAACCATCGATATGTTACTAAGCTCGAGAACAAACTTGCTTTTCAGGGCAAGACGATGTGATCAAGAGAGTGATGGATTAACACAATCCTATCTCATTCATCGAGGAGTGCACCAGGAAAAATGGACTAGGTCACACGATAAATCTTAGGATGATGATTCAATAACCAACACACTAAGAATAAGATTATTGTCCATTAACTACCAAGCAACGGAGTAGCTAGGAATATTAATTTCACACAGCACATCTCAATTGTCAGCATTCCGGTTACAACCAAGATGGAGACCGAGGGATGAATAATGATGGCGAGAAGTATCACTGTAACAAGAGTTCATAGGGGGTGGTGCAATTCCCATGACATTTCTAACATAAAGAGGCAACACTCCAAGGTAGAAAAGAACAAAAGCTGGATCGGCATTTTGATCTGCGGGATACAACTGCTTTGACCCACTTCTAGAAATGGATGATGTGCTAGAGCTTGTTTCTCCTTGTCATTCTGAATTAGAACGGCTTGACGGACCACAAGAGTAAAAGGCATCGACGAACATGAATGCACACATGCTCTTGACTATCAACTGATAGATGAAGGCCGAAATACAGTTAAAGAGGGACAACTCAAAGGAACATACGACTTTTTGAGTTCTGGATGCATAGATTAGCATGTCGAACGAGTTCAACATATTTCTTTCGGATAACCCATGCAGAAAGGTAGAACTGGCAGAGTCACAAATATAATGGAGAACTCATCGAGAGCACTCTTATTGTGACCTTCGGGCTCAAAAGAAATTGTGCCACATTGGTTCATGGTATTTGAAGAACGATATACCATGGACCTTGAGGACTATCACAAAGGTTACTAATATCCTAAAGAAATGAGCAACGCTATCAACAGGAAGTAAGTAGAGCGAATCATGGGTTCAAGAACCCATGAAAAGAATACCTACTAACTAGTAACATCACGAGATGCTTTCGAGAATGGTGG
This sequence comes from Triticum urartu, assembly GCF_003073215.2. Taxonomy (NCBI): domain Eukaryota; kingdom Viridiplantae; phylum Streptophyta; class Magnoliopsida; order Poales; family Poaceae; genus Triticum; species Triticum urartu. Next base: position 267,721,301 of record NC_053023.1, read on the forward strand.
CCAGAATCATCACACTCGGAGTATAAAGCATTGCTAGATTACTGGGTGGTTCTCTAGGACACCCTATTGTCATAACAATAGCTTCAACATATATGTTGAGACAATGGAATACCTCAACACACTGATTAGTGTGTTTAATCTGGCCCAAATGGACATCGGGAACATGAAGAAAGGAGTTGCAAATGCATCAGACTATTTAGAAACCTGGGATAACTCGGACAGCATAACGGTTGTAAATGTTCAAAAAGATTTGAGACATCCTGCAAAATGGTGGCATAACCACTTAACAACATCATATCAAGGTTCCGAGTCCAACTAACAACACACTGGAGTAGTAGAAACTGAACTGAGGCTTGAGACCAACAATCCTAAGAATCTACGGATTAGTAACGCGTGATCCTGATAGAAAGAAGAGAAGCCTAGTTCTTAATCCCCGTAGGAAAGAAGAGGGTGACTCATATCTGAAGGAGTAAAAAGAGCTTTACGTTCCCTTCCACCATCAATTCCCTTATATAACTAAAGCATTTCTAGACTCAACTTCGACCAGTTTGGATGGGTAATCCTACAGGCAGTCAGGCTCTGATACCAAAGCTGTCAGGACCCCGATCCTAAGTCACATCGATCTAGCATGTAACAAATCATATCACTTTGCGGCCGCACACACAGTATTCCCACGGGTGCCACCTTACCTAGCCTAGGACCGTTTGCGCCTTTTGGCTCACGTATATAATAGTGTCGCTAGCATCCATATGACAGAGAACCTGGGCCGACATGACTAGTCATGAATCCAAAGTGGCACTAACTTACAGGGACATGCATACCTGACCCATCAACGAACGTGTCTAGCATCAATGTATGAACCCAAGTCGTAGCAAGCTACAAGGACTTAAAGGAACAACGCGTGACATTTCCCTGAAGGGAAAGACACAGGAAGGAATAAGGACACATGCCGGCCAGCTTAAGTGTTTTGGAGCAGTAGTAAGCTACCATGGCTCAGTGAGAGCACTAAAAGACATTTCCCCATAAGAGATGCTACCAAGAATAAACAACTAGATTGTCGGATCCCACACATACCAAGCATTTCAAAATCATACACACAATATGCTCGATATGTGCAAATACAGCATGGCATCACAACAAAACTCTATGACTCAAAGTATTTATTTAGAAGGCTCGAAGAGTCAGACATAGTAAGAATTACAATCATGGGTCACATGACCCATCATACAGAGCATACAAGCAATAAGCACATGCAGAAGCTTAACATGTCTGAGTACAGACAACTACAAATGGAAAAGGCTGAGAAGCCTGACTATCTGCAAGACCCTGCAGAGGGCACTAGATCGTAGTTAAGGTAACAAGCTAAACGTCGAAGTGCACCCAGAACTACTAGTGAGACTGAAGTCTCTCTGTAAAAACATAAATTAAGCAAACGTGAGTACAAATGTATGAAGCGAGACTTACATCAGAACTAGCTACATATGCACCAGTATTAACAAAGGGGGTGGTGGAGTTTAACTGCAGCAAGCCATCTTTGACTCAGTGGCTATCCTAAACTACTCTACAAGTAACTCTTTTCGGGTGGCGCACACGAGTCCACATATTCACCAAATCAATACACCACTATGGTCCACTCCCATTTCCTTACGAGAACGCCATGCATAGCACTCACGCTTAGCTTGCACATTTTAGAGTATCCACTTTCACATGTCTATGAACTGCACAAGCAACCTAGTAGTCCATTTCCATGGATGCAGCTATTCGAATAGATCATGTTTACCCTGCAGTGGTGTACTTCTTCACACACGCTCCCACCACTTATCGTCGTTTACACGACATGTACTTGGCAACCTTCAAGCGGAAGCCTAGCGAGGGTGTCGGCCATGACCCGACTAACCACACAAATCTCTAGTCCAGGTTTATCACCTATTCGGGTTCCATCAGCAAGGAGATCTGGCCGAGGTTTTGCTCATGGCTCCAAATGATGAGACCAGGGTTCCCGAGGCAGGAAACAAGCATCTCGGTACACCGTGCCTCGTGTCTCTACCGCATCATAGCCCACCCCTAGGTCAGTGCTACGCACGGCCCCCAACACATATCCTACAAACACCAGAAACTAGTTGCAAGTCCTGGACATAGATCAAGGCGATTAATAAGTCGAGAGGGGCACTTAAGCATTCCAATGCGTGGTAGTAACAGTCTTGGATCACAAACACAGAACTCAGTTTCTGAGGACGGCTGCAATGAGAGAACCCACCATGTACTCCTACATGGCTCTATCATCGCTTCCTTTACCAAATCGTATTCACACACTTAGCTCTCAACAGTAGGACATGATGACCACATTCCAATTCTTCCCTGATGAATCAGACCTGACACAACTGTAAGCAATAGCAAGGATAACAAGCAAGCATGAATGAGTAGGCACATCATGGCTCAAACAAACTCCTACTCATGCTAGTGGTTTTCAACTATTTACTGTGGCAATGACAGGTCATGCAGAGGAAAGGGGTTCAACTACCACAACATGTAATAGTGAAATGTTGTTGTCCTAATGCAGCAAAAGAGAGCAAGAGCGAGAGAGTGGGATTGTATCGGAATGTTCAACGGGGGTTGCTTCCCTGGCACTTCTGAAGATAGTATAGCTCTTCATCGGTGTCATCGAACTCATCGTCAGAATAATGTCTACTGAGATGGAACAACACCGGCAACAGAGAAGGAACTCAATCAACGCAATGCAACAATATGATGCATGATCATGACATGTCAATATGCTGTGATTTGAGCTAATGTAGCTAGCAAGAGAAGGGTTTGGGTTGATTTGAACCAAAGCTTCAAATTCAAATTCAGGCTATGAATTTGCAAAGTGCATTAACATGTTTCAATCTATATAGCAAGGTTAAGTTTCTTTATCATGGATGAAAATGGTACAGATGGAAAGATTGGATTTTTTTGATCACTTTTCATATATAAATTATTTCATTTGGAATTACAGATTATTTTCTATGAATTTTTGAAGTTTAAACTAATGTCTGGAATTTCCTGGATTATTTTTAATCCAGAAAATGATTAATGACATCAACATTATGTCACCACTACGTCAGCATGTCAGTCGGGTTGACCAGGGTCAAACCTAACTGGTGGGACCTGCGTGTTATTTTCACAGGGACTAAACCTCGGTCAAATCGAGTGCTGACTGGGTTTGACTCTACATTTGGGCCCACTGTTAGTGGCTGCGAGGTGGCTAATTAGGGGGGTTAGTCCTCATGATCGTGCCATGTCAGCCATCGCGGGAGTTTGTCCGACGGCGACGTCATCCAAAGGCGGAGGCCGCCGAACTTGCCCTATCGGCGTCGGTTTGGCGCTCTGAGAGGGCGTAGGGTGGCTCGAGCTCGCGGCGATAGCCGGAGTTCAGGCATCCACCAATATGACGCCACAGAGCATGGTAGGAGGAGCGGTTGGGTGTTTTGGGCTCTTGCAAATGCACTGAGTGCATTGGTATGCTCGGCTGTGAGCGGGAGAGCTCGGGAGCACAGAACATGCCGGCCATGGCGGACGGTGGCGCTCGGCCAAGGTGGGAAAGCTAGCTAGGGGATGTACGAGGCCAGGTGATCAGAGGGGTCTTTACCAGGGGCTCACCACAGTTTGAATGGAGAGGAAGGAGACGCGAGGACGCTCTGTAGCCGGCGAATTTGAGGACGACGTCCAACGGCCGAGGCGGCAAAGACGGTGATGGTGGCACAGCTACAGGGCATCCTAGGAATCAATCTTTGGCGTGGACATGCGGTGATAAAGGCGATGGTGGTTTCGCATCGGAACGGTGGTGGGCTCACTGGCGGCAACGGTGGCCGGCGGTTTCTCTCAGGGCTACTCAGATTCGGTGCTAGGGGAGAGTCAGAGAGCTAGAGAGGCATGGGGAAGGAGGGAGGAGGCTGCATGACGTCTCCAGGCATGGATAGGCTCGAGGGGAGACCGCCAGCATGAAGCATGAGGTGGAGGCCTCCCGGCGTGCTTGCGTCTTTGCCTCTGCCTACTAGCAGAGGTTTAAGATGGCACGACTGCCTGGTGGGCTTGGTTGCCTAATGGGCCGGCTCAGGTGGGCTGCAGGTAAGCGCCAGGTAAGGTTTTCTCCTCTCTCTTTTCCATTTCTGTTTTTCTATATTCTTTTGTCTGTTTTGATTTAGTAGAAGTACAAAACCATTTTTATAAATCCTGGAATAAATTTTGGGCACATATTGGAATATTCCAACAGCACTCACCTGTTTTCAGGATTATTTGGACATCTAAAATATTTATAGCAATTAAATGCACAAATTCAAATACTGTATAATTTATTCAAAAATCCAAGATGACCTACAAAAATGTGCACCATTTTTGGTAGAGGTTTTGAACCAATTCAAAAATGATGAACTTTCCTGAAGGGCAATTTGGGTTCATTGGAAATATTTTATTTTGATCCTAGTTGGATTTCATTTGGTGCTAGGGTTTGAACATCCCCATTTCATGTTTATGCAAAATTTAAACATGATGCAACAACCAAGACTAGTCCACAAGCAAGGCTAAAGCTAGGGCTATGACACTATCATCATCTCACCAAGTGCCAAGGGGACCCATGACACAAGCACGAGCTAGAGCTCTCGAGACCGAGGTGACTTCTTTCCTTAGTGATATCACATATGATCCACTTGTGACATGGCTACTACCTAAGTCCGGAATGTCGTGCATGATTAGGTACCAAGAGGACTCTCTCGAAGATGCGCATGAAGACGGACAAGTCCCCAAGTTCATAGATGAAGAGAACCAATGTAAGGAGTTAAGGATAGCACCCAGGACACGGACACTCGGCCACAACCCCGGACATCTGGCCCCTGGAACATCTACCACGACAGCCGACTAGCAGAAGCTACATGGCCCGGACATCCGACCCAGGCCCCGGACATCCGGCCCAACGCCAACCCGGACATCCGGCCCCTGCCCGGAAATCCTGCGCCCATCAAAGAACACACCCGAGGCTGGACCCCGTCAGCCTGGACATTCGGCCAAAGACCCGGACATGCGACTCTTCCCGAGCCGCCGGACATCCGGCCCCCGCCCGAACATTCGGACGAGCCTATCCAGAGAGGCTCCAAAGCCAGTCCCGTCATCCCGGACATCCGGCCCGCCAGCCCGGACATCCGGCTCCCCATGATGGCCCGGACATCCGGCCCGATGCCCGGATGTCCGGCTTCCCCTATCTGTGCACAGTAAAGGGCCGAGGCCCATGTACCCATCCTCCCACATAGACTATATATACTCCTCCGCCTCCCTATTTCTATGGTTAGCAAAGTAGTAGCTCATTGTGAAGCTTTGCTCTCCACTTGATCCCCTTCTCCTTAGGTGTTGAAGGCCTCTACGGAGAAGATCCCCCAAGTGGATTCAAGATCCATAACGGGAAGACCTTCAATACCTCCTCACAGAGAAGAATGTGCTACTTGTATCGTCCCTTGTTGATCGTGGATCTTATATCTCTTTTGTGTTTCGAGGATCTAGCATATGTGTGACCGAATCTTGTTGGTTTGGGTGATTCTCTGGTGTTTCCCCTCGTATTTTCCCCTCGTGTTCATCATGTTCATTGCGGGATCCACTCCTTTCGTGAAAGATCGGACAGCTATGGTTATACCCTACATCAGAACTCCTCAGTTGTGTGACTGTTTTGGGTTGCGGCCAACTCTCAATAGCTTCAATCTTGGCTTTATCAACTTTAATTCCCTCTAGAGTAACAACATAGCCAAGGAAAGATACTCAGTTAGTGCAAAAGGTGCACTTCCCAAGGTTACCAAACAAATGTGCATCACGTAGGCAATAAAAACAGCACCTAAACGTTCCAAATGTTCATCCAAAGATCTTCTCTAAATCAGTATATCATCAAAATAGGTTACCACAATTCGTCCAATGAAAGCACGTAAAACTTTGTTAATTAATCTCATGAAAGTACTAGGTGCATTAGTTAACCCAAAAGGCATGACTAACCACTCATATAATCCAAACTTAGTTTTAAAAGTTGTTTTCCATTCATCCCCCAATTTCATACGAATTTGATGGTATCCACTACACAAATCAACTTTGGAGAATATTGTAGAGGCACTAAATTCATCAAGCATATCATCTAGCCTAGGAATAGGATGACGATAATGAATAGTAATATTATTAATGCCTCTACAATCAACACACATGCGTGATGTACCATCCTTTTTCGGCACTAGAATAATAGGAACAACATAGGGACTAAGGGATTCACGTATATAACCTTTGTCGAGTAGCTCCTGTACTTGACGCATATTATCCTTCATCTCCTCTGGATTGGTACTATATGGTGCACGGTTTAGTAGCGATGCAATGTGAATTAAGTCAATTTGATTTTCAATCCCTTGAGGTGGTAATCCCGGTGGCACCTCTTGTGGAAAGACGTCAGCGAACTCCTGCAAAATGTTAGTGACAGCAGGAGGCAAAGAGGAAGGCACGTCCTCGAATTAAAATAATGCCTCTTTGCACACAAAAGCATAGCAAACATATTTGCTGAAATATAGCTCATCAATATCAGATTTTGTGGCAAGTAAATATGCACTTTTCAGTTTAATTTCAGAAGCAACACTATATGGTTTATTATTAGTTTTCATTTGTTGCTCAAATTCTTTTGCCACAATCGGATTTTCACTCTTTTTTCTCTCCTGTTTTTGCTTTATTAGCTCTATTAATATCATCTTTCAAAATGGAATTAGCAGTCAAGGGATGCAAAGTAATATGTTTATCCTTATGAACAAGAGTATACTTATTGTTTCTACCATGGTGTACAATTTTTTTATCAAATTACCATGGTCTACCAAGTAATAAGGAACATGCTTGCATGGGTACCACATCACAATCAACATAATCAGCATATGTAGAGATACTAAAATGCACACAAATAGTATGTGTTACCTTAACCTTCCGTTGTTGTTGAACCATTGGATGTAGTAAGGATGTGGATGTGGATGTGGTCTTCTGGTGAGAGATAGTTTCTCCACCATTGTCACGCCCAATATGTGACTCTATCCTAAAGAGACTCAAAGGTCCCACCAAGGATAGAACCGCATATTGACACGCTTTTGCAAGGTGGATGTCATTACATCAAACTATTACGTAATAGATGGGGTTACATACAAAAGGCATACAATGCCACAAGAATACATCAATACAACAACATGAGAACAACATCCGACTACGTATGAAACACAAAACAAAAGCTCAAATGACATCCACCCTGCTAGCCCAGGCTACCGACCAGGAACCTAACCCAAGATCGACGAAGAATCAGAACTCCAAAAAAAAGCAAACATTGCTCCCACGTCATGATCATCACAAACCTGTACCTACAGCTGTTGTTGTGGTAATCTATGAGCCACGAGGACTCAGCAATCCCATTACCATGGGTATCAAGACTAGCAAAGCTTAAAGGTTAAGGAAGGGGTAAAGTGGTGAGTTTGCAGCAACGGCTAAGCAAAGTATGGTGGCTAACTTACGATTACAAGAGTAAGATGAGAAACTACGCAAACGGTCGCAAACTAGTAATGATCAATAAGTGATCCTGAACTACTTATAGTCAAACATAACCCAACCATGTTCTCTTGTTGAACTTCCCTGAAAAGAGACCATCACAGTTACACATGTGGTAGGTGTATTTTAAAAGAGTTTACTTAAAGTCTTCTAGAACCAGATATTAACAAATTCCCATGTGCTACATAACTGCGGGCACGGTTCTCGAAAGTATAAACCCTGCAAGGGTGTCCTAACTTAGCCCATGACAAGCTCACGATCCGCGGAGAAAATCCTCCATCGCGGGACCCTCCGATCAATCACGGAATCCCGGTGCACAAGACAATTCGACAATGGTAAAACTAATCCAGCAAGACCTCCCGGCGTGCCGACACCCTGATAGTAGCCGCGTGTATCTCGACTCAGGCCACGTCCGGATGGGACATCCTACTAGTAAAACCAGATCATCGAGTTTCCTCGTGGTGGCCCCGCAGTCTACCCATTTGGGACCAACACCATCAGCACTCGCTCCCTTCTATGTAGAAAAACCCTCGGGTTCATGACGCACTATGCCAATTAATTATTAGGTTCAAGAATTATTATGGCAAATGTTAAAATCAAAGTTGGGTCTTGCTAGAAGAGTTTTAGTCAAAGCAAACTGTCAAGAGGGCCCCATACCCCTCACCGTGTTAGGGACGCAAAATCAATGAACATAACACCGGTATGACGGAAACTAGGGCGGCAAGAGTGGAACAAAACACCAGGCATAAGGCCGAGCCTTCCACCCTTTACCAAGTATATAGATGCATTAATTAAATAAGAGATATTGTGATATCCCATGATATCCATGTCCCAACATGGAACAAACTACAACTTCACCTGCAACTAGCAACGCTATAAGAGGGGCTGAGCAAAGCGGTAACATAGCCAAACAACGTTTGCTAGGAAGGTTGAAAAGGTTATAAGCTATCATGGCAATTTGGGAGGCTTGATAAACAAGTAGTAGGTAGCGCGACATAGCGGTAGCATCGAGACAACTAGCATAGCAAAGATAGTAGTGAGATCCAAAGTGACGGTCATCTTGCCTGAAATCCTGCTAGGAAGAAGAACGAGAGAAGATGAATCCACGTAGACGAACGAATCCTCACAATCGCAACGAAACAGGAACTAACAAGAAGGAGCACAACCAGAAAGAAGCAAACAACATGGTAAATACGCAACACATAAACATGACATGATGCTCAACCAAGTATGATGCATGACAATGCTACATGATGCTATTCATGGCAAGAGATGATGCATACAAGAGCAACACATCAAAGCAAGTTTAAATGAGGCCGGAAACAACATATAACAATTCCGGTAAGTCTCCATATGCAAATTTCGAAATTGGTCCAGATCTGAATAACACATAATGCTGAAGTTGTTAAACATCAAATTAACGAGCACAAAGATGATCTACATGGTTTTCTAGTCAAGTTAGATATGAAGTTCATTTAATTCGGAGCTACGGTCTAGAAGATATAAGCAAGACAAGTTAAACGTGGCATTGATGCAAATGCAAGTAAAACAACATCACAAACACTCCAAAACATGGATGCCACAAGGTAAAACGGAACTACATGAAAATTAAGCAAGTTTCATATAGAGCATTCTCAAAACAGAGCAACAGTTCAACACATACACTCAAAACAAGTTTCAAACACAATCTGCCCAAAACAGCAACTAAGCACTTTGCAATCAAGGAAACAACATGCTACAGGAAACATATGGACACAAACTTGATATGCACTTAAAGTACAGGTTACATGCTCCAAATAACATTTAGGTTCAAGTTCATAGGCATCAGGATTAAACCAACATGATCAAAGCAAACAGCAACTTAAAAACACAGATTATGACAGTGAAAAACAAGGCATACATGTGAGCAGAAATAACATATTGACATGCTGGAGGCATGAGACAATGATGATATAGTGCAAGAACATAACAAGCAAATGCATGGCATTAAATTACATGATTAACATGGCAAAACATGATTACTAAGCATATTCATATAACCCCTAGATCAATGGCAATCAACAAGACAAGATGCAACATGGTATAACCTGATTCTCAGACTTAAGAGGAAATCTGGGAATACAAAACAATAATATTATGATGCTAACATTGGAGGCACATAACAGCAAGCATAGCAACTTTAAAAATTATTCAAAAGATATGGGCATGTAATAGACATGATATACTCCAACTTAGTACATGGGCACAAGTTCATATGAAGCATAGATTAATTAATATTGTCGGCGTTCTGGGAACGGGGGTCCCCAGACTTGCCTGCCTGCGGCCTGCGGCGTGGCTCAAAGGGGGGCCCAGCATGGCCAATCTTAATCAACACAGACCCAAGACCCTCACGAGGGGCCAATCCTCGCGGGGCGGACGACACGGAGCTTCCTCAGGCACGGCCTCATCAGGCTGGCTCGCGAGGAGGCGGAGAGATCAAGGCGGGGTACCTCACGAGGTGCCCGTGACGCAAGCCATGACGACCAAGGGCGCCAGGTGGGCGCCAGCCCGCGCAGTGTCCTCCTTTCCTCTTTGGTGCAAAGGGAGCAAGCGCAGGCGAGAGCATCAAGCAAAGGCACCCGTTTCGATGCAACGAGACCAAGACCAGCCCAACGGTAGGGAGGAAGTCATTGTGGAGCCCAAGCCAGCGTCACCACCCGAGCCTTTGGCAGGTGAGGACCAACTTTAGTCAGGATAAGTGTACCAGATGTTCCCCTTCAAAAATGGCCAATTGTTGGCGCCCTTCCCGCTCAATATTTGGGAAGAGGCCCAGGGCCTTTGCCTATAAATAGGACTAGCCACCCCCAGGGTAGAGAGGATCGGCCAATCCAGAAACAAGCTGGGATTGGATTGAGTAGCATCACACACACACAGAGAGAGAGAGAGAAGGGTGACTGAACTCCTCCTAGCAGTTCATCGCCCCAGCCAAGAACAGACCCTCGCGAGGCTGTTCTTCCTTGTATTGCTCATCATCATCAGCCCAGGAGGCAATCCACCACACCACAAACTAGAGTAGGGTATTACACCACAATGGTGGCCCGAACTAGTATAAACCCTGTGTCTCTTGTGATGTTCTTTCCATAGCCTAGATCTTAGCGTGGCGGTGGGGTGCAGGTAGGTAGAAGGAAAAATCTCCGTGCGCACCCCAGTGTTCGAACCTCAAGGGTCTGCCGGAACCCGAAATCCGACATTTGGCGCGCCAGGTAGGGGTGCGCCGGGATTCGTCTTCCACCGCCCCGTTCTCCTCCGACCATCGCGTCCATGTCTGACGCTCGTCGGGCCCACGCCGAGCACCGAGCCGCTCTCGCTTCCGGCGTCGCCCAGACGGCTCCTGTCGGCGGGCGTCCTCGCCGTTCCCTGTCACCTGCCGTCAACGCCGCCACCAGCCCGGCGGGAAGCGAGCAGCAAGTGTCGTCTCAGCATCCGTCCGTGCGGCAAGACGGCCGCACCGCTACTCCCTCGCTCACCCCAGCTGGTTCTTCGTCCCGCACACTCCGCGCACCCATGGATGCTCGAGCTGCGCTCATCACGGCAAACGAGCTCCTGCAATACCGCCCGTCGACGACGTTTATGAAGAATGGCTCGACCGCGTCGCCGAGCTCGTCCGCGCCGCAGGGGGCTCTCCTGCACCGTCCGTTCCGCTGCACCGCACCCCGCCCTGCGCGGGCGACGAAGCTCCAGGGCCGCCCCGGCCGCCTCCTCCTCAAAAAGGCACCCAGGCTCCAAGGCGCGTGGCCCCTGGGAAGAACCCGCTCCATCAGGTGCCAGCGCGGCAAGAGCAGAGCTGCCAAGAAGTCCCTCGCCCGCAGGAAGCTGCCCGGGTGCTCCCTACTCCAGCACGTCGCAGCCATGCTCGTGCTCCCGCACGTCAAGACCCCGTGCTGCTCCCAGTTGCAGCGCATGGCGACCTGCAAGACCAAGCTCTCCGTCACCCAAGGCCTCCTGTGACCACAGCAGGCTACCGTGCCTTCACCACCGAGCTACGCAGCGTCGCGTGGCCCGGCAAGTTCAAGCCAGACCCGCCTCCTCGTTACGACGGCACGGCCGACCCTGCGGAGTTCCTCCAGCTCTATGAGCTGGGCGTCGAAGCTGCCAACGGAGACGAGAAGGTCATGGTGAACTGGTTTCCCATGGCGCTCAAGGACGGGGCCCACACCTGGCTCCTAAACCTAGCTCCAGGCACGATCTCCTCCTGGGACGATATGCGCACCCGCTTCATCGCCAACTTCCAAGGTACTCGCGACCGGCCACCCGCCGTGAGCGACATGCGCCGCATCAAGCAACAACCCGGAGAGACCCTGCAGAAGTACATCCAGCGCTTCAACAACGCACGCCTCAAGATTCCCAAGGTGACCAAGGAGGCCATCATCTCAGCCTTCTCCGACAGCGTGCTCGACGTCAAGATGAAGGAGGAGCTGGCGATGCATGAAGACCTGTGCACTTCCTTGGAGCTGTTCAACTTGGCGACCAAGTGCGCCAGGGCTGAGGAAGGGCGTCTCTCCCACCTCGAGCTGCCTGCCGCAGACCCAGAAGAGAAGAAGCCCAAGGCCAAGGATGTGAAGTGCAAGGGGGCTGTCGTGCTCGCGGCAGAACCAGACAGTAAGCGGGGCAGAGATCAGCCCGAATCTTCCAAGGGCAGTCGATACTGTGTGTACCACGACCTCCACACCCACAACACCAACGAATGTCAAGAGCTTCGAGCCGTGCGAGAAGGAAGGATCGGCCGTCGTCCCGACCACGGTGACCGGGGCTACGGTCAAGGAGGAGGAAGGAACGCAGGACGCTGGGAAGACCGCTGCCCGCGCCAAGGGTGGCGCGATCGACCTCGCGAGGATCGCTGGCAAGACCCGCCTTGCGAGGGAGACTGGAGGGATCAGCCTTGCGAGGATCGCCCGCAAGGCAACGCAGGCCTCCCTCCGCTGCCGCCGCAGCCAAGGAGAAACGAGGACCGCCATCAGGACGAGGGGGCTGGGGGCTTCCAGGAGCCGCGCGCGATCGCCTGCATCCTGGGCGGGGCTCAAGCCCCAGCCTCTCAATGCATCTTCAAGCAGTTTGTTCGCGAAGTGAATGCAGTCCTCCCCAAGCTCGAAGCCACGCACCCTCTCAGGTGGTCGGCGTGCGCCATCACGTTCAGCTCAGCGGATCAGCTCAAGTGTGCGGCCACGGCCGGAGTCCTCCCGATGCTTTGTTCCCCAATCATCAGCAATGTGCTGGTCACCAGGACCCTCATCGATGGCGGGGCAGGGCTCAACGTCCTGTCCGTGGAAACATTCAACAATCTCCAAGTGCCCTACAACCAGCTTCAGCCAACCAAGCCTTTCTCCGGTGTCACCGACGGCTCCACGGTCCCGATTGGGCAGGTCCGCCTCCCTCTCACCTTCGGGGAACGCAACAACTACCGCACCGAGCTCATTGACTTCGACGTCGCTCACATTTGCCTGCCGTACAACGCCATCCTTGGGTACCCAACGCTGGCCAAGTTCATGGCCGTAACTCACCATGGCTACAACGTCCTCAAGATGCCAGGAAGTGGTGGAGTCATCACGGTGCCCTGTGAAGAGAAGGACGCGTTGTGTTCCCTGGAACGAGCCTTTCAGGCCGCATCACTGGAAGACCCGGATCGCGGAAGCAGGAGGCTTCCCGAGGCCACCCCCAAGAAGAAGAAGACATCGTCCGGCCTGGCTCCTCAGGAGGCAGGCCCCTTAGGGCCCGCGCCTGCCCAGGGGGAACCTCCTTCCATCGCATAGGAAAGCGCGCCCGGTGCCCTCCTCAGGCAGGGCTCGGGGGCTCTCCCCTGGAGGGCCACCGACCTGGCTAGGGTCACGAGGGAGGCGCTTGGGCACCACATGGAGGCGTGTTTCGAAGCACGTTTCCCTCAAGAAGGAGTAAGGCAAGGAGGGCCAGACCCTCAGGAGTTCGTCAGCAAGGCCATTCAGGAGCTACAGGAGTCAAGAGTCGTGAGAGGCGGCCGCCGCCTACCTGCTGTGGCTCCCCATCCAGGCGAGGATGGTGGGCTGCGCGTCTGCATCGACATACCAGGGCTCAATCGAGTCACCTCTCTGGAGCGCCTCTGGCCCTCACGAGTGGGGTGCTGTGAAGGTCCACCCCACAGCTACGTTCGCATGCCTTACGGCTTGCCGAGCGCGGCTGCCACGTACCAACGACTCATGAGGGGCATCATGGAGGCTCAAGAGGCCAGGCATTCCGCAGCCCTGGCGGAGATGGAGATGGTCCGCGAGGAGCCACCAGCGCCTCCAGAGCCTCCCGAGATCCCTGGGCCTGGGGGCTCGTGAGGATCGGCTTCCGCAGCCCACCGAGTCTGCTACACCAACGCTGCTTCGTCCTCAACATCATCAGGTGACATCTTTCAAGTTTCATTTCCAGCTGGGAGTGCCCTCCAGGGCTGCATTATTCACAGGCCGCGTGGGTCCGTCCCTGCGGCATGTATCCCTTTTATTTCATGTTGTTAGCTTACTTTGTTGGGGGCTCTCGGGCTGCATCATCCCCAAGTCGTTCGGGCCAGACCCAGCGGCACGTATCCCTTTAGCGTTTATTTCCGGCTATGCATTCGACCCACCATGCTTGATTATTTGATGCCGGTCCACGGCACCTCTTCTTCTCCATGCTGACCACTTGCACGTTAAAGGGGGGGTACCTGAGCATCGCGACTTAGGGCTCTTACTGGCTCTCCAGCCCTCACCCTCTGGCCTTGTCCACGGCATCGCGACCTGGCATACCAGCGACGGCTGAGACCAGCTCGAGGGCCGGGACCCGAGGACGTAGAGTGCCGGCATCTAACCAAATTTGCAGGAACGCATCACAAGATAAGGCCCAGTGCCAGGCGCAACCCGCCTAGAGGTAGGGCCCCGTGAGTCCTGCGCTGGCTCACGGGTGCCCAGATACACCTCGCCAGGCCCTACCGTGCCAGCCACGTGTCAGGGCAGGGCTGTACACGCCCCGGGGGCTCCTCCCGGAGGGGAGCCCCCTCCCACGTACTAGTGGAAGCACCATGCTCCGCGCTGGCTGACGACACTGCCGAGGAGCGGCTATGCCCGTACACATATGGAAGCGCTATGCTCCGCGTTGGTGATAAACAACTGAGGGTAGCCCCCGGGCCGCATTAACCTTAGGGAGCCCAGAGCTCACTGTCTAGCCTCATCGTAACGCCTCCCCTCGGGAGTGCCGCGCGAGGGGACTGGGCATGGGGGCTGCGCCTGGGTCACGCCCAGACGCACGCCACCCAGCCAGCCCCCCCCCCCCGGGCCTGGTTCGTCGCGCGTCTCTCCCCGAGCGGAGCCAAGGTACGAAGGCTGTTTTAGCGTCAAGGGGGACTCCTGAGCGTCGCGACTCAGGAGCCTAACTGGTCACGTAGCCCCTCACTCCTTCGTCCCGTCCTGGTTTCCGGTCGGGGCTAACGGCGGCTGAGGTATGCGCGGGGCCGGGCTCTGCAGACGTAGAACGGTAGATCCACCCACATCTCACCTCCCTACTTTTAGTTCGTGCGCCAAGGGGGACTCCTGAGCATCGCAACTCAGGAGCCTAACTTGTCACATAGCCCCTCACTCCTTGGTCCCGTCCTGGTTTCCGTCGGGGCTAATGGCGGCTGAGGTATGCGTGGCGCCGGGCTCTACCGGTGTAGAACATAAGCAAGTAGGAAGGAAAAGCGCAAATTTCAAGGAATTAAAAAGCAAATATTACAGTCCACACTGTTATCTCAATGCCAAACGGAAGTTTAAACGCCTCCCCAAGTCATGATACATGTGCAGGAATTGAAGGCAGGACAGGAGCCACAATGGAGTCACTTGTCGGCGGCGGAGCAGCGCGGAGTGGGTTCACCTCATGGAGCAGCAGGGTCGGCAGCGCCTCGCTTCGGCTTGGTGCTGAAGGCCTGAAACTTTCCCAGCAGAGCCTCCGCGCGACCCTTCACGGCCTCGGCAGCGGCAATGGCACGCTCGCCGCTTGCTGGCTCCAACAGGCTGTCGAGGTCGACGCTGGGATCGTGAAGGTAGATGTGGGTGAGGACCCACGTCAGCGCTGCAGAAGACAGGACACGCGCCTCGGCCTCGGCCGTGGGGCCAAGGCCAAGGGCGACATCTTCAAGAGTGTGAACCAGGAAGGGAAGCAGCTTGGCGGGGCCGTCCTCGGCGCCAGCCAGCGGGCTCTCCAGGCCGCTGTCGTAAAGCGTCCTCAGCGAGGAGCGAGCCTTCGTGTAACACCCCGGATGTAACTTTCCCAATTTGTACTCCAACTCTTGCCGTTTCCGGCGTTAAGTTATTTTATTTTCTTGGGTTTGGGTCTTTGTCTCTGTGTGGTGTTGTCGTTGTCATGCATCTCATATCATGTCATCATGTGCATTGCATTTGCATACGTGTTCGTCTCATGCATTCAAGCATTTTCCCCATAGTCTGTTTTGCATTCCGGCGCTTCGTTCTCCTCCGGTGGCCATTTCTACCTTTCTTTCATGTGTGGGGATTAAAAATTTCCGGATTGGACCGAGACTTGCCAAGCGGCCTTGGTTTACTACCGGTAGACCGCCTGTCAAGTTTCGTACCATTTGGACTTCGTTTGATACTCCAACGGTTAACCGAGGGACCGAAAAGGCCTCGTGTGTGTTGCAGCCCAACACCCCTCCAAGTTGGCCCAAAACCCACCTAAGCCTTTTCCATCTTCTAGATCGTTCGATCACGATCGCGTGGCCGAAAACCGCACCTCATTTGGACTCCCCTAGCTCCCTCTATGCCTATTTAAAGATCCCCCAAAAATCTCCTTCTCCCCCCCCCCCCCCCCCGAAAACCCTAGATCCGTCTTCTGTCACGCCGGACACGTCCGACCGCCCCCGGACAAATCGCCGCCGCCAACCGGGGCACGCCACGTGGCGCGGGCGCTCCACATCGCCGCCGAACTCCGCGCGGGCCCACTCGGCCCATGGCCGGCCCCCGCGGCCCGGGATCCCCGCCGCCGCCCGGGGCTTCGTCTCCTTTGCCCCGCTGCCTGGAACCTCGCCGCCACCGCACCGGTGCGAGCCCCGCCGCCGCCTCGCTGCCGACGCGCTCCGGCCGCCACGTTCGCCCGCGCCGCGCTCCCCACCGGCCGGATACTCCTTCCCGCCGCCTCTCCGGCTCCCCGCCAGCGGGATCCGGCGAGATCCGGCCCGGGAGCATCTCGCCGCCGTCTTCCCCGCTCCGGTGACCTCCATTGCCGGTGAACATCGAAAAGCGCGCCGCGATCCAGATCGGGACGTCTACAGTAAACCCTAATTCCGCGAGGTGGTTTTTTCTACTAAGTCCCCAAATCCCAGTTCCATGTGCTCTTGTTCATAGCCTCGTAACTTTGCATCCATAGCTCTGTTTTGGGCATATAGCATATCAAAATGTTCATCTCAGAGATTACATCATTTCATTCCATTGCATCATTTTCATTTGAGTTCATCTTGATGCCCGAAATGCTGTTATAAGAGGGCTACTTGAGTTAATTGTCAGATCTGCTACTCCATTTAGCTTTTTGTCATTTTTGCCATGATTAACGTGTGCATGATATGCCCATGAGTTCTACATATGTTTTGTTAAGGGTTTTGTCATGTTTCCAAAGGTGCAACCCATGTATTTTTGTGATGTGTGTGGTGACTAGCACAAGCTTGCAAAGTGGTGCACTTGGTAATTCTGTTTTCAGGGACTTAGCATTTCCACAAAGTCCTTGAGCTGTTTATCTCATATGGCCATATGTTCTTGTTGTTTCCTAGTGAACCGTGCCTCTTTTGAGGATGATCAGTAAGGATATTTTGTTAATCTTGTAGTGCTCTATCCATCCATGTCTCTGTTTGCAATTATGGAGAACCCTAGCTTGAGTCAATCGAGCTCTACTTTTGCTACTTTGTGAATCTGGGCAGATTGTCAACTTGTTTGCAATTTTTCCGACGATGTTGTAGTTGATCCGTGCATGCTATGCTGTTGATATTGCCATGTCTAGCTTGCATTTTGTGTGTTCTTGATAGATGTATGCTTAGCTTTTCATGACTTGCACCGTAGTGAGTGCATCGAGCTCGTAAACATGCCTACTTGAGATCTGTTTTCAGCATGCTCTAATTTTCACTAAGTCTGTGATCTGATTATGTTTTTGCCATGTTCACATGCTTGCAATTGTATTTTCTGATCCCTTTTGGGTCAAGGTCACTAAGGGACTTTTGTTAAGATCTTTGCGTAGCTCCATGACATGCTTTACTTTGCCATGTTCAGGTCCTGTAGCATATAGTTTTGTTGCTCCGAAGAGTGGTACCTGATCTGAAATTCCAGACAAGTGTTAATTTCACTAAGTCTGAAATCTGTTTGTCATATGCATTTTTTCCATGCTTGTTTGAACCTGTTAATGGATGAATTGGCCGTAGCTCAGTGCTAGAATTTTGTTAAGCATCTTGTATGCATCCCTGCCATGTATTTTTATGCCATGTTTGGGTGCTGTAGCATGTTCATTTTGTTGCATTTACAGGGCTACTTGCTGTAAATCACAGACCGGTGTCATATTTGAATCGCTTGCCATTTCCAAACCGTAACTCCGATTCCGGCGTTCTTTATATCGTTTTCAAGCGATTTCATCTCATATTTCCAGTGGGACACTTGGATTCCAAGTTGAGGTCAGGTTCATGCATCCCTTGTCAAATCTTGCATATGCATCCCGCATCGCATCCTGCATAGCATATCATCATTGCATCATATTGTTTGATCCTTGCACGTGGTTGATTGTGTCCTTGTTGCTTGTTTGTATTGTTTGGGTAGAGCCGGGAGACGATTTCGCTAACGAGGAGCCCGTTGAGTTTGGTTTCGAGGATCCAGTCAACTCTGACAACTGTGCAGGCAAGATGATCATTCCCTCGAAATCACTACTATCTTTGCTTTGCTAGATTGCTCGCTCTTTTGCTATGCCAATGCTACGATGCCTACCACTTGCTTTCAAGCCTCCCAAATTTCCATGTCAAAACCTCTAACCCGCCATATCCTAGAAAACCGTTGATTGGCTATGTTACCGCTTTGCTCAGCCCCTCTTGTAGCGTTGCTAGTTGCAGGTGAAGATTGGAGGCCGTTCCTTGTTGGAACATTTATTTGCTTGTTGGGATATCATTATATTATCTTGTTATCTTAATGCATCTATATACTTGGTAAAGGGTGGAAGGCTCGGCCTCTCGCCTAGTGTTTTGTTCCACTCTTGCCGCCCTAGTTTCCATCATATCGGTGTTATGTTCCCGGATTTTGCGTTCCTTACGCGGTTGGGTTATAATGGGAACCCCTTGATAGTTCACCTTGATTAAAGCTTTTCCAGCAATGCCCAACCTTGGTTTTACCATTTGCCACCTAGCCTCTTTTCCCCTGGGTTTCCGGAGCCCGAGGGTCATCTTATTTTAAACCCCCCCTGGCCAGTGTTCCTCTGAGTGTTGGTCCACCTGTCAGCTACCGGTGGCTACCAGGGGCAACTCTGGGCTGGCCTACCCGTACCTAGGACAATCTGAGTGTGCCCTGAGAAAGAGATATGTGCAGCTCCTATTGGGATTTGTCGGCACATTCGGGTGGTGTTGCTGGTCTTGTTTTAACCTGTCAAAGTGTCTTGAAGAACCGAGATACCGAGTCTGATCGGAACGTCTTGGGAGGAGGTCTATTCCTTCGTTGACCGTGAGAGCTTGTCATGGGCTAAGTTGGGACTCCCCTGCAGGGATTTGAACTTTCGAAAGCCATGCCCGCGGTTATGGGCAGATGGGAATTTGTTAATGTCCGTTTGTAGATAACTTGAACCTTAACTTAATTAAAATGAATCAACTGGGTGTGTTACCGTGATGGCCTCTTCTCGGCGGAGTCCGGGAAGTGGACACGGTGTTGGAGTAATGCTTGCGCAGGTTGTTCTCTAGTTTCTCGCTCATGCTTTGCCTCCTCTTCTCGCTCTCTTTTGCGAATAAGTTAGCCACCATATTTTTGCTAGTCGCTTGCTGAAGCTCCACATATTTTACCTTGCCTTACCTATAAGCTTAAATAGTCTTGATCGCGAGGGTGCGAGATTGCTGAGTCCCTGTGGCTCACAGATTACTATTACACCAGATGCAGGGCCTGATGATTCCGCTCCAGGAGACGCGCTTGAGCTCAAGTGGGAGTTCGACGAGTACTCTCAACGTTACTATGTTTCTTTTCCTGATGATCGGTAGTGGTGCCCAGTTGGGGGTGATCGGGACCGTGTCGCATGTTGGGTTATTTTTTATTTTGGCGCCGTAGTCGGGCCATGAGTGTTTGGATGATGTAATGTTATTTATGTACTTGATTGACATGGCGAGTGTAAGCCAACTATGTTATCTCCCCTTTTATTATCTATCTTACATGGGATGTTGTGAAGATTGCCTAACTTGCGACATATGCCTTCAATGCGATTATGCCTCTAAGTCGTGCCTCGACACGTGGGAGATATAGTCGCATCGAGGGTGTTACACTTCGCCTCCATCTCCGTGAAGGCCACGCGGTCTTCGGCAAGAACCTGGGCCTTGTCGTCCAGCTCGACCTTCCTCGCCCCCAACTCCTGCTCCAGCGCGCCTAGGCGGTCATGGCGCTTCCTGAGCTTGGCCTCCCGGTCCTTGACAGCCGCCTCGCGAGCCTTCACGCCTTCTTCCTGCTCTTGGCGAAGGTGGGCCTCTTTCGCGAGCTGGTCCCGCAGGCCTTGCAGCTCGTCCTCCAGCACCTTGCACCGACGACGGACGTCGACCACCTCCCCCAGGGCTGCATCACGAGCAGCCTTCGCCTCAAGGACGGCCTGACTCTCCTCATCGCAAGCTGTCGAGGCCTGGACCAGTGCCGCCCGAATCGAAGCGTCGGAGCGAAACCATCCTGAAGCTAGCTCCAAGCGCCCGGCCACCAAGCGAGGGTCGTTGCCAAGAAGATCCTGCCGCAGCTGGTCCAGCTCAGCAGCAGCATGATCCAGAATGGCAGGAGGAGTCGGAGAGATAGCAGTCGGTTGAGTAGGAGGAGAAGGCGGCAGTGCGACCACAACATCCTGAGGCAGAGCCTGCTGCGCCCCAACGGCTGTGGTGGCGGCAGCAGGCAAAGGCACCTCGGGAGTCGCTTGGGCCATGGGGGCTGAGCTCGCACCAGCCGGCTCAGCCAGGCCTCGCGAGGACGACCGGGCAGGATAGGCCCGTGCGTCGCGGTTAGCTTCCTTCGCGGGCAGAGGCGCTGCCCTGGATGGAACCTCAGGAGCTCCCTTCGGCTTCTTTGCTGCGGGCGCCAGCCTATCCAAGAGATGCGGATGTCAAGCCTCAGCAACAAAACAAGAAATAAAGACAAGAATCAAGCGCTTACGGGTCGTCGCCAGTGAGCTCAGGCAGCCTCCGGCCAAATTTGAAGCCTGAAAGCCGGCTGGAAGGGTCAACCTCGGGAAGCTCGGGAGCGGAAGGCGTGTCTGCGGTCCGCCTCGGGGCCGGGGCAGACCCACGGGAGATCAGCCCGGTCCTGTCCTTCTTCGGGATCGGGGGTAAGCTCCCGCCGCCCTCCTCGTCATCATCCTCGTCGTCATCGCTCGGAGAAAGGCGGAGAACGCGGGACCTGCGCCGGGGGAGGGGAGCCCTCGACTCTCCGTTAGTCGCCTCGGAGTCAGGCCCTTTTTCCCGCTCCCCTCCTTCCTCCTCTTCGCTGGAGTCGTCGGAGGCCACGTCCACCGGTTCCTCGGGAGCCTCCGTGGGCACGGGCCCGTCCCTGTTGAAGACGGGCATGTACTCCACTACCTGCTCCCAGTCGTCGTGGAGGAACAAGGGCGTAGGAGCGCTCTCCAACCTCGCCACATCGCCCCCGACCAGAGATTGGAGGACCGCAGCCAGATCTTCGTCCGCCAAGACCGCGGGCCTCGGATGGGGCCTCCACATCGGAAGTGAGTACCGCCGAAGCGGAGCCAGCTGGTGCTCCAGGAATTCCCTCAGTAGCGACGCGCCGGTCAGCTTCGCCGCCGCCATGTTGGCCGGCCTCAGATCCGCGTCCATCTTCTCCAACACTAGCTTTGCGCGGGGGTCCGTGAGCTCTGCTCGACCCCAATCGCTGCAGCTCGTGGGTTGCTCCGTGGGCAAGATCAGCCGAGGGTGGATGCGCCCAGCATCTGCCAAGACCCACTTGCTCCTGAAGCCCTCAATCCTTTTCCCAGGGTTCGAAATGGCAATGGCGCCACCATACGCGACAAAGCTCACGCACGCGGAAGCAGGACCGCGAGAGGTCCGGAGGTAGAAGTAGTGGCGCAGCAAGGCCACTGAGGGCTGCACCCCTACGTGAGCCTCGCAGTAATAGGCGAAGATTGCCAGGAGAAGGACGGAGTTGGGGTGGAGATGCAGAGCCTGTAGCTTATAATGACGGAGGACAGAGAAGAAGAACTCGGAGAAGGGAGGCACCAGGCCAGCAGCAATGGCGCTTACAAAGAGCGGAGCCGGCCCTGAACACCTTCGCCCCGTCGATGCCCTGTGCCGCCGCCATCCGGCGCAACTGGGCGAGGCTCGCCTCCGACACATTCGGCGAATCCAGGACAGACGAGTACCAAGCTCCGACCGGGGACTGACGAGGCGCCATGGCTTCCTAGGTCACGTGGTCGTAGTAGATCTGGAAATTCTGGAGGAAGGAAGGAGAGGCGCATGAAAGGGGATCTAAGCAGCAAACGGAGAAAGCAAAAAAAAGCAAAGCCTAGGCAGATGCCGCTCCTTTATCAACACGCGCGGTTGCTGAGGCGCTCACGTCCAATCAAGCGCTACGCGGCGCCCAAGGCCGCGGGCTGTTAGGGCCCGCGGTGCTTCGCTCTTTCCCTTTCGCCTCCCTGCACGGCCAAGTCCGGGCGCGCCTTGGGCCCGGGGGCTATTGTCGGCATTCTGGGAACGGGGGTCCCCAGACTTGCCTGCCTGCGGCGTGGCTCAAAGGGGGGCCCGGCATGGCCCATCTTCATCAACACAGACCCAAGACCCTCGCGAGGGGCCAAGCCTCGCAGGGCGGACGACACGGAGCTTCCTCAGGCACGGCCTCATCAGGCTGGCTCGCGAGGAGGCGGAGAGATCAAGGCGGGGTACCTCACGAGGTGCCCGTGACGCAAGCCATGACAACCAAGGGCGCCAGGCGGGCGCCAGCCTGCGCAGTGTCCTCCTTTCCTCTTTGGTGCAAAGGGAGCAAGCACAGGCGAGAGCATCAAGCAAAGGCTCCCGTTTTGGTGCAATGAGACCAAGACCAGCCCAACGGCAGGGAGGAAGTCATTGTGGAGCCCAAGCCAGCGTCACCGCCCGAGCCTTTGGCAGGCGAGGACCAACTTTAGTCAGGATAAGTGTACCAGATGTTCCCCTTCAAAAATGGCCAATTGTTGGCGCCCTTCCCGCTCAATATTTGGGAAGAGGCCCAGGGCCTTTGCCTATAAATAGGACTAGCCACCCCCAGGGTAGAGAGGATCGGCCAATCCAGAAACAAGCTGGGATTGGATCGAGTAGCATCACGCAGAGAGAGAGAGAGAAGGGTGACTGAACTCCTCCTAGCAGTTCATCGCCCCAGCCAAGAACAGACCCTCGCGAGGCTGTTCTTCCTTGTATTGCTCATCATCATCATCCCAAGAGGCAATCCACCACACCACAAACTAAAGTAGGGTATTACACCACAATGGTGGCCCGAACTAGCATAAACCCTGTGTCTCCTGTGTTGTTCTTTCCATAGCTTGGATCTTAGCGTGGCGGTGGGGTGCAGGTAGGTAGAAGGCGAAATCTCCGCGCGCACCCTAGTGTTCAAACCTCAAGGGTCTGCCGGAACCCAAAATCCGACAAATATGATTCATGCAAAATGGAACATATTGTCAATAGGATGACAAATTTAGCATGATGGCAACTTGAGAGCAAGGTAGAGACAAACTACAGCAAGTTATTAGGCAACCAAGGGCAGGGTATGAAAGTACACATAACAAAGAGCAAATACCATCAAGGCATCATAACCATACGGCTTAAGGACTATTGGGAACCATCAAGACAAGTTTGAATGTTGTAATAGATTCAGCAAGTGTAAAACAACAACATCAGTTTTGCAAGCTTGGAACAGAGGTCATATGAAGTCCAAAATTATCAAACTTGGCATGTGAACAAAGTACTCATAGCATACTTTAATTCATGTAATTGGAGCATCACCAAAAGAGGCATAGATTGATCAATAACAAGCTCACACCATGGCATCATGAAGTTAACAGAAAACAGGAACATCATATAGAGATGGCAATGAAAACATATGCCACATGACATATATGAGGAATCCAAAGGCATGTCATGATAGAGCATAACATGGAGATCAAAACATGTCAACTAGGCATCTCCAGATCATGCATCGAATAGATGGTAGCTTCAAGTTAACATGGGAACATCACGTAACAGTTACAGACAGCAAGAATAGCAAAGCCTAAGAAAATAGCAAACATCAAGTAGCACACTTCACAAGCTTGTGCTAGTAACCACAAGGCACATAAAAAATACATGGATAGCACCACTGTAAAGATGCCATGAAGATGCTCCTAAAACATGTAGACACGTTGCTCAAAAGATGAACACACAAAATGCTATGAAAAAGACAAATCTGCAAATTATGACAATTTAGCAGGTTATATCATTTATCACTCTTGCAATGATGATTAAGGCATCAAGATTAACATTAACATGCATGCAAATGACACTAGCATGTAGAGCACTCAGATATGAACAATTTGACATATCATACACGCAAAATGGAGCAAGATGCATGAAGTTATGAGATGATGAACATGCACACATGATGCTGGAATCTCAGGACTTAGCAGTTTTCTGAAAAAAAAAACAACCGAGGGCAAAATAGATATGGGTTGTTCAGGGCGGGGAATAGTGGGCGTTCTCACCATGGGCCTGGCCCAAAGAGGAAGGAGAGGTGGATCGGGCTGGCTGGGGTGGTTGGGCTGCTGGGCCTTGGGCGCCGCTAGGCCTCCAGCAGAGCGGAGTGGGATGGGCCTGAGGGAGATGGACCGGGCCTCACGGAGAGAGGCCGAGGCGGGGCCCACACATAGGCCATGCGTGGTCAATGCGGTGGCGGGATCGGGGCTCCTCCCGATCGCCTGGAGAGCGGTGGCGGCAATAGGACGACGTCGGCTGGAGGCGGACGCCGGCGGCAGGAACGGGACGGAGGAGGTCGGGGGAGGCAGATCCGGCTGATCCTTCACCAGATCTGGCCGAAGACGGGGGCCAGGGGAGCTCTAGCGAGCAGGCGGTGAGGCACGGACGGCGGGGCGATGGGATGGGCGGCGCGGCCGGGGCGGCGGCGAACAGCAACGGACGGCGAGGCAGGTTGCCGGCGACGAGGCGGCGGATGGGACGAGGTAGCTGGGCGGCGCGGGGCTCGGGCGAGCGGCACGGCCGGACGGGCTCGCGCGGTCCCGGTCCAGGTCCGGCAGGCCGCGCGGTGGTGGAGAGGCTTGGTGGACACGTGGCGGCGTGCGATTCGTCAAGGTGGGCGGCTGGACATGTCTGGCGGCGGCGGCAGAGGGGAGACTAGGGTTTCGTGCATGAAAATCGAGGGGGAGGACCTATTTATAGTTAGAGGGAGCTAGGAGAGTCCAAATGAGGTGCAGTTTTTGCCCACACAGTCGTGATAGAACGACGGAGAGCATGGAGGAGGTTCAGATGGGCTAGTGGGTTGTTGTGGAGTGGTGCTGGGCTGCAAAGAGAAGGAGGGTTTTGGTTAGCGCGGTTAACCGTTTGCGCATCAAACGACCTCCAAATAGAATGAAATTCGATAGGCGGTCTACCGGTGATATACCAAGGAAATTCGACAAATCTTGGCCCATTTCGAGAACGTTTTTCTCCCACTCACAAAACGAGATCTGAGAGGGGCGACGGGTGCATGTGAGAGAGTTGGATTCCGAAATGGACAACGGAGAAACTGACCGGATGCAAGTTTTGAAAACATGATGATGCAATGCACTTGATGACATAGAAAAATGCGACATGCAAGAAAATGACCTGGTAACGACGATGAATAACTGGAAGACAACTGGTGCATCAGACATGGGGCGTCACAACCATCTCCATGCTAGCCAAATTATTGCAGCTCCCTCCATCTATGATGACGCACACATAACGTTCCTTCACAACTCCCTTTGTATGGAACAAACTATGCCTCTGATTTTGCTCAGCTTGCGTGACCTGCACAGTCAAACGCGTTGAGAAACCAAACTTTCGTACGTGTCAGCGTCGTCAGCAGCCATGAATTGTGTCTCATGATCAGAATCATCTCCACTGTGTTCTTCGCCTGTAATAAGAACCAAAGTCTCCCCATCATAGTACTAGCGGACTCATACCCACCATCTTTAGTAACAATGTTCACATGCTTAGATGGGCATTCTCTCGCATAATGACCACCACCCTTGCAACAACGACAAATAATATCATGTGTTTGCCGTGTTGATGTCATGGATGAAGAAGAGCTCTGTGCAGGTCCAGAAGGTGTGCTCTTAGCAGATAGTGGTGGTTGTGTCTGCTTTCTTGTATCACGATTAGAGTTGGCGCATGAAGTAGGCGGTGCTGCAGTAGGACATGTGGAAGTAGAGGATGTACGTGGTGTCAATGATGAAGATAGACCTGTAGAAAAATAAGTTTGCGCCAATGCATGTCGTTCCTGCCCTTCACGTTCATCTTTGCAAGCAAGATGGAATAAACGAGTGATATTATTATACTCCTTATACTCTAGAATGGTTTGGATCTCTCTATTTAATCCACCCATAAAACGTGCAAGCATAGCTTCATTATCCTCAACAATGCCACATATAATCATGCCAGTTTGTAATTCCTGATAATATTCTTCGACATAATTTTTTCCTTGTCTTAAGCGCTGCAATTTTTGAAGTAATTCATGTCGATAATATGGTGGAAGCCAACGAGTACGCATAGCAGTTTTCAAAGCAGCCCAAGTAGCTGGAATAGGATATAATCTACAATGTTTAGACCACCATACACATGCAAAACTAGTGAAAGCACAAACAGCAACAGCAACCCGTCTCTCTTCGGGATAATGTAAACATGTAAAACGTTGTTCAGTTTCTAACTCTCAAGTATGATATATATCAGGAACATATATACCCTCAAATGGTGCAATATTCGATCTTAGTTTAGTAATATGGTCATGATCTCGTACCTGAGGTGGTGGTGCTGGCCTACCATTGTGTTTATTTGCATGTGGACGACCTGGTGGTGGTGCTGGTTGTTGCACGTAGTTCTGATTTCGATCAACCTCATCCTCATAATCGCCCAGGTAATTGTTCTCCTCCGCAAGAGCAGTAGGATCCACATAAGCATCAACAGCAGTAGCAGCGACACCAGAAGTTTGGCCATGCTTAAGAGTTAGGGAGAGATCTTCGTGCGCACCCCAGTGTTCGAACCTCAAGGGTTTGCCGGAACCCACAATCCGACATTTGGCACGCCAGGTAGGGGTGCACCGAGGCGTTGCCCTGCGACTCCAATGTCTGACGGCCTGAGGACCCAAGCCGAACACTAGGCGGCCTGGCCTGCCCGGGCGACGCCATCCGCTCCAGAAGACCTCAACCCTGCGCTCCAGGCGGCCCGCGCGCCGCCTAACCCCCACGGGCGTGTGAAGCATGGGCCGGCGCCCGCCGCCCTCGCACTGCGACACACGCGCGCAGCCACATGATTCTCAGGTTATGCTACGGCAACATCACCACACACCCGGCGGGAGCATGCGAACATGCGAGCCGCGCTCATTGTGGCAAGGGAGCTGCTGTGCTGTAGGCTAGCAGAGAGCGGCCGCGATGCACTACTAGAGCGAGTCACCGAGCTATTGGACACCGCATGCAGGGGTATGCCGCCTTTCTGCTCCTTGGTCACACCCTAGGTCATGGCGGAAGCACGCGTGAGGCCCGGGTGAGCCCGCGCACCCCCTGGGGCATCAGGGGGATCCGACGACGCCGGTGCGGGCCGTCCTGCTGCGACCACGCCATCGCTAGGAGGGACAAGCACCAATGCCCGCCGCGAGGGCGTGCCAGGATGCCACACAACGACCACCAGGGCGAGACGCCGTGGCTGGTAGCTCAAGGAATGGGGCGCCTGGGCAGCGGCTCTGGTGAGGAGGTCGCGGACGCCTATGTGCCCCGCATGGTGAACCCGGAATACTTGTCGGGGGAAGGCTCCAATCCGTTCCCCGGACCGGGATTGGCGGCTAGAGGGCCTGAAGGACAGGGCTTCCCCCAGCCGCTTGGAGGCTTCGCCGACCCCTTCAGCGATGACGATGGCATGGTACGGCCAATATCTCCAGAGCAAGCTTATGCTAACCCTGAACTGCAGGATGACGATGCTACGGCACCAGTTAGAGACCTTAGGGCAGTGGCCCAGCCAGTGGAAGGAGTGGCGCTCTAGGAGCTGCGCGGGATAGGCCTCGAACCAGGCCCTCCCCCGCGCCACATGGAGAAAGGTGCTGCACAAAGGTAGGCCCTCTGCCGGGGGAAGGGCCGGCAAGCCTTTCCCCCCTGCAGAAGACCCGTGGTTGCTGAGGGCGCCGCTAGCGTCCTCTTCACCCATTGGTCTCGTCGTGGTTTCCGGACGCCCCAATGGTGGTCAAGGGTGGCACAGGGAGGGGCCCTCACCTTGCGATATGAAGTAAGGATCGCGCCGGTGAAGATCTCCGCTTGTGACACTCTCACGTAGTAATGAGTGGGGCTATACACGCCCCGGAGTCTCCGAAGTAACGCCCTCGGGCCTAGGGGGCTCCCACCCACGTCCTAGTGGAAGCACCATGCTTCATGCAGGCCATCGACGTTGTCCCCCAATGACTATGCTCACAGCCAGTGAAAGCACTTAGCTCCGCGCTGGTGGGAAGACAAGAAGACTAGCTAGGTGTCGGACGCGGCCATTTGCTTTCAACCCCTTTTCTGTAGCTCGATTTGCCGCCTTTTGGATCTGAACTTGAAGTCGTATTTTCATTTGCAAGCGTGGGGGCGCCTTCTCTTGTTCGTGTTGATTTTTTGAGTTTTCTGGTTCAATGCCTTGTTTTGAGGATCGTGCCAGCTACCCCTTTCCCTTGCGAGCACCTCGCGAGCGGGGGTTGTGCGTGGTATGCGCGCGCTGGGCGCACAACCTGCCATAGTCTGGCGCTCGTTTCTCACGAGGCCCTCTCGGACGAACTAGCAGGCTCTTCAGAAGCCCAAAACCTCGTGAGCCCGTTAAGGACTCCTCTCGGGAGCCTGGGGAGAACTCCCCTAGGGAGGGATGCACATCGGCAACTACAAGACTAGTTCGAGGCCCACCTGGGTTGAGGTAAGTTACAACGACAAGCCGCGGGGGAGCTCGTGGGCTCGAAAAGCACATTTCAAGTCTGGCTTAAGGAAGCAAACAATAGTCTAATTACATGACGGGATCCCCGTCCCCAAAATGCTGTTACACATTGAGGGGCCGTGCCCAAGCTTTCACGTGCAGGTTCAAAGCAAAAGGAGCACGGGCTCAATCGGACATGTTGCTCGCAGCATCTTCAGAATCGCTCCCAGACACGCTACTAGCGTTGTCGCTGGCATCGTCATCGCCACCATCAATCGCGTCGGCTTCTTCCACCACAACCACCACCGCGTCTTCCTCAGAAGCGAAGGCCCTGACCCAACTCGCCAACTCACCACATTATCATCCACCCAACTCGCCAGGTTGTCTCGGATGGCCCCGGGCACTGGGGTGATGGCAACGTTGAAGTCAAAATTTGGATCGATGCTCTGGAGATGACTGAAAATGCGGGAGAACGTGCGCCCAAGGAGTCCTCTGCTCTTTTCTTCAACAAGCTCGTGAGCCCTCTCGGCTCGGTCCTCCAAGCATGTCATGACATCGGTGAAGAAGCGGAGGAGGCTGGCATAGTCTTCTGCATGGGGATGAGGGGCGTGTTCGTCACAGATGGCGCCCAATGCCTAGTTGGCCCTGGCTCTGAGGTCCCGGAGCATGGGAGCATGATCGCGCTGCAACCTGTGCCGGCGGAGCACTTCCTCCCTGCTCTATTGCGCGAGGGACTAAGGAGCAGTTCAGCACGAGCGGAGGCCAATTCGGCCTAGATGGAGATAAGGGCTACCGCAGCGGCCTTCTCGTACTGCTCCGCTTCCTCCAACCTTGACCTGAGGGTGGTGGTTCTGCCCTCAGCTTCGGCTTCCACAAGCTTCAGCATCAAGTCGTGTCCATTGGCGAGGTCTGCTTGAGCCTCCGCCACCCTGCGGTCGACTTCCTCCTGGATCCTAGCCTTGCGCGCGCTCGCGGTATCCTCCGCCAGGGCGACCTGGCGCTCCCTCGTCTCCAACCGCTCAAGCTTGAGGCTACGCTCGGTGGCCTCCAGCATCAACGCATCCTCGCGCTTCAAGATCTCTTCCTCTTAAGAAGGCGCCCCCTTCATCGATGCCAAGGCAGCCCTGTGCGCCTCAACCTGCTTCTCCAGGGAGGCGTTCAGTGCTCGGAGCTCACCATCTTGCTTCTCTGCGGCCTCGCGGCGGTGGTCAGCCTCCCTGGCCTCCTGCAAAGCTCGGGCACTGGCTTTGTGCGAGGTAGCAAGGGATGCCTCGGCGCGCATGATGGCATGTTTGCGCTGGAGACGACCGAGGTCGATGGCCACCTTCAGCTGTTCCCATTCGTCCGCCAGCCGAAGGCCTTCGGTTTCAAGACGGGCATCAACATCCACATGCTCTTCCCCAAGCCATCTCAGCTCGCCCATTGCCTCCTGGAAGAGGTCATGACGGACGGCATCGCGCCTGCGCGCAAGCTCGAACGCGCGGCCAGGTCCATCCTCCGCGCCAGGGGTTGTTGGAGACGCTCGAAGCGGCTCGCTTGCTCCCAGCAGGGGGCTGGAGGCTGGCGCCTTTCCAGCTACCCTTTGGACCTCAGTGGAGGATCGGTGGGCGGGGCCTCATTGCTCCAAGATGAGGCCAGTGCCGACATCCTGCACCTATGGGTAATGACCAATGGCGGGGCCCTCGGCACACTCTCCGCGCCCTAGGCGGGACCACGGAGGAGGAAAGACAAGAGCGCAGGGTCGAAGCACCAGGCCAGCGCATCTACCTCCTTGGCAGGCCCCGCGCCACGTGCGGCAGGCCTACACGGGGCACTCAGGGTCAGCTGAGGGCCTGAAGCAGGCGGAGGTCACTTCTCGAGAGATTTCGTTGCCTTGGTAGAAGGGGCCCAAAGGAACTGTGGTCAGGAGGAGAAGCCGCGCTCAAAAAAAATTATAACAAAGATAAGGTACTCACTCGTCTATGGCAATGTACTTCCTCGGCTTCAATGGCCAGAAGGCATCACCGCTGCAGCTTGAAGACCCCTTCCTCTTGCGGAGCGCTTCCAAATCTGGTCGGAGCCGGCCGAAGCCCTGGATGTGTGGCTCCTGAGGAGGCGACCTCAGCAACGCTGGGCCGTGTGGAGTCCCTGGGCTCCGCCTCATGGTGACTCGCCAGGGCCCCGGGGGCTTCGGCCTCAGGAGTATAGGCTGCGTCGCCCCCGCGGCCGCTTCCTCAGGACGGCTCTCTCGAGCCCCAAGTGACAACGATTCAGGAGCCCCGAGCAACGCCGGTTCCTCAGGGGCCGCGCCACTAGTGTTCGACAGCGACCGCCCCCTGCACCCTTTTGTGGGGGTGGCACCGCACAGGAGGCGACCAAGGGGGCCATGAAGACGGGGCTCCCACGAGGCCCTTCAATGCCAGCCAGGCGCCCCCATTCCTCGAAAGGGGGCATCTGCCTTGCGAATTCCACCTTGTTCGATTAGCAGTACAAGAGGCAGCCCTCCTCCAGCATATTGGCTGGCAATGGGTCGCTCGTTAGGAGCTCAAGCATAGTCTGTTGCGCCTCAAGAGGAAGCCCGGGCTCGTGAAGCCTCATGTGGTCCTTGCTGCAGTAGAAGGCCCACATTGGACGAGAATGTCACTGGAGCATGCCAATGCAGCGCCAGATGAACTCCTTCACCACCATGGGCGTCGTCACGCCAAGATCCTTCAGCCTTGTCAGTCGGCACCATACATGGGCAAGATGCGGGTCAGTGAGCTTCTCGTGCCCCCAGCCGGTGCTGGGAGCAGCTACTGCCATCGGAAGCAAGAGCAGGGTGCTGCGCACGTCGGCATCCACGAACACCCACCGCCTCCGGAACCCTCTCACAAACGGCGAAAGCTCGAAGTCAATGCCCGCACTGTCCATTGGAGCCACGGCCTGGAAGCTCAAGCATCCGGAGCTCTGCCGGGGGTCGATCAGATGCAACGAGAAGAAGTGGCGAAGTGAGGCCACAGAGGGAGCAATGCCCACCATGGCCTCACAGAAAAAGGCGAAGACAGCAAGAAGGATGATGGATTTAGGATCCAGGTCCAGTATATTGATTTGCTAGTGAGAGAGCATGACATTGAAGAAGGCGGAGAAAGGGGGAATCAGGCCAGCCCAGAGGGCATGTGAGGGAGTCCTGGAATAAGGGGTCCTCGGGCGTCCGACCTATTAGACATGGCCCACACTGATAGGCTGTGAAGATACGAAGACAGAAGACTCTACCCGTGTCCGGATGGGAGTCTTCTTGGCGTGGAAGCCAAGCTTGGCGATCAAATATCAAGATTTCTTTCTCTGTAACCGACCCTATGTAACCCTAGATCCCTCCGGTGTCTATATAAACTGGAGGGTTAGGTCTGTAGACATATATCCTGATAATCATAGTGAGACATGCTAGACTTTTAGGGTTTAGCCATTACGATCATGTGGTAGATCAACTCTTGTAACACTCATATTCATCAAGATCAATAAAGCAGGAAGTAGGGTATTACCTCCATAGAGAGGGCCTGAACCTGGGTAAACATTGTGTCCCCCGTCTCGTGTTACCATCGACCTTAGACGCACAATTCGGGAACCCCTACCCGAGATCCGCCGGTTTTGACACCGACATTGGTGCTTTCATTGAGAGTTCCACTGTGCCATCGTCAAAAGGTTTGATGGCTCCTTCAATCATCTACAACGACGCTGTCCAAGGGGAAGTCTTCCTCCCCAGAAAGATCTTCGTGTTTGGCAGCTTTGCACTGCGGGCCAACTTGCTTGGACATCTGGAGCAGATCAAAAACTACACCCCTGGCCACCAGGTTAGATTTGGAAGCTGGAACTACGTCGCGGATATCCGTGGAGACTTGATCTTCGACGGATTCGAGACAATGGCAACCGCTCCCTGCCACCATGATGAACATGATGTAAATCTGTCATCGGTCCATACACAGGACACTACTAGGAAAAGGGCTACTAATGGCGCACCAGTTTTGCC
Organism: Triticum urartu; assembly: GCF_003073215.2. NCBI lineage: Eukaryota > Viridiplantae > Streptophyta > Magnoliopsida > Poales > Poaceae > Triticum > Triticum urartu. The sequence goes on from NC_053023.1 coordinate 267,754,192, forward strand.
TACTAATGGCGCATCACTAGTGCGCCATTAGTATCACGCCACTAGAATTTTTTACTAATGGTGCACCACTGGTGCGCCATTAGTATCTGGTATACTAATGGCGCACCTGGAAGTGCGCCATTAGTTTTGCCCACGGTGCGCCACTAGTGTCTGCTATACTAATGGCGCACCACACGGTAGTGCGCCATTAGTAACAATGTTTTTAATTTTTTTTCTTAATCTTAGGTCACTATTTCACCTATGAGATATCCAACATATATATATACAATAAGCATCCATATAACAATCATAGCCAACACACAAGTTCCATCATATATACATACATAGCCAACACACAAGTTCCATCACATATACATACATAGCCAACACATAGTTCCATCGTTACATATTACAAAAGTTTCACATTGTTCATCCAACACCGTTATCCATCAATTCACAAAAGTTTCACATTGATACAAAATAAAAACACAAATGGAAAAGAAGCACTCCATCCATGCAAGCTTCCGTGAATTAAATCAAATCTGCAAAATGATAAACAAGAAGTTAGAAGAAGAAAAAGAAGAAGACTAGAAGAATACTAGAAGAAGAAGAACACTAGAAGAAGAATGAGAAGAATTTTGGAAAAGAAGAAGAATAAGAAGAAGACTATAAGCTTATTATGTAAACTTGATCATTTTGTGCTAACATAAGTTATTTTGGAGCTAACCTATATGAAACTAAGCATATAAGCCCTAAGTTAGTATATTAGAGCCAACTTAGGTAAAATGAAGCTAATCTATGTCATTTTGGAAAAGAAGAAGAATAAGAAAAAGACTATAAGCTTATTATGTAAACTTGATCATTTTGTGCTAACATAAGTTATTTTGGAGCTAACCTATAGGAAACTAAGCACATAAGCTCTAAGTTAGTATATTAGAGCCAACTTAGGTAAAATGAAGCTAACCTGTGTCATTTTGGAAAAGAAGAAGAATAAGAAAAAGACTATAAGCTTATTATGTAAACTTGATCATTTTGTGCTAACATAAGTTATTTTGGAGCTAAGCTATAGGAAACTAAGCATATAAGCTCTAAGTTAGCATATTAGATCCAACTTAGGTAAAATGAAGCTAACCTATAGGAAACTAAGCATATTAGAGATAACATAGGTAACTAAGTATATATATATCATTTTGGAGATCTGACATACCTGACAAAGTTCAGTTCTCATGCATTGTTCTTCTCCTTCTCCTTCCTCAGCATGATGCACCAAGAGCGGCGAGGCGGTGGAGGCGGTGGAGGCGGTGGGATGTAGTCTTGTACCTCAATTGGCGTGGTCATGTTGCCCAGCTATGGGATCGCCGGCGCCACCACCGGTGCGTGGTCATTGTCAGGCACCACCACCATCGCGAGGCCACCTTCAGGCACGACCATCGCTAGGTCATCCTCAACCACCTCCATGTCTTGCCCATGGTCACCCACCACCATCTCTTGCCCTTGGTCAGCCACCACCATCTCTTGCCCTTGGTCAGCCACCACCAGCGCTAGGTCATCCTCAGCCTGATGCCCATCGTCATCCTGCAGCTCCTCATCCCCACTCTGCTCCTCTTCTCCTGCACTCCAGTCCGTATCATCCTTCTTGTTGTCTATGTTGCTGCCAGAATCGCTGCGGCTTTCGCTACAGCCAGAATCGCTGCTGCTTTCGCTACAGCCATGGTCGCTGCTGCTTTGGCTGTAGCCATTGTCGCTGCTGCTGCTCCCATTACCTGTCCAAATGCAACAATGACCGTTAACAATCGATGTGAGACAAAGCCAAATGTAGAGGAATAAGAAGAGGCAGAATGTACCGGCATCATAATCTTCAGCATAGAGCATGCGACACATAGTCGCATTGAACACCTTCACGATGAGCATGGTGGCGTCGTCGTCGTACATGAAGAGAAGGAAGTACCCCACCGCAGGTCGTAGGCACGGTAGAACTTCTCCCACCCACGAGACAAGTACATGTGGCCCTCCTTGATCACCAACTCCACAACCCACAGCCTGCGAAACCCGCTGCCGGTCTGTCGTAGCTTCACATTATTTGGCGGATCTTCACCCATCAGCATGTTCATAAAACTGTCAGGCAGCCTTTGCAGTTTGGGACAATGACTGATGTAGGCAAACAACAGATATCATAATGAGATGGGTGAAGGGGAGATCTCTCGTTTTATATACCTGCGTCATGGATGATACTGAAGTCCCAAGTATGATAGTGAAGAACACGGAAGCATCCAACTCATACTGCGGTGTCGCAGAGGGGCGGTGGCTGCTTCCCGCCATCTCTGATAAGCAGCAGAAGAGACCAATTAGTACCCTTACAACTGATCATAAAACATATGGAGTACCCGAATTTTCCGGAACGGAAGTTAATCGACATTCCGGCAAACTCAAGGGCCTCTCGGGGTACCTGCAAAATCATTATCCCCGCGTAATGAAGTCGCCAATGGGTCATTTCAGAAGATCACAAGTAGCATCATCACAAGTACAACATCATCACAAATACAGCAGCAGCAGCAGCTGTGAATACAGGCATAACAGCAGCAGCAGCAAGAAGAAACCAGCAGCAGCAGATAACAACACAACAGCAGTAGAATAACAACAGCAACAGTAGCAAGAATAAGAAGCATGACTACAACCAGAATGTTAACCAAGGAAGCTTTAACAGAATTTGCTTGCAGCAGCAGTAGCTTGCAATTTTGCTTGCTTGCACTACTTGAGTAGTCCCAGGCTGTTCTACTGTAGGTAGTGACAAGGCTATTATTACTGCCAAAAAACCAGAGATATTGTCTTTTAACCTGGGCATATTGCTGTTGTCTTTTAACCTGGGCATGATTAATGATAATGATAGCACACTGAACTTGTCTCGTGGCTACAAGTGGCAGCAGCTAGCAAGCACATTTTTATTACTATTTATCTCAGGAAAGAATAATAAGCAAAGTGGCACAGCTCATCCCAGGCTGTGTCAAGCCCCCTTGATGGCCTGCACATCCCATCTCTGGCCATTCAAATATTTATATTTGTTTAAACATTTTCCCCTTGCAAGCATTATCACAAACACCTACCAAGCAAAAGGCAAATATTTATATGGCACCTTAGAATTTTTATTACTCCTACTATCTATGGCGCTGTCAAAATGCAGTTTATACTCTTGAGTAGAAAAATGCAGGAGTAGGTTTGATGTTATATGGCACTGTGACAAAAATACTCTTGAGTACAAGAGGATGGCACTAACCTAGAGTAATTCACAGCAAGTTATAGAATGGCAAGTTATACTCCATTTCAAGTTACTCCTAAAATTACTCTACGATGGGCCAGGACGCAGTGAAGAATTTAGCCAACACCCCAGCAGGGCAATAGCCAATGCCTGCTACAACTTTCTACAATTTACCGCTAGTTCACTGTGACACTAGAAGCAGATTACAGAAACATGAGCTTTTTATCAGTTACTCCCTTTGTAAATATTAGTACTCCAGTTGCAATATAACTACAGAACTGAGACCTTGCTTATAGATATAAAATGCAGTGAAATGCACTACAAATAAAATGCACTAGAGCAGCAATGTATTGACCCAAAAGCCAAGAACTTGTGAAGACTGTCTATAAGAACAGGATCCAAGAACTTGTGCAGAGTGTCTATAGGAACAGGATGGCCTGAAACTCGATCGCTGACCGCACACGAGTTTCCTCCGTTAATTTGCTTGTTTGGACGAGAAGCAAGATGCGACTGCTAACTGCTGGGTGAACAGATATACAGGAAGCTGAGCACACCTACATAGACGAATGGCTTCTTTCGGCTTACATGGGTGAAATCCCGGTGTTGCTCGCGAGTAGTTGCGGAACTAGATGAGCACAAGCAAGCACAAGTTTGTGTGCCTAATTACGCTGGTCGATTCGGCAGTAAGCTATTCCTACTCCTATCTACCAGCATGCGGAAGGGGAGAAGGAGGGGATGGGCGGACTACCTGGCCTCCTGCTCGATGACGTGGATGGTGGCGAGGGTGTGGATGAGACGCAGGTTGGGGTTGGCCTCCTGCTCGACGACGCGGGAGATGAGGGCCTGCGCGCGGTCCAGCAGCGCGTCCTCCGCGGCCTCCTGCTCCGCGTCGGCCGCCTCCGTCTCCTCCTCCTACTCGTCCTCCTCCTCTGGCTCGGGGCGCGGGGGCGCGGGGGCGGCGGGGGTCGGGGCGGCGGGGTGGAGAAGAAGGCAGGGAAGGAGAGGCGGTGGCAGGGGGCGGAGGGGGCGTGCAGGCGCGGCGGCGGCGTACGGTTTGGGCAGAGGGGGCGTACGGTTAGGTCGAGTGGGGAGGAAGGGAGGGAGGGGAATAGGTGCGCCATTAGAATGTTTTTTTGCCAAAAAGTAAAAAAAAAATTACTGGCGCACTCTGTCGCCGGTGCGCCATTAGTAGTTCTAACTACTAATGGCGCACTTTGCCAGGATGCACCATTAGTATGTTTGAAAAAATGAAAAAAAAATTGTTTTACAAGTGGCGCACCGTTTGCCTGGTGCGCTATTAGTGTCTTCCGCACTAATGGCATATCTCCACCAAGTGCGCCATTAGTACATAGTAGTGGCGCACCACTACTCTGGTGCGCCATTAGTGTCAATCCTATCTTTAGCCCTTTTCCTAGTAGTGGGAGATAATACATGTAGCTGCTCTGGCCCTAGATCCGGAGCGGATCGCGCCATCCGAAGATGGGAAGCTCAACCCCGCCGCAGAAACCGCACACTTAGCGGCGTTGGAGCCACACATAGACTTAACTTCAACTGACATCTATGTCACTGAAACCACGGACTCGTCTCTGGCTACAGGTTCTGAACCGTGTGCGTCTGTGTACGTCGAGCTTGATCGGTCGTCGATTGGCAAATTCAGCTCCGCGGACATCATCCGACACTCGCCCTTGGGCGACGTTTTAAACTCGGAGGGGACCATAGCCGAATTGTATTCGGTTCAAACCGGAGGGGCACATAGCCGAATTGTATTCGGTTCAAACCGGAGGCTGATGACGGAGAATTTCGCTTCCCACCCACTTCAAAGCCACTGTCGAAGACTTAACTGACTGTGACGCCCCGAGTCCTTCGCGCCAGGTGTCTTTCAGTTATTCGCTGTTGTTGCCTTGTCTTTTGCTTGCGTGTTGCATCTTGCCATGTCATCATGTGCATCGCATCATCATGTTTTCAAAACTTGCATCCGTCCGGGTCTCCCTGATCTCTCCGTTGTCCGTTCTGAGCCCAACCACACTCGCACGCGCCCGCGACATGTCCGAAATAGTTTTTTATAAGTGGCCGGAAAATGTTTTCGGAATGGGTCAGAGTTCGTTTGATGCCCCAACAGATACTTATAGCGGCATTATAGCCGGTCTTTTCGTCGGACGTTTTCGGTCTCCGAAAACCGTGTTGGGCTGCATCTCTCCCCTCTTCTCTCAGCCCAACCCGCTCTCCACAGTCCACCAAGGCCCAGCCTACCCCTCTTTGCGCACTGCATAGACCTCTCTCGCTCGTCCAAAACTCCCCCCGAACCCGACCCGGGCAGTCGTCACCATTGGATCCGGATCATCCCCAAACATCTCTAAAATATCTCTGTTTTTTGGACTCCCTACCTATTTATTTCTCAACCGTCCGATTGCGATTGGAGGGCGAGGTAGCCCCTGACCTAAATTCATCTATATATATAGTCGAACCCTAGATCCTAGGGAGTTGTGCCATCCTTCCAATTCAGCGTCGCCACTCCACTGAGTTCTCCCCGGGAACTTCCCTCCATCTCCCTCGATTTCCTCACCAAGCCAAACAACCACCACTACTGACCTCAACCGCCAAGCCGTCGCCCTCTCCCAGCTCGAACCTGTGCTGCAGTAGCTCCATGCCGGAGTCCATCACCACCCATTGTCCCGCTGGAGCAACACCAGCAGGACCGGCCCCGCGCCGCTCCACTTCTCTTCCTCTCCTTCCCGTTTTCCTTGACTTCTCTGCTCCTCCTCTCTCTCTCAACTCTCTCTCTGTATTTGTACCAGGGGAACCCAAGACCCTGCCATGGACGCCCGACGAAGCTCGCCTCGCCACCGGATCGAGTGGTTCTGCGCCTCCTCAACCTCGGTTTCGCCCCGTCTCCGGCAAGATCCGACGAACCGCGACGAATCCGACCACCTCTCGTTCCCCTGCTTCGGATCTGGTGCTCCACACCTTCTTCCCTGCGCCTGCGGCCTTTCGTTCGTTCCCGTGGCCACATCAAGTTCAATCGCCGCCACCCGATGCTGTTCATCGACTGCCCCGCGCTCCAACTACCGGGAACCGGCTCCCCGTCTTCAAGACCTCCCGTATCCGTCCGTCTGTCTCCAAAGACCTCATCGGAGTCCCGCGACTCATCCACACCAAGTTCCCACTTCTGCCTGGCCCTGCTCCTCTACATAAGAACCAGCGCCTCGTCCCGCTCGCACGCGCGAGGACCGCATCGCCTCTGCGTCGTCCTCAACGCCCGCTGGAACCGAGGGCGTTGCCTCAGTCGTCGCCTTGCCAAGCTCCTCTCGCCGCCGAAGTCTGCCGGCGACCTCCTCCTCCCGGTGACCCCTTGACTCGACCTCCTCCTGTTCGTCTGGAGATGACGAGCACCCATTCTGCTTAGAGCGTTGACCGCGCCCCGCTGCATCAGCCCATCTCCTCTGCGTTGCCAACTGGGCCGAAGCCCATGGTGAGGCCACAACGCCTCTTGTATTTTTTTTCTTTCTTCTCTGTTGGCCCAGCAGTGCACTATTTTGGCCATGTAGTTTTTTTAGGTTCTGTGAATTTACCCTTTATCTAGTGTTTTACAGTTTTGCAGAATAAACCCTCATGTTCATGCATTTAATAACTTCAGAACTGTGCATCGGATTAAAATAAGTTATATATGAAACATGCTTAGTATTTTATCTAGTTCCATAATATGCCACTTTCATGCATGTTAAAAATGTTTAAATTGCTGTTTGCATTAATTTTGCTCATATGCCATGTAAAAATGATTTAATTCATAACTAAATAACCGTAGCTCGGATTTAATAAACTTTATATGTAAATGGGGTAGAAAAATGCCTAGTTTGACATGGTGGCAGTACTTTGCATGTTTAACAACTCTAAAGTATGGTTTCGGGCAGAACAGTACCAAATCTAAAATATGCACATAAGGATTTTCCGGACTTGTTGCTTGTTGTTTCGGCCTCATTTAAACTTGCCTAGATAGGTAGTTTGAATATGCTTCACCCCTTGCCATGTTTAAGAACATTTAATATTGATGGGTACATAACCAAGAGAGAACTAAATAATTGGATGTGGTGTTTTTTCCATATGCAACTCGTTGCATATTGAGCTCCACTTAATTTGTAGTATTGTTTGTGCACTTTGTCTTGCCATGCCTCATTAAACCGGACATGCATCATACTTGGTTGTGCATCATGCCATGTTTATGCTTGTATGTTTACCATGTTGCTTGCTTCTTTCCGGGTTGCTTCTCTCGTTAACTTCGGTTTCGTTCCTGAGTTGTGAGGATCCGTTTGACTACGTCCGTTTGCCTTCTTCATGGACTCGTTCTTCTTCCTTGCGGGATTTCAGGCAGATGACATACCCTCGATATCACTTCTATCTTTGCTTACTAGTTGTTTGTTCTATCGCTATGTCGCGCTACCTACCACTTGTTATATCATGCCTCCCATATTGCCATGTCAAGCCTCTAACCCACCTTCCTAGCTAACCGTTGTTTGGCTATGTTACCGCTTTGCTCAGCACCTCTTATAGTGTTGCTAGTTGCAGGTGAAGTTGAAGATTTGTTCCATGTTGGAACATTGATATGTTGGGATATCACAATATCTCCTATTTTAATTAATGCATCTATATACTTGGTAATGGGTGGAAGGCTCGTCCTTATGCCTGGTGTTTTGTTCCACTCTTGCCGCCCTAGTTTCCGTCATAGCAGTGTTATGTTCCTTGATTTTGCGTTCCTCACATGGTTCGGTGTTATGGGAACCCCTTGACAGTTCGCTTTGAATAAAACTCCTCTGGCAAGGCCCAACCTTGGTTTTACATTTGACTAACAACCTAAGGCTTTTTCCCTTGGGTTTCCGAAGCCTGAGGGTCATCTTTATTTTAACCGCCCAGGTCAGTTCTCCTTTGAGTGTTGGTCCAAAACAGAGCCACTTGCAGCGCCACCTCGGGGAAACTTTAGGGTTGGTTTTAGCTGTACGTAGAGTTCATCCGATGTTCCCTAAGAACGAGACATGTGCAGCTCCTGTCGAGATTTGTCGGCACATCCGGGAGGCTTTGCTGGTCTTGTTTTACCATTGTCAAAATGTCTTGTAACCGGGATTCCGAGACTGATCGGGTCTTCCCAGGGAGAAGGAATATCCTTCGTTGACCGTGAGAGCTTGTGATGGGCTAAGTTGGGACACCCCTGCAGGGTTTAAACTTTCGAGAGCCATGCCCGCGGTTATGTGGCAGATGGGAATTTGTTAAATATCCGATTGTAGAGAACTTGGCACTTGACTTAATTAAAATACATCAACCGCGTGTGTAACCGTGAAGGTCTCTTCTGGGCGGAGTCCGGCAAGTGAACATGGTCTTGTGTTATGCTTGAACATAAGTAGTTTCAGGATCACTTATAGCTTTTCGACAGTTGCATTGCTTCTCTTCTCGCTCTTATTTGTGTATGTTAGCAACCATATACGCTTAGTGCTTGCTGCAGCTCCACCTCTTTACCTTACCCTACCCACCCATAAGCTTAAATAGTCTTGATCTCGCGGGTGTCAGATTGCTGAGTCCTCGTGACTCATAGATACTTCCAAACAATTGCAGGTGCCAATGATACCAGTGCAGGTGACGCAAACGAGCTCAAGTGAGAGCTCGATGAAGAACACATGGGAGATATAGCCGCATTGTGGGTGTGACATGTTGGTTATCAGAGCCATCCCCGACTTAGGAGCCCCCTGCTTGATCGAATCGCTGATGTTGTTGAGTCTAAAACAAAATGTTTTGAGTCTTAGGATTATATAAATTGGAGAGTAGGATACTTTTTACTCCTCAGTCCCTTCGTCGCTCTGGTGACGCCTCCTGACGTAGAAGTTTTGACTTTTCTCTCCTCAAATTTCACAAATATTTTTTTAGGATCATGCGGGTATCTTGGAGTTGTTCCGATAGTATTGTGACGAGAACATTGTTCTTGGTGCCTCCTCACATTTAGGGGTTGTGGCAGTGTCCCGGGGAGTTGAGCTCCTAGGTGTTGTCGTCACAATGTTATCGTTGCAGTTCTGGAATACCTGAGTTTCAGTGACATCAAAAATCTATTTTATGTAGTTGTTGGTGAGATAACCTCGACGCCAACCAGTACTGGGGCGGGAGTTCGAGAGTATTGCCATAACTCGTATAATGGATGCTTTTCGAATGTTGAGGTAGATGATTTCCGAAGTTTTCTTGGTTATGTCACTACAAAAAAAGACACATCCGTGACATTTTGGGCCGAATGGAAAAAAATTATGTCATACATATGACACTTCTATGACGATAATTGTGAGAAAATCTGGTATCATTATAGATGTGGTGGGCTCCTACTTCTATGACAAAAAATTATGACAGAAAATGGGCTTTTCGTCCTGGGCGGGCCGGAGACGCAGCTGCATGACATTCTTTGGGCCGTCCATGACGGAAAAAACCGTGGTAGAAGCGAGGGCGAGGAAAATTTCGGGGAGTTCCCGCTTACGGAGGGAGGTCGGGGCCGAGCGATGCGCGTTTCTCTCGTACACGTACACGCGTGTGTGCGAGGCATTGGCTCTAACTGAACCCGAGCGAGGCGTTGTGCTCTAACTGAACCCGTGCGATTGCACTGCAGGCTACGCGTTACTGAACCCGAGCGATCGATCGATGGCTATTAACTAAACCCGATCGAGCGATGGTCTGATACAGCGCCTGCTACTCATTCAGGAAGCCAGGATCATCGGACACCTATGAGCACCTTCGAGAAACTGAGACGGCATGAAACGGTAAGGCCGCGCTTGGGAGCTCTGGTTTATTTCAAACCTGTATTAACATACAAGTGTAATTTACTCGTCATCGAAAACAACGCGTAAAATACAAGCGTAATGAAACCGAGGGCCAGAGGTCTGTAAGTAAAACTGGCGGGTTACGCGTGTAATTTGAGAGACCAGTGTATATTTTACGAGCACTGCTATATGGACGACATTACCAGATGATACATGCATGACGTGCGTATCATGCCATCCATGGGCAAGGCTGAAACAGCAGCTAACGGCTGGATTAGCAATCATCCGAGTGTCGTTCAGCGTTTTTATCGTGTGTCAAGTACTTCCGATATTTTACTAGTCGAAATCGACCAACCAAGCGCCTTCGCCCGAGACCATCTGCTTTAATTTACAAGCATCAGATTTACAAGCGGTTTTGGTTGGAAAACGATGATCCAATCACGGTCTAATATCATGAGTTGGTCGGAAGATCATATGGTTTCACGTCTAACCTACCCGACTTGTCGTATAGGCTATGAATGAAACATCAGACGATGAACTTCTTAATCACGGAAACAACAGAAGAGTATGATCTTCTTAACAAGCAAATCACTAGCATTAGATCGACATGCAAAACAATACGAAGCATTATTCTTAGGAGGCACGGTGAACAGCTCGTGATGCCGCATGCTACAACATTCCAAGATCAACTTTGCAATCAAACACAAGGCCTGGAATTACATAGACAATATTCAGAACAAACTCTTAACACAGGAATATCTCAGTAGAGTAACTATTTACCTCTAAACTGAACACAGGAATAGGAAAAAACACTCGACGCTGCTCACAGCAAGGGCGTCCCACTCAAAAATATCAAATGCATATCTTCTGGCTAACATCAATGAGCAAATTTTGACAAGGTTTTCCAATTCCAATATATTAAACTAACGTCTTCTTGCTAACATCAATGATTAAACTTTGACAAGCTTTTCCCATTCAAAATAAGTAATGCCTATGATCGTGGAGTCCTGTCGTAGCTTTTATACTTGTTTGGGCACTTTTTGCCTAGGGAACTCCACATATTGTTAAATTTCCAATGGTCTCTGCAGACTAGTCATGTCACCGGTGTCTAATAATACTCTGTAAAGCTTCTCGGTCATTCCTTCTGTAATGTAGCGCAAATAGTGACTGCTTCTTTCTGCAAAGTGGAACGACCAACTAGACCCAGTAATGCAGCAGTTTGCCTTACAAATAGGCTCCTTTTGTGCAGTTCAACTAAAATCAAAGTCGGAATAAACCGAGCTTTAATTTTGATATCCCTGTAAGCAACAATAGGTATAAGGGAAACAATTACTAAGAAATAACGGTTGATGACTTGTACTCCCGGAAGAAAAGCATCTACTGATCTACTTTATCTTAATGGGAAACAAAGCAGGAGAGTAGCAATTCTCCATCAGTGTGATTCATTCATATTGACTGAGACATTATCTTAACAATGCCTTGTTTCAACATGTATAAAGAAATGTCTGGGTTGGTCCCATTTTTGTTCACTACTTAATGGGAAAAGACAGCAATACAATAGCTTCAATTCATCATTTATTTAAAACAGTACCAATACAAGTAGCACAGCATCTCAAAACACACTGCACGATCATGTGGATGAAGGCAAGTACCAACCTGTCATGACGCACACAAGATCACGTACGAATCTGCCAACACGAATAGGAAATCCAATCTCGTTTTGTGCAGTTGCACTGAAATCAAGCAAAGTGTTTCGCGTAGCGAAGCAAAATGTCACAATAGCAACAAGTTGAATAGATATCCCTGTATAAACAGAGGCAAAAAAGGAATCAATTACTGGCTAATAAAGGAGGATGAAACATGCGGCCACAAAAATGGTAATCCCGCCAATCCCTAACAAGTGTTGCAGTTTTGAAATAAGATTCAGTAGTTAATTCTGAGAGTGGCATCAATTACTGGCTTATAAAGGGGGTGATGCTGAATTTGTTGTAACAAAGCAACAAGCATCATGTCTGGGTTGGTCCCATTTTTGTTCACTACTTAATGGGAAAAGACAGCAATACAATAGCTTCAATTCATCATTTATTTAAAACAGTACCAATACAAGTAGCACAACATCTCAAAGCACACTGCACAATCATGTGGATGAAGGCCTGTACTGACCTTTCATGAGATGACCAACATAAAATACGAATCTACCAACACGAATAGTATTTTGGGAAATCCAATCAAGTTTTGTGCAGTTGCACTGAAATCAAGCAAAGTTGCCGGTGTGACATTTAAGTTTTCTATAGCAACAAGTTGAATAGATATCCCTGTTTTAAGAGGCAAAAAAGAAAACAATTACTGGCCAATAAAGGAGGATGAAACATGCGGCCACAAAAAGAAGCATCTACCTTATCTTGATGGAAAACAAAGTATAGGACAGTAGCATTTCTAAAACGGTTGCATTGATTCATATTAACAGAGAAATTCTTTTAAAACAGATCAGTAGTTAATTCTGAGAAGCAAAATAGCTGCATGGGACATGCCAGCACCATGTGCGTCCACACGTATAAATGGGTGATGCAGAGTATGTAGCCAAGCAGCATATATGCGCTGGTCCCATATTTGTTCTCTTTGAACCTTCTTCCTATGTGAGGGCAGCAAATCTAGTCGTGCACAAACTACCAGACCCCCCAGTTTCTTTCCCTTTTCAACAAAGAGATCGGTTCCTTCTAGATGTGTGTACTGGGTTACCCCCATTTTCCCTTTTCGACCTACAAAGCGGCTGGATAGCCAGTCTATACTACTTTCCGCCCCTCCTTTCCTCATTGAACCATGTCCTAGATTCTTGCTCCAGCCCACCGCACCCTTCATTCGTCTTTGAACCAAGACCTAGATTCGACTACAGATCGAAAAAGATCCACATGCAGCTAGAGCAACGATGGTTTCAAAGAAACTTATACCTTAGGGCCGTCGGGATGTGGCAAGGCGTGCGGCGGGAGGCCGGATCTTCCCACACTAAGTACGACAGCGAGGAAGAACGGGTCGGTGGCCCTCCCGCACAGGCGCTGGGTGAAAGAGAACACCGTAGTCGACAGTGGATTGCCTCCCCCGCGGAAGGCGATAGAGTGAACGCTGCACCTCCTCCCCTTCCCGATGCAACGGGATACAGATGCCTCCTTCACCAGTTGTGAGGGGGGAGAGAGAGACAAGAGGCCAACGCAGTCTTGTTTAGATCTGGTGAAGAGAGGGTGAGAGACTGTGAATATAGCAAACCCTAGCAAATGTATCTAGACTCATTTTAGTGATAGATACCTCCGTATCTAGACAAATCTAAGACAAGTAATTCGGAACGGAGGGAGTAACATATATGTAGTGCGGCGAGCGTGTGGAGAGTGCAAACCCTAGCGAATAAGCGCTGAGGCTCCCGCTTATATATATTATTGTAGTACAGACTGAGCTCCGGTGCCTTCACTACACCTGCTTTTGGCTGTATGACAGGTGATCCAGCCACATTTTGGGCCCACATGTCGTAAAACCCTAGCGAAAATTGCACCAATGTGAAAGATAACTGCGTCTCCAACACAACCAAGGTGAACTGACGGAGGATATCATCTTTGTGCGTAACAAGCAAAGAGCACTGATGGAAGACAACTTGTTTTTCGTCGAAAATCGACCAGCTTCACGAGCCGATGCAACAATGAGGCGCAACCATGAGCATCGATAGGTCATCGTGGTGATGCATCATCCATTTGGCGTCAAGTTTGTGTGAGGCACCTAAGAAGTTCGACAAATCTCACTGTGGTTTATTTCTTCTCAATAATCAAGCTCGAGGAAGGAAGAACCACGTGGCAGAGGACAGTGAGGCGGAACAACAATGGCTATCCAATTTTGTGTAGTTCCACTAAAATTGAGGAAGACATGCACGGGTATGGAAACACGCATCACTGTTTCCAAAAATATAAAAAAGGGTTAGCAACGACATCTCAATTGTCAATAAGAATTAATGAAAAGTACACCAACAAACAGAAGCATCATAATTATCTTGATGGGAACTAAACCAAGATACCCGAGAAAAAAAGCATTTCTTCATTTAACCAGTGATAGTACTACCACTATATGGACAATGACCGCACAACCACCATGTACTTTTTGTCGAAACAACATGTATACCTCCACCGAGGCATAAATCAGGACAACTTTTTGAGTGGCATTTCCTCTATAATAGTACTAGTAGGTGATGTAGGACCAGCCGACGAACCATAGCTACAATGCATGGGGAGCTGGGGAGTAGACGCATAGAAGAAAACCCGCACACAGCGACCTAGTGAGCTGGACCGGTACAAGAAGTTATACCTCAGGTGGGCGAGATGTCGTTTAGGCGGGCGGCCGGGATCTGCCCACACGACGGCAGCGAACAAGGGCGCGGAGGATCTTCGTCGGCGCCAGCACCGGCTCTGAGAGAACGGTGCGCATCGGTTTCCTCCGTCGCCAACGGCGACAACGTCAATGCTGCACCTCCTCACCTCCCACAGCGGATGGGATTCGGCCGGATCTGTGACCACCGGTGAGGAGAGAGATAGAGTGGACACTGTCATCTTGTTTTGATATGGAGAGGATGAGAGAGCGAGACGCGAGAAACTCTATCAAACAAGAGGCTATAATGGAGTAAAAAAATCTCTCCATAGCAGTGGTTTTAAATAGAATACGCGCGTTCCCGGAAAAAAGAAACGAAAACTAGCAGACAATTTTTTAAGGGTCTGTCTAGGACACATCTAGATGTGACATAGTTATGTCACATATAAGTAGATGTCCACTCTGTTTGTGGTCTTTTCCAAAATTTTTTGTTTCTTGTTGCTACATTATATACTTGTGGGAGCTTAGATGTGATATCCTTAAATAACATCTAGATGTGAATTAGACAAACTGATGTTCTAACGTACCAAGAAAGAAAACTCGATCAAAAACACGCCCCCGCTACCAGGTCACGAGAGTCGTCGCGCGCACACACATAGACATAGACATGCATATCCGTGTTTACGTAAAATTCCATTTCCATCTCCATCTCCAATCATATTTGTCCAACTGGCACATTATTTACGTTGTTAATTATATACGCAGCAATGTTAACGTACAACATCTCTTGTTTGCGCACGTCCGGACCGCTGCCATGGCCGGTCCTGACCAACCCGAACCCTCTTCATCACCCTCGCATGCTTCCCGCCCAAAACAGTCAGTGCCACATTCATGCCCGGCCAGAGCGGACGCGACCTCTCACTGGTGCCAGCATGGATTGTGGCGCGCCGGCCGAGAGAGCGTCGCCCGCGCCGCTTCCTGGTGCATGCAGCTGCTCCGCGTTCAAAGGTCGCAATAGCCGGCTACAACATGCGCGATCTCTTCCAGTAGTAAGTTCTTGGGAGTCCGTGCTACAGCTAGCTGTCCTCCCCCAACTCGTCAATCTCTTCCAGTAGTGCTAGTACTCCATGGCGCGATCAATCGACAAGCAGGTGGGAAAGTTATGGTATGCTAATCGGTTTGCGGTGAGTGGCTTGCCGAGCGACCGTGTGGGGTCGAGCCGTGGAGGAGGGTGAGACACGAACACGACAGACGTGATTTAAATGTTGGTTTTGCTCGATGGCGCGATCCAACGAAACGAAATGTTGGTTTCTCTCCATTTCCATTTTTTATCCGAAAAAATGGAAACTTTTCCACTCCATTTTCATTCCTATTCCAAGGTTGCCCCATTACAACATTCCATCAAATACAAAGGAAAACTAACACGCATGCTGATGCATCTCAATGATTCACAGATCATAGCCAATATTTACTTCACAACTAAAGGAAAAAAGTTGTGAGAGCGTTTACGATAGAAAAACTACTGATGGGGTCACTATGACTTAAACCCTAAACCCTAAACATGATTTAATTTCCTGGCCAGGTAGAACCAGTCGAAGGAATGTGCTAGAGGGAGATTCTTTAGTGAGAATGTCAGCAACAATAGAAGCAGCACTGTTTGGTTCTCCACCTTCTGGTACCTCTTGTTCCATAGCACTTTCCATGTCGGGAAGGAAAGACGGCTGGCACCCTCGGATCATACGATGCTTTTGTGTAGTTCCACTAAAATCGACCTGAGCATCCCTGATGGCAAAGATATTGAAGAAGTGTGATTAGAATAATAGTACTGGCACTAGGTCATGAGACATAAAATCATCACAAATAGAAGCCGGTAGAAGTAGAGAAAGATCAACATGGAGATGGAGCTACGGTAGTGGAGCAAGCCGGCTCCAAAAGGAAGATGGACTACCTGGGACGTAGGGCTGTAGCTAGAAGGGCGGTTGGGACGCGGCATCGGCCCATACCGCGGTGACCCCCGATTGGGACGCACCGACTGTGGGTTTTCTCCCTCACCGATGTCGACCGCGTCTACGCAGAACATTGTTCCCTTCCCCCAGCTGCGGGATCAGGCCCGTCGTTCTATGCTTGTGAAGAGAGCAACCTAAGCAAGCAGGCTTGTAGCTTAGGCTCCTGCTAGTATATATATAGTGGTTTTCATTTTCTCTCCATATCAACCATTTTATATTGCATACGTGTCATTCAAGAGTGAAATGATGGTTGCTTCTTCCGACTAACTTACTGTGTGATTTGACTGCTCCTTAGTGGCCCCTGCACGTACTCCCCCTACGTGTATGCAACAGTCACACGTACACATGGATGCAAAAACGCGCGCGACGCCCTAATGCATGCATGTTCGAGCACACGACGTAACACACACGGTCACGCTCAAGTGCTCAACCTACACATGCATGCACACACATACACAGTCAGGGTGAGCTAATGACCGTATGAACACCGGAAAATATATATATTGAGCGCAATGAGCGTATTATGAAGTCCACTGACCGTATTTTTACAAATATACAGTGATAGACGGTGTATTTATCTTGTTTGAAATTAAGCCATATTAACCGGAGAGGAGGCAGCATGGACTAGCATTACTTTGCTGTGTCCCGTCAACTTGCCAAATGAGGAGAAGGTTGCAGGGCGGGAGAAGCTTGCGCGCGGTGGCTCGCAGGACAAGGAGAAACTTTTGACTAATGCAAGCTCTCCCTCGCTCAGGCGGTGGACGTGCAACAGTTAATTCGATGTCACATTGCCAGAAGCATACACGATACTACTAGTGCTATTATTGTTCGACTTCCCGAACAGCCAAGCGCAAAGTTTACTAGTACTACTACTATAGTCCATAAAGGTACGTACTATACTAGTACTAGGAACCGGATGGAGGACATTCTGCACTCTTATTATAATTTTAAAATGTGATAAAGCAATCTTCAACACATTTGGTTCTCTTCGAGGGTTCTCACATGTGATAATGGAAGTTGATTGCATGGAACACTCGCCACAATTCTCTCTTAATTGTGGCTCATATCCTGTTACAAATAGTAGCGCTCAGTAATATTTCCTCTTTTTTGTTATTCAGCATGTAAACAGGTCAGCAAACCTTGCGGCGCATCTTCGTGCGAACCATTCTTGCTGCACTTTGAATATGGCCGAGAGCTGGCTTGATGAAACACCTCGCTTCCAACTTCTTTTTTTGCGGGGTACCTCGCTTCCTAGTGACCAGTGTCTTGGCTGATCATCCTAAGAATGCTTATATATGAATAAAGCTATCTCATTTACCCGCAAAAAAGATTAAGCCATATTAATCGGAAATGAGGGAGTATGGACTAGCACTACTTTTTGGTGTGTCCCGTCAACTCGCAGAACGAGGAGAAGCTTGCAGGACAAGGTGAAGCTCGCTTACGCCTTTTGACTAATGCAACCTACCCTCGGTGGACATGCATCAGTCCATTCGTTATTAGATTGTCAGAGGCTTACACTGTAGTACCCAACATGCGGAGTACCATCATTGTTCGACTTCACAAAGGGGCGAAGAGCCAAGCGCAGTAGTACTATACTTCTATGGAGTGCATGCATGTGTGTACCCAGGGTGGAAGCACTGCATGCATGTGTGTACGCATTATTCCCTCTAGTAATAGACGCCGTGCTATAACTACCAATGCTATTTTTCAGGCCGGTCTCTAGTCGCCTTGGTCCCACAGATTTGTTTTCTTTTTCTGAAGCGCGCTATATAAACAGTGACGGATGGAGTAGTACTCCCTCCTTTCCGGTTTATAAGGCTTAATTTAAAAATATCACCAACCAAGGTAGATTGTGAGTGGTGAAAATACTTTTTGTAGTTTGCAAAAGCACCCAATTGATGCTCTTGTTTTTCTCAAAAAAGTTTGTTTACCAATGCATTAATTGCAATGCATGCATGCATAAATTACATGCATTGGTCACTTTTCTCTTTATACTTGCATGCAATGATTTAATGCACCTTGGAATCTGAACATGTGATAGGAAACAATAAAATTGAGCCTTATAAAATGGAAAAACTAAAATTTTGAGATAAGCCCTATAAACCGGGAACGAGGGAGTATGAGCGGATTCAAAGAAGAGCGTATTGATGGTTGCTTCTTCAGAGCAACTTACAATGGGAAAGGTGGGGCTTATGATTTGACTGCTTATTACTCACTATTAATGCGGCGCAACGACCGGGCTGAGTCTCCCATGCGGTTGTGCACTACCCCCTCGGTTCTTAAATATACTCCGGAGTATTTGTCTTTCTAGAGATTTCAACGAGTGACTTCTCTCTCTCTCAAATATTTTTCTCTTTAGAGATTTCAAATGGACTGGCACATACGGATGTATATAGACATATTTCAGAGTGTAGATTCACTCATTTTGCTCCGTATGTATTCACTTGTTGAAATCTCTGTTAAGACGAATAGAATATTTAGGAACGGAGGGAGTACACATACGAAGCAAAATGAGTGAATCTACACTCTAAAATATGCCCGTTTGAAATTTGTAAAAAGACAAATATTTAGGAACGAAGGAGTATAATTGTGTGCATGGCACATGGACCCGGATGATGAAGAGGCTTCTGTCAATGCTATCAAGCTTCCATCATTTGTTTACATAATTGACGTACTATACAAATAATTTTCCAGCGACATGAAATTGTACAATGGTGTGAGCTTTCAGCTTTTGTTTTGCGTGTCTTTCCATCGATGCTCTTTAGGAAACAATAAAAAACTAACTTCGTTGCTAATGCATGTCAATTATTAGCAGATCAGAGCTAATAATTACATCACAACTGAAGACAAAGTTGTGAGAAGGTGTGAAATTAAAATTGATCCATGCTTTCATTGGCAGCAACGCCACCCCAGCTCTGTCTAAATCAACAAGGCATGTTGGAAAAAAAAGTAGCTGGCTGGAGCATGCAACATTCCGATCATTTTGTGTAGTTCCACTAAAATAGAGCTGAGCGTCCCTGTTCCAAAGATATCAAGTGTAATTACAATAATAGAGGACTGCTGATGAAACAATATACACACAAATAGAAGCCGGTCACCTTTGCAGTCTCTCTTAAGACTAACTAGTTGGAGAAGATTAGGCTCGGAGTTGGATGAGGAGGATAGAGAAAAACCAATCTCCCTTTGTGCAGTCGCACTGAAATGTAGAGACGTTGCCCGTGTGGCATTTTAGTACAACTGCACAAAACACTCTTAAGAAAAAAAGTCATTTGTGCAGTTCACCAAAAGGTTACAATAGCAACAACATGAAATGGATAGCCCTGTTTGCAAAAAAGAGGTAGAAAGGAAACAATTACTGGCCAATAACAGTTGATGACACATGTGACGACAAAAAAGAAGCATATTCCTTGTCCTAAGGGAAGATAACAACATGGTTGTGTTTGTCTAAAACGGTGTGAGGACGAGAATGCAATATGAAAAGTACGCCGGACGAGCGACGTTTTGGGCAAAGAACTATGGAAGATCCACATGCAGCGACGTGGGAAAACGGGCAGTGGAGCAAGGCCGGAGGGGATACCTGGAGGTCGTCGGGATGTAACTAGGTGAGCGGCGGCCGGTGGAATCTGCGAGCAGGTGGCGTAGGCCCTGCCGCGCCGGAGCTTGGTCAGAGAGAATGACGTGTACCGTAGATCGGGATGTGCTGCCTCGACGCCATCGAACGGAAAAATAATGCACTTCCTCCCTTTCCCCCGGCGGACGGGATGCGGCCAGATCAGTGACCAACGGTGAGAGAGGGAGAGAGAGGCCACCGCACTCCCTTTCCCCCGACGGACGGGATAAGTCCAGATCAGTAACCAATTGAGCGCCATAACTTTATTTAAAAATAACGCAGCAACGCGTCAAGTCGAACTTTGTTTCCCGCACGCGTGGTACACAACCTCCCCAGGTAAACAACCGCTACAGGCGTTCAAATTAGCACATGGGCTGCCATTTCATAAAGAAATGAGCTCCACCGTGTACCCGCGCGGGTGTGGCTGGGCACGAAGCGTGAGTACGTGCACGGTGCACCTATTCTCTTCTTGTATACGTACACCACCTGCGTGGGGTTGTGTGAGAGAGATACAAACCTAGAGAGATATAGTGTGTGGGTTCTTGTGAGTTTTTTTTGTGGGGGGGGGGTCAATCAAAAAATTTAACATATGCAATGTGTGTGAAATAGAGTCCTGGATATAACATATATATAGAGGGGGTGATCCACGAGAAGAGAGTGGAGGTATCATCGGCTTGAGGTGTCCATCTTAGGGTTTAGGGTGGGGGCAGGGGGCCTAGAGGGCTGGCCGGGGTGGCGGTGGCGAGTTGTTTTGGGGCGGCAAGGCGGCGCTGGGGCCGGCGGTTCGGCCGGTGGTGGCTGGCGGCTCAGGGGGGTGCAGGTTGAAGATGAACTGCGGGCCCTCCCTAAACTACATGTCAAGTGCCTCTCTGCTACCATTGCGTTCAGTTTCGACAGTAGCATTCAGATTCCATTGTAAATTTCAATTTCGACAGTTAAGTTCAGAGTCAACTGTTTTTACCTCATCTGTTGTAGTCAGGTGGTTTTTGGTGATGTTAATTTTACATCCATTTTACATCATCTATTGGAGATGCTATTAGAATCCCACTTGAGATTGACGATGTCTGTCTTGTGCTGCTTCAGCCTTGACATCTTACGGCTCACCGGAGCTGCTCCAATGACAGAACGATCCGTCACAACAGAGCAGTGCCCTGGATGCCGTCTACAGATTCCTCAGATCTTCCTCCACACCTCC
The DNA here is from genome assembly GCF_003073215.2 of Triticum urartu. Lineage (NCBI taxonomy): Eukaryota > Viridiplantae > Streptophyta > Magnoliopsida > Poales > Poaceae > Triticum > Triticum urartu. Next base: position 267,775,355 of record NC_053023.1, read on the forward strand.
GACAGCCACCTCTGCCTCAACTGCTTCAGCGACCAACCAAATGATGCTGAGATCGACACGGCTATGACAAAGAGGTTGTACACTTGTTGCATCACTTCTTACTATACATTCATGTCGATCCATTAGGGCTATTTTGGTTCAACGGAAAAACATCGATCCACTGGTTGTTACCATCACTCTAAATTTCTGCATGCTCTCCTTACATAATCTCACCATATTTTTTTCATATGCATGTCAGATATTGTACACAGTCATGTTGAACATGTAGAGAAAAAGAGAAGAGTTTTGCGCGGCAATACAATGTCATGCAGACATCGCTCCATGGTGGGTTCAATGGCAAACCCTCCCCACCCCTCTCCAGATTGTAATCTAGAGGAAGATATCTGTTCTGAGGCGGATTCAGACGCCGCTGACCACTCCTATTTACCCCCCTAAGGTGTTTGCTCTACCTTGGCATGATGATGTTAGTCATATCATGTATATGCCTTGTAGTGCCTAGTTTTGACATCATATATGTCATCTACTTAGTTTTGACATGTTCTATAATGCCACCTGTTTAGTTTCTATATCATATATGGGAATTATGCAGTCTCATCTCTTTTAGCCAGCCATAATATATGTGAAATGTGCAATGCCATGTTGTTTAACCTTGCATCATATATTTGAATGATATCTTGCCCATCCTTTTCTTCATTACCATTTCCATTTGTCAGCAATGTTTGTACATTAAACTACTCTTCCTGTGAATCAGCCATTTGGGTGGGAGATGGAAAAATCTGGAGTGAAAACAAGGCCTTCAGAGCAGACAATGCTACCTGTCAAAGCAGATCTCTTGTTGGGTCCCGATAGCTCCTCAGAGATGGATTCAGAGACAGATGACCAGTCCTATTTCCCCACTGAGGTGTATGCTCTAACTTGGCACGGTTATACTGCTCATATCATGCATACGGTGGCTTGCATTGCATAGTTTAGACATAATATACACAATATTCAACACCATGTTCTTAGTTCAGACATCATATCGAATGCCCTCTGTTTAGCATATAAATCACATATGTGAATTAAATGATGCTATCTTGATTACTTAGATAACATGTAGGTGAATTATGTCATGCGATCCTGTTTAGTTATTCATCATATCTTTGAATTATGTTATGCTATGCTATCCAGTTTAGATAGACATCATATATGTGAAATTATGTCATGCTATCCATTTTAGTTAAACAATATACATGTCAACTATTTCATGGCCTCTTTTTTCCACACTATCTATTGCATTTGTCTCTCATACAATGTCTGTACATTCAACTATGTTTCCTGTTTATCAGCCATTTGAATTGGAGCGGGTGATGCCAGTATCTAGCGGACTAAAAACACGGTCTTCAAATAAAACAGTGCTACCTCTTGGTGGAGATAGCACCCCGGTTGTACATGCACAAGAACCATCCCTACCACACATAACCCAAACTCTCGGAGATTGTGCCCCTACTACGATGGACAGAGAACCAGCTTCACCCAATCTAACCCCAACCCCAGCCGATAGTAACCCGGTTCCTGTTGACACAACACCATCTCCACCACAGAGCTCCCAAACAAGAGCATTTAGTAAGGCAGCTCCAGTGCCCATAGGGCCAGTACTATCACGGCGAACCCCAACTCCACCAGTTAGTACGCCTATTCCTGTGGAGGAAGCACAACCAGCTAGTCGTAGTTTAGCATCTATCACATTTGATGTTGTTAAATCATATGTGCGTATCTTCCCATCTTGGAAATATTATACTGAAGATGAAGGAAAATGCCAGTTGCAGGTGTTTGTCCAGGAGTTATGTGTAAGTAATGTTATTCATGGCAATTACTTTGCTTCGTCCCATACATCCTACCTCCATGATGGTTATAATACAGCAAATTTTCCCATTTTTCTCTATACAGAAGGACCGATTTGGAAACTCAGGATGAGGTAACCTGTGCTAATACCTCTGCTATCTTCAAGAATACTTGGAGGCAGTATCAGAATTACCTGAAGAAAACGTACTTCACCGGCAAAGAAACTCATCAAATTCCCTTATGTTCTCCTGAGACACATTTACTGGACGATGACTGGGAACGCCTTGTTCTGTACTGGTCCCGAACCAAGAATGTGGTAAGGTCTATGAGATCATTTTCTATTTTTAAGTATTATATTCTTGCGTCTTACTGTACTCTGTTCATGTAGAACAAGTGCCTAAACCTGAAGAACAACTATTCTAATTTAAGATTCCATTGCTACCGTAGGACATAGATATATGTTTGTTTGATGCTTTTATTATGTACTAGTAATTGGCAATAGAAGACTTGGTAGTTTAATCATGTCCACCTTACTAATGAACTGATTCACCGAAATGAGTTTCATATACTAGTAAATGCTAAACTTGTTATGTGTTTGCTTGTTCCTTCTTTTAGAATGCTGACCGAATATTGGGGAAGAGTGCCTTATTAAGCAACGGTAAAGGAAGTAATGCAGATAAGGTTCAGGATAGTGACACATCCTATCTTGGTTTACTGTTGGAGTTACTGGCCACTACCGCTTGCATAAGCTATTCAAACTCACTGTCTGAATCCGTTCGGTTTCACGAGTCTCAACTACAAGCTGAAACACATCGATCAGCTGTGCTGCGACAAGAAGCAGAAGGACTGCGGAAGTCCCTAGAGCATTCAGATGCATACTTTCTGGTGCAACAGCAAGGGTTGGAGGATTTTAGCGCCAAATTGGACAAAGCTAATCAGCTTGCTAAGCTTATTGCCAGCATGGTGGATACCCAGGATAACGTTTCTTGAGCTCTTCTGAAGTTGTTTCAGTTATGCTCTTGTTTTGCTGCCATGTTTATTTGCACTGGTGGCCAATTTTGACGGCCAGTGTATATGATATGCTGCTTTGTTCCCTATATTTGCACTGGTGGCGAAGTTTGATGCCCAGTGGATGTAATATGTGTAATAGTCGTGATAGCCTAGCGTTAGTTGCTTGCTTATTTATTTCCTTGTTGTCTTGTTTATTTGTTTTCTTGTAGTCATTGCCGTTCTTTTTCCGCGGTTAACTAGTGGCTGCAATAACCTATTTTTTAAAACTAGGCCACAATAACCATGGGCTAATATTTACTGTAGTGACACTGGGCCTCCTACGGGCCATAGAAATAGTGGGCCTTCTACAGGCCGTAGAAACAGTAGGCCTTCTACGGGCCGTATCATCAATGGGCCTTATACGAGCCGTATCATTAATTGGCCAAACATGGGCCAATAACAGGCCGCATTATGGCCGTAAACGGGCTAGAGTTGGAATCGTCCGTTCATGGGCCGACTGTAACGGGCCATCATTAATAGGCCGTATTTGATGATGCTATGAAAACGGCCCAACATATTAACGGACCACAAACGGGCCGACTGTAACCACGTGCTGAATTTGGCCCACAAGCAGAAAATGACAGTAACGGGCCGTAAGTAAATGAATGCTGGAAATGAGCCCAAGAATAAATGGGCTCTGAGAAGGCCGAAAGATAACATGGGCTAGAAACGGCCCAACGGAATAACGGGCCGTTAATGGGTATAAAGTGATACACTGTTCATTACGGGCCAGTTTCACCACGGGCCGTTAATGGGTGTAAAGTGATACACTATTCATTACGGGCCAGTTTCACCACGAGCCGTTAATAGGCCAGGAGTTACATAGGGCTTCATATGGGCCGAAAGACGTCATGGGCCATACATGGGCCAGAAGTGAAAATGGGCTGGAATCATATTGGATGGCCCAGATGACGCTACTGGGCCTAATTTGGATAGGGCCTAATGGGCCTTGGGTTAGCGGGCTGTAAATGGGCTATATGCGAATAGGCCGTTAACAGTCTTTCCATGGGCCGGCCCGCCAACTTTTGACCAAGTCAAACGGGTCGGCCTTTCACAGGAATGGGCCTCTGTTGGGCCGTGCCACGTGTCGACGTATCATAGGCGCCTTCCGTCCAATGAGTGGTTGACATCTGTCCCAATGATGAGCCGACACATGTTTCCTCCAGTGAATGATGATTTTACACATGGAAAATCCCCATTGGTCGGGGCTGTTAACAGGTTATCAGATCCAAAACCCGACCCGATAGCTTAACGGTGTTCCGTTACGGTGGATGCCACGTGTCGGTCACCCTTGACGAAAGCACTTCCGTGACGCGCGATTTATCGTCATGGAAGTGGACACTTCCGTGATGATAATTTTGGTAATGTCATGGAACACTTCTACGACAGCACAGGTATGACTATCTTGATTCTGTCATAAATTTGTCATGGATGTACATGCATGAAAAAAAAGCGACCTACTGTGACAAACACGTATCATCACGGAAGTGTATTTTTTTTGTAGTGTGTGTTGAAGGATGGATACAGCTGGATGTAGGTATTGTTAGTTTGGGTGAGATATTATGCTTCCCCTATATCCCCAACACCTGATTGCATAACCAGAAAGTTTTAGGAGTTTATAAGTGGGAATTCAAGTAGCTCCTAGGATATCTTTCAAACAGATGCATGGTATGAGATTGGGATTCGATGTCTAGTGGTCCGCCTATCCACGGTTGGTTTTACAGTGGTCTCGCTCTGTCTTAAAGAGTCCTTGACTATGCTGACTCGGGGACGCTTTGTATGTCATGTGCACTGCCTTGTACATGATGGTGTTGTACGATCGAGCCCGTGTGGGCCCCACCACGTAAACTTTGGACAAAATCTCTATCATATGTTTGTTCCGGCTTATTTTGCACGCCAATCCTTTGTTTTGTTTTGAGTTGTGGTATTCGAGTTGCTTCAATGTCATGTGTTGATTCCATACCTTCCCTAAGTGGTGTTCTCAAACTTCTATGTGAATACCAATCCTTCTTGATCATCGAGGTTGTCATGTCAATTCTTTTCAAACAATGTGATTCTCTTCAAGATGATCCTATCATTTTTGCCATCCGCAAGATCAACTCAAAGTCTTTTCAACGTTATTTGTTTCATCCGTCCCAAGTTGCCTTTGTTTTCCCGCTTGTTTCATCCGTCCCAAGTTGCCTTTGTTTTCCCGCCCTCCCACCCTTTTTCTCAAAGGATTGACATTTCTTAATCATGTATCCTTTTATTTGTGAGAAGTCTCTTCAGTCTTTTCTTTCAATGTTTTACCCGGTGTTCCTCATGAAGATGCTCTACAAGTTCATCATTCTTCATTCTTTTTTTTTCTTCTCCGGTTAATTCAATTCAAGCTTTTGGGGTTGATGATATCCCTTTTTCCTCATTTCAAATGCTTTCCCATGTTGTTGCACCTCTTAATCGCTCACCTCTCTATTCATGTCCAAAGTGCCGAAGATATCTCAGAAGATTCACGTTTCCATTCTCGATCCGTTCAAGTCATTTCAAGGTTTTTATCTCATTCAAGTCATTTAATTCAACCGGCGCAATCTCTCTTCAAAATCGTTCAACGGTGTATCTTTTGAGTGGGCCCATAACCCACAGGTCTTATCCCTGGATCTTACCTGACTCTTCTATTTTCTCGGAGTTATTCTCAAATTCTTTCAAAGTTGACGTAAGAATGAATTATCATCACTCAAAAGTCTTCCTCCAAAGATCTTTCAAATTCTTTTCATCGTTGGCTCAACTTCTTCATTTTTCATTCTCCAGGAGTATCTCAATAATTCGTGGTGATGTTTCTCATCGTCATTCTCTGCCTTTGTAGATCGAAGAAGAGATTTCATCTAAATCCGGCTCCATTCTCTTCAAGATTCTTGGGTCTAGCTTGATGCCATCCTCTCATAATTGTTTTCGATTGTGAGAATTCTTTTCAACCATTCGGAGAAATCCAAGAGTCTTTTCAGTTTGATTCTCCGGAGCCCATCAGCTCAGAATTATTCATTCCAGCTTTCTTCTCTCGTTCTCCAAATCTTACCGGTGCATCACTCAAATATCCTCTAATCAGTTCATGATCTCTTCGTTCTCTTGTATCTAAATTCTCTCATGTATCTGCGTTCATTTTCTAATTCTTCCCGGTGTTTCGCTATCTTTTCTTCATTCGTTTTCAATTCTTACGGTGGTTCGGTCAAGATTTCTCTTCCTTCGTTTTCATATCAATTTATTTGTTGTTTCAATGCCACCGGTGGTTCCATCAAGACAATCTCAAGTTTGCGATATACCTGTCTTCAATCCTTTCTAGAAGAATAAGTAGTATGCCAAATCCGTGCTTGTCATCAATCTAAATTGATGAAGGATAAGCATAATGTAATTCTTATTCTTGTTTCAAACATGTGATTAATTCCTTATTCGGGAGGTTCATCAAATTTTTTTATCTCATTGTCTCATCTTTCTTTTTCCGGAGTTCCAAGTTATTTCAATTATATCATTTAAAAGCTTCATCTAATCATTGCAAGGCTTCTCCCGGAGTTCTTTTCAACTTTCCCTTTCGTTTGATCATCCTTTTTTCTACTGGAGTTCTTCATGGAGGCTCTACATGGTGTTTCGTCAAGGATTCTTTTCATTCTTCATTCGTTCCTCAAGATTTCTCTCGAAGTTATGATCCGCCAAGCGATACTCTCAAATAAATATGGTACTCAACACAAGTTTTGTTTTGAGGAGTTCAAGCATTCTTCATCTTGCATTCCGAAGTGCAATTCTTCCTACCTTATCTTCGAAGGTGGTGCTATGTCATTATTGACAATTTCCCTTCGTGATTCAAGTTGTCAAAATGAGATATTTAAGCCCACCATTTTCTCTTCGTTCAGGAGAGGCTTTGCAACCCGTCAACCTCTTCATTGGAGTTATCTTGGGTTATATTTCACCTAAAGCTTTCCCTAAGGATTTTTGCTATTTATGGTGCTCATAAATGACCCAAGTTCTTCATTTATCCTCCTGGTGAAATAAGTTTTTCATCTCTTCGTTGATCTCAATCATTCTTTGTTTCCGTTAGTGCAGAATTTCACCTCATAATTTTGGGATGTTTTCCATACGCCCACTACAAGCTTTTTCTTTCCGTTGTTGGTTTTTTCCAACAACTCCGTTATAACCTTCTTGGAAGGGTGCCTTCCAAGCTCATTTGTGGCACAAGTTGTCATTTTCTTCTCAATTCTTTCCTTTCCAATGATCCAACTTCTATTCTTTCGTTCCGGAGGCATTGTGATGTTCCTTTCCTTACCCATCATCCCATTTTTGTCAAAGATCATGTTCTTTCCTATTGCTTATCCATTCAACCAGAGTGCCGTGCCCTGTTTTCAAGTTCTTCCCATTCTGTCAAGTTTTGCCTCCCTTCTCAACCGGAGTACTGTCTACAATCTTTCTTACCCATTGTCCCATTCTTTCAATAGTTCCGGAGGCAGTGTGTTATTGATTTCATCTAGTATCCTCTCATCTTGTCAAATCATGTTCAAATCCTGCCATTTACAGTCGGAGTGTTGCCTAGATTATATCATTCTTATTCCTTCCTATCTTGTTTTAACCGGAGTGGTTTCAATATCTACCTTGTCACTTAACCTCTTGGTTCTTTTTTTGAAAGGAAAGGTAGATTTCGTTCTACCTTATATATATTTCAAAACAGGCCGTAGCCCGGAGACCATAGGTCCATTACATGAAGCTTATATTCTGCACCAAGGTGCATAGGCCATAAGATGCCTATCAAACGGAAAGAGAAGTAGAAAGAAAAGGAGTGGAAGAATAGGCACACCAACAGCAGCTTGAACTACATTATGCTTGTAAACTATGCAACCAAAACAGAACGGCCTGCTTGCGGTCCGGACTCCTCGCCCGATAACTCCATAACTTGAGAAGATTTGAAGCGTACAACCGTGCATACGTTGGAGACCAGATTTTGCCGTTGAACACCCTATCATTCCGGGCATGCCAAAGAGTGACAGCAGCAGCGACGACGAGGACATGCCAAGCAGCTGATGAAGGCCAGTGTGCCTGCGACAGGTGTATAAACTCTAGGAGATCAGCAGAGTTCTCCAAACCGAACTTGTCCCAGAGTGTAGCAGCGAGAGAGCATCGCAAGATGATATGATCGATGGACTCATGGGCCTGGCAGATGTCACAGTCAGCATGAGAGACCACCGAGGTCCGGTTCTTCTTGATCATGTTAACCTCTTGGTTCTCGTCGTATCCCTTGTTCCTCTTATCTAACGGAGTTTTTTCAAATTCGTTCATCTTCGTTGTATTATTTCCTTCAATTGTTCAACCTCTCAAGGTTCTTTGGTTTCACTCGTTTGTCAAAGAAGCAACTTAGTTTTACCTCTTCTCTTCCTCTTCCGTTTCCCTCTTGTGCCATCCTAGATCTCGGGACGAGATCCTCTTGTAGTGGTGGAGTGTTGTGACACCCCGATTCTGTTGCGCCAGGTGTCTTTCAGTTATTCGCTGTTGTTGCCTTGTCTTTTCCTTGCGTGTTGCATCTTTCCATGTCATCATGTGCATTGCATCATCATGTTTTCAAAACTGGCATCCGTCTGGGTCTCCCCGTTCTCTCCGTTGTCCGTTCTGAGCCCAACCACACTCGCACGTGCTCGCGGCATGTCCGAAATAGTTTTTTATAAGTGACCATAAAATGTTCTTAGAATGGGTTGAAAGTTGGCATGCGGTGTTGTTATGTTGTCAGTAGGCCTCCTACCAAGTTTCACCGCATTCGGAGTTTGTTTTGTGCCCTAACGGATACTTATAGCGGCATTATAGCCGGTCTTTTCATCGGACGTTTTCGGTCTCCGGAAACCGTGCCGGGCTGCATCTCTCCCCTCTTCTCTCAGCCCAACCCGCTCTCCACGGTCCACCTAGGCCCATCCTACCACTCTTTGCGCGCTGCATAGACCTCTCTCGCGCGTCCGAAACTCCCCCCGAACCCGACCTGCGCAATCGTCACCGTTGGATCCGGATCATCCCCAAACAACCCTCAAATATCTCAGTTTTCTTATTTGGACTCCCTACCTATTTACTTCTCAACCGTCCGATTGCGATCGGAGGGGCGAGGTAGTCCCTGACCTAAATTCATATATTTATATATATATATATATAGTGTTACTATTCATCACCCACGGTGCAGAATAAGTTATTGTTCACCCGAGGTAATCTTATGATCATTTCATAATTAAATTACGTTTGGAATTCAAATAGTTACATTTCTATTGATTCACTATGTAAAATTTGACATAAGAAAATAAAAATATAGGTCATAAGACAAGAACATTTGTAGATTATGTGTATTTTAGACTATGTTTTTACGTTTGTAATTTTACATAACATAAAATATTTTTTACGCCGATTATATATTTTTTTGCGGTCTCTTTTTGCGTCGGAAATAAGACAAAACTTACGGAACGTAAAATTACGGTGCATTGATGGTAAAATAAAGGGGGGTGTAGAATAACTATTCCTCACCCAGGGTGACGAATAGCGCGACCCTATATATATGTGTGTCTATATATATATATATATATATATATATTTATATTTATATATATATCGTTCAACCCTAGATCCTAGGGAGCTGTCCCATCCTTCCTATTCAGCGCCGCCACTCCACCGAGTTCCCCTAGGGATCTTCCCTCCATCTCCCTCGATTTCCTCACCGAGCCAACCAGCCACCAGCAGTGACCTCAACCGCCAAGCCGTCGGCCTCTCCCTGCTCGAGCCTGTGCAACACCAGCAGGACCAGCCCCACGCCGCTCCACTTCTCTTCCTCTCCTTCCCGTTTTCCTTCACTTCCCTGCTCCTCCTCTCTCTCAACTCTCTCTCCGTCTCTGTACCAGGGGAACCCAAGACCCTGCCATGGACGCCCGACGAAGCTCGCCTCACCATCGGATCGAGTGGATCTGCGCCTCCTCGACCTCGGTTTCGCCCCGTCTCCGGCAAGATCCGACGAGCCGCGACGAATCCGACCTCCTCCCGTTCCCCTACTTCGGATCTGGTGCTCCACACCTTCTTCCTTGCGCCTGCGGCCTACCATTCGTCGCTGTGGCTACAGCAAGTTCAATCGCCACCACCTGGTACTATTCATCGAGCCGCCCCACGCTCCAACTACCGGGAACCGGCTCCGCATCGTCAAGACCTCCGGATCTGCCCGTCTACCACCCAAGACCTCACCGGAGTCCCGTGACTCGTCCGCACCAAGTTCCCACTTCCGCCTGGCCCTGCTCCTCTGCACGAGAACCAGCAGCTCGTCCCGCTCGCACGCGCGTTGACCGCATCGCCTCTGCGTCGTCCTTAATGCCCACTAGAACCGAGGGCGTCGCCTCAGTCGCCGCCTTGCCAAGCTCCTCTCGCCACCGAAGTCTGCCAGCGCCGGCGACCTCCTCCTCCACGCGACCCCTTGACTCGACCTCCTCCTGTTCGTCTGGAGACGACGAGCACCCATTCTGCTTAGAGCGTTGACTGCCCCCCGCTGCATCAGCCCATCTCCTCTGCGTTGCCATGGGCCGAAGCCCATGGTGAGGCCCCAGCGCCTCCTTTGTTTTTTTCTTTCTTCTCTGTTGGCCCAGCTGTGCACTATTTTGGCCATGTAGTTTGTTTAGGTTCTGTGAATTTACCCTTTATCCAGTGTTTTATAGTTTTGCAGAATAAACCCTCATGTTCATGCATTTAATAACTTCAGAACCTTGGATAGGATTAAAATAAGTTATATATGAAACATGCTTAGAATTTCATCTAGTTTCAAAATATGCCACTTTCATGCATGTTAAAAATGTTTAAATTGATGTTTGCATTAATTTTGCCCATATGCCATGTTAAAATGATTTAATTCATAACTAAATAACCGCATCTCGGATTTAAATAAACTTTATATGTAAATGGGGTAGAAAAATGCCTAGTTTCACATGGTGGCAGTACTTTGCATGTTTAAGAACTCTAAAATATGGTTTAGGCTAGAACAGTACGAAATATAAAATATGCGCATGAGGATTTTCCGGACTTGTTGCTTGTTGTTTCGGCCTCATTTAAACTTGCCTAGATAGGTAGTTTTAATATGCTTCACCCCTTGCCATGTTTAAGAACATTTAATATTGATGTGTACATAACCGAGAGAGAACTAAATAATTGGATGTGGTGTTTCGTCAATATGCAACTCGTTGCATATTGAACTCCACTTAATTTGTAGTATTGTTTGTGCACTTTGTCATGCCATAACTCATTAAACCGGACATGCATCATACTTGGTTGTGCATCATGCCATGTTTATGCTTGTGTGTTTACCATGTTGCTTGCTTCTTTTCGGGTTGCTTCTCTCGTTAGCTTCGGTTTTGTTCCGGAGTTGTGAGGATCCGTTTGACTACGTCCGTTTGTATTCTTCATGGACTCGTTCTTCTTCCTTGCGGGATTTTAGGCAAGATGACCATAGCCTCGATATCACTTCTATCTTTGCTTGCTAGTTGTTCATTCTATCGCTATGTCGCGCTACCTACCACTTCTTATATCATGCCTCCCATATTGCCATGTCAAGCCTATAACCCACCTTCCTAGCAAACCGTTGTTTGGCTATGTTACCGATTTGCTCCGCCCCTCTTATAGAGTTGCTAGTTGCAGGTGAAGTTGAAGATTTGTTCCATGTTGGAACATGGATATGTTGGGATATCACAATATCTCTTATTTTAATTAATGCATCTATATACTTGGTAAAGGGTGGAAGGCTCGGCCTTATGCATGGTGTTTTATTCCACTCTTGCCGCCCTAGTTTCCGTCATACCGGTGTTATGTTCCTTGATTTTGCGTTCGTAACGCGGTTGGTTGTTATGGGAACCCCTTGATAGTTTGCTTTGAATAAAACTCCTCCAGCTTGGCCCAACCTTGGTTTTAAATTTGCCTAACAACCTAAGCCTTTTTCTCTTGGGTTTCCGGAGCCCGAGGGTCATCTTTATTTTAACCCCCCCGGTCCAGTGCTCCTCTGAGTGTTGGTCCAAAACAGAGCCACTTGCAGCGCCACCTCGGGGAAACTTGAGGGTTGGTTTTAGCTGTACGTAGTGTTCATCCGGTGTGCCCTCAGAACGAGATATGTGCAGCTCCTATCGGGATTTGTCGGCACATCCGGGCGGCTTTGCTGGTCTTGTTTTACCATTGTCGAAATGTCTTGTAACTGGGATTCCGAGACTCATCGGGTCTTCCCAGGAGAAGGAATATCCTTCGTTGACCGTGAGAGCTTTCGATGGTATAAGTTGGGACACCCCTCATGGGTTTAAACTTTCGAGAGCCGTGGCCATGGTTATGTGGCAGATGGGAATTTGTTAATATCCGGTTGTAGAGAACTTGACACTTGACTTAATTAAAATACATCAACCGTGTGTGTAACCGTGATGGGTTGTTCTCGGCAGAGTCCGGGAAGTGAACACGGTCTTGTGTTAGGCTTGAACGTAAGTAGTTTCAGGATCACTTATAGCTTTTCGGCCGTTTCATTTCTTCTCTTCTCGCTCTTATTTGCGTATGTTAGCCACCACATACGCTTAGTGCTTGCTGTAGCTCAACCTCTTTACCTTACCCTACCCATAAGCTTAAATAGTCTTGATCTCGCGGGTGTGATATTGCTAAGTCCTTGTGACTCACAGATACTTCCAAACAGTTGCAGGTGCCGGTGATACCAGTGCAGGTGACGCAACCGAGCTCAAGTGGGAGCTCAATGAAGATATTGATCGTTATGTTGTGTCATTTCCGGTTGATCAGTAGTGGAGCCCAGTTGGGACGATCAGGGATCTAGCATTTGGGGTTGTCTTCCTTTTATTTTGGTTCCGTAGTCGGACCTTGATTGTATTTTGGATTATGTATGTTTAACTTGTTATTTGTGTGAAGTGGCTATTGTAAGCCAACTCTTTATCCCTTTCTTATTCAGTACATGGGATTGTGTGAAGATTACCCCTCTTGCGACAAACCTACCATGCGGCTATGCCTCTAAGTCGTGCCCCGACACGTGGGAGATATAGCCGCATTGTGGGTGTTACACTGACATGCTCGATTATGGCTCCGACGACATCGACGGTATGGACGAGGATGCCGGAGAATAAGAGGCTCAAAACCCTCCGTTTACCGGGCACTGGATGGCCACTTCCTCGTATGATGTATACATGGTCGATGCACCAAAAGAGAATAGCGGCGATGACAAAGAAGATCCAGTGTACGATAAACCTCCCGATATACAATCAAAGCGTCGACGTCAGTAGTGCCACTCTAAGTCACGCCGCAGCAAAGACAGCAACACCGGCACAGGAGAGGATAACACTACGGAAGGTGCCGAAGACAGCGAAGACCCCATTGATGCAACTGCTGAACAGGATGAACAGGAAGATGGGCAACTTAGCCCTAGTAAACAGGCCACGCACAAAGAATCGAGGACAGTAATTATCTTCCGCTCTCCGAGCATGAGGCGAGCCTCGACACTGAGGATTTCATCGTACCTGAGGAACCTCTGGAGCAGGAGTGCTTCAAGCGCCAGCTAATAGCCACAACAAGGAGCCTGAAAAAGAAGCAGCAATAGCTTCACGCTGACCAAGATTTGCTCAATGATAAATGGACCGATGTCCTAGTAGCCGAAGAATACGGCCTCAAGCGCCCAACCAAAAGCTACCCAAAGTGCAAATTGCTACCTCATTTCAACGACAAGGCGCCGGAGCACATACCACCATCGCGCAATGCGGCTGAACGACCACCATGTGGTCGGGATAAAACAACAACTCAAGCCGAACACCAGCCTGCCCTGCCTCATCGCAAATACAGAGGTAAAACAGCTCGCGGTCATACATATAACCTTCGACAGGACCTGAACAATAGAGCAGGACATACCAGACCAATCTACGGATCACGAGGACGTGCCTCGACACGTGACGACGGCTGTCTATTTGGACATGAAAAACCTAGTCATGCGCGGGCCGAAAGCCGCAGACGGACTCCATCGGAGCTACGTCGTGATGTAGCCCGATATAGAGGCGCCGCACACCCTCTTTGCTCCACTAACTAAGTCATGGAACATGAATTCCCAGAAGGGTTCAAACCCGTGAATATCGAATCATATGATGGAACCACAGATCCCGCGGTATGGATCGAAGACTTCATTCTCCATATTCATATGGACCGCGGCGATGACCTTCATGCCATCAAATACCTCCCCCTAAAACTCAAAGGACCAGCCGGGCACTGGCTGAACAGCCTACCCAAAAATTCCATCGGCAGCTGGGAGGACTTGGAACAAGCCTTCCTTGAGAACTTCCAAGGTACATATGTTCGACCTCCCGACGCGAATGACTTAAGCCATATAGTTCAACCGCCCGGAGAGTTTGCCAGGAAATTCTGGACCAGGTTCTTAACTAAAAAGAACCAGATCGTCGTCTGTCCGGATGCCGAAGCACTAGCGGCCTTTAAACACAGCATCCGTGACGAATCGCTCACCCGCCACCTTGGCCAAGAAAAGCTGGAGTCAATGGCAGCCCTCACGTTACTCATGACCCGCTTTTGTGCGGGTGAGGATAGTTGGCGGGCCCGTAGCAAAAACAATGAAAGTGACGCCGGCACCCCTGAAGCCAAAAATAGCAATGACACGTCCCGACGCAATAGATACAAGCGTCAAAACAACAATGACAACACCGATGATACGGCGGTCAATGCGGGATTCAATGGCTCTAAGTTCGGTCAGTGGAAGAAGCCGTTCGAAAAGAACAATTCGGGCTCATCTAGCTTGGACCGCATACTCGATCGTCCGTGCCAGATTCATGGCACCCCAGACAAACCACCCAATCATACCAGCAGAGACTGTTGGATTTTTAAATAGGCCGACAAGTTAAATGTCGAAAGCAAGGAGAAGGGATCGCAAAGCGAAGACTACAACGAGGAGCCCCGGCCATCGAACACAGGGGGACAAAAGAAGTTCCCCCTCAGGTCAAAACGGTGAACATGATATATGCTACCCACATCCCCAATAGGGAGCGCAAGTGCAGGCTCAGGGACGTCTACACGATAGAGCCAGTCGCCCCAAAATTTAATCCTTGGTCGTCATGCCCAATCACATTCGATCGCCGGGATCATCCGACCAGTATCCGTCATGGCGGTTCAGCCGCACTGGTCCTGGACCCAATAATCGATGGGTTCCACCTGACGCGAGTCCTGATAGACGGTAGCAGAAGCCTCAACTTGCTCTACCAGGATACAATGCGCAAAATGGGCATTAATCCATCACGGATAAAGCCCACCAAGACTACCTTTAAAGGAGTCATACCAGGTGTAGAGGCCCGCTGTACGGGCTCAATCTGTTAGGAGCTAGGGTTCTGCCCTGCCTAGGGCGTAGGGTGTAGGGGAAGGAGGGAGTTGGGCGAGGGCTGGAGCGCGGCGGCCGGCGGCGAGGCGCCGTCCTTGCGGTTGGGCGGCGGCGGCGCAGGAAGGAGGCGGCTAGGGTTAGGGTTCCGGCTCCTCTGGGAGCCGGGCAATAGAATAGTCTTATTGCTTAATTCTCAAAATAGTCTTACAACTTGTATATATAACCATAATCTGAAAATAAAACAAAGATAACTTGAGGCCTAAGCCTGCCCAGTGGGCCCCTGCAGGCATAGACCTGGCCGGTCATAACATCTCTCCCCGCCTACGCAAAGAGCTCGTCCTCGAGCTGAAAGTCGGGGTAGTGCTGGCGGAACTCCTCGCGCTTCTCCCAAGTAGCGTCCTCCGCTGGTAGTACGGTCCACTGAATCAACACGTACTAGGAGCCTCGGCGCAGCTGACCCTTCAACGCCTTCTTTGGCTCAGGAAGTAGGCGCCCGTTTGTGATCGGTGGAAGTGCCGGCGGTGCCGCGGATGGCTCGCTACGGAATGGCTTGAGCAGCCCGACATGGAAGACATCATGGATCCGCGCCTGCCGGAAGCTCAAGTAGGTAAGCCACTTTCCCATTGCGTTCCAGGATAGCAAAGGGACCGGCATAGCGAGGACTGAGCTTCTTCCTCGCGCGTGGGTCCAAGGACTGCGTAGAGCGGTGAAGTAGACGCAGCCAGACCCAATCACCCACCGCGAACTCCGCCTCGCGATGGTGGCCATCATAGTAATGTTTGGCCAACTGCTGGGCCTGTAGGAGCCGTTGCTAGACCTCCGCGAGCATCTGATCATGGCTCCTCAGAATAGCCCCGGCTGCCTCGGTCCGTGCCAAGGCCGGATCAGCCGAAAGGAACGGCTAGGGTGGCCGGCCATACACCACCTCAAAGGGCGTAGCACGGAGGGCGGAGTGATAAGAGGTGTTGTAGCAGTACTCCGCCCATGAGAGCCAGTCCACCCATGCGCGAGGGCGATCACCTGTAACACAACGCAAATACATGGCCATCACCTTGTTAACTATCTCAGACTGGCCGTCCGTCTGAGGGTGGATGGCGGTGCTCAGGCGTAGCTTCACGCCCGCCAGCCGGAAAAGGTCACACCACACGTGTCCTGTAAACACGGGGTCCCAATCACTGACGATCGAAGAAGGAAACCCGTGGAGACGGACAATGCCATTGAAGAAGGCCCGTGCGACAGATGTCGTTGAATAGGGATGGCCAAGGGCGATGAAATGAGCATACTTGGAGAAGCGGTCGACCACCGTGAGAATGACGGACTTGCCGCCCACCTTAGGAAGGCCCTCTATGAAGTCCATGGAGATGTCCGCCCAAACCTGAGACGGGGCCTCCAAGGGCTGAAGCATGCCAGCCGGCCGTAGAGTCTCCGTTTTGTTGCGCTGGCACGTCACACAAGACCGTACCCAGTCACGGACCAGGGCACAATCACCAGGAATGTAGTAGTCGGCGCAGAGACGATGCAGCGTCTTCTGCACGCCCTCATGGCCCACCGAGTGGGCGAGGCGCAGCACCTGCTGGCGAAGATCGGCGTGCGCCGGAACAAAGACCCGACGCCCATGGAGAAGCAGGCCATCGGCGAGGCGCCACGGCTCCTCCAGCTCTCCCGCCGCCAGCTGCTGCTGCAGGAGGAGGGAGTTGGCCGCGGCAGCGGTCACCCGTCGGACGTCGGTGTAGAGGGTGAAAGAGGGCCCAGTGAGGATGCAGAAGGCCGCCCCCTCCGCCGTACTGTCGTCCACATCGGCATCACGCCGAGACAGGGCATCGGCGACAGTGTTAAGACGACCCAGCCGGTACTCGACGGTGAAGTCAAAGCCAAAGAGTTTACTGATCCACTGGTGCTGGGGTACCGTCGAGAGCCTCTGATCCAGCATGAACTTGAGGCTGTAATGGTGTGTGCGGATCCGGAAGGAATGACCCCAAAGATAGGGCCGCCAATGGCGTACTGCCTGCACCAACCCAATGAGCTCACGCTCATACGCCGCCAGCTTAAGATGGCGTGCGGCAAAGGGGCGGCTGAAGAAAGCAAGGGGTCCATCGCCCTGATGCAGGACCGCACCGAACCCCTCATCGGAGGCGTCACAGTCGACGGTGAAGGGGAGGTCGAAATCCGGCATCTGCAGCACGGGTCCCGTCGTGAGGGCCCCCTTGAGGGCCTCGAATGCTGATGTGGCCTCCTCATCCAAAGAGAAGGCATCGCGATGGAGGAGACGCGTGAGTGGGACCGCGATGAGGCCAAATTCCTGGATGAACTTCCGGTAGTACCCCGTGAGGCCAAGAAACCCGCGAAGAGCCCGCGGAGACTGCGGAATCGGCCAGGCGGCGACGGCCGCCACCTTTTCTGCGTCCATGGCCACTCCCTCAGCCGAGATGATGTGGCCGAGGTAAGCGACCGAAGGCGTCCCGAACGAGCACTTCGAGCGCTTAAGATGAAGATGATGCGCCCGAAGCTCGTTGAAGACGATGGCAACATGCTGGAGGTGCTCTACCCAAGAGGCGCTGTAGATAAGAATGTCATCAAAGAAAACGAGCACAAACCGACGTAAGTAGGACCGGAGGACATCGTTCATCAAGGCCTGAAATGTCGCCGGGGCATTGGAGAGGCCAAAGGGCATCACCAAGAACTCGAAGTGGCCGTGATGAGTCCGAAACGTCGTCTTGGCGATGTCATCTGGATGCATGCGCAACTTATGATACCCCGACCGGAGGTCCAGTTTGGTGAAGAAGCATGCCCCATGTAGTTCATCCAGGAGTTCATCGACCACCGGAATAGGGAACTTATCCTTAAGTGTGAGAGCATTAAGGGCGCGATAGTCGATGCAGAAACGCCACGTGCCGTCCGACTTGCGAACGAGGAGGACCGGCGCCGTGAATGGTGATGTGGATATTCGGATAATGCCCGTGGCAAGCATGAGTGCACACTGCCGCTCCAACTCGTCCTTCTGCAGCTGGGGGTACCGGTAGGGCCGTACTGCCACCGGCACCGAGCCCGGCAGGAGATGAATACGGTGGTCGTACACCCGGGCCGGCGGAAGGCCCTGGGGTTCCGCGAAGAGATCATTGTGCTGCTGCATGAGGTTATCCAACAGCGAATGCTCGGCCTCAGTGGTAGCCGCGGCCAGCTGGAGCGGGGGCGACGCCGGGGGGCCTCCAATGCCCTCCCACTGGATGCGGTGGCGGAGGCGCCAGAAGGTCATCGTCAGGGCGTCGAAGTCCCAAAGGATGGGTCCGAGAGTCCACAAAAAGTCGACGTCGAGGATGAAGTCGAAGCAGCCCAAGAAGATGCCGGCACAAGTGATGGTGAAGTGCTCGTCGCCGATAGTAATGGGTACGTCTCGAGCGAGCCCATGGCAGCGGAGGCGGTCGCCATTAGCGACGGTGACCCGCAGCTGCTCCCCGCCTGTTGGCTGTAGCTCAAGGCGCCGCATAGTACCCTCAGGTAGGAAGTTATGTGTAGAACCTGTGTCTAAGAGAGCCACCAGCGTCTCGCCACGGATCGTGACCGGTATAAGCATAGTCCGCTCATTACGAATGTCGGCCAACACATGAAGGGAGACGACAAGGGCCGTAGCCGGCGTGGGCGCGGGTGCCGGCGCGACCTCGGCGGCAGCTGGGTTGCCGAGTCCATCATCGGGGGTATCGTCCTCCGTCTCGTCGACCGTCTCCAAGTAGAAGAGGCGCGGCAGACATGGCCCGGGGCATAAGGTGCGTCATAGTTAAAGCACAGCCCCAGGCAGCGGCGCTCGAGCTGCTCTACCTGCGATAGGCGCCGGAAGGGCCGTGTCGCGGCCGGGGTGGTTGTCGGCGAGGTGGCTGAAGGTGCTGGCGCGGTCGGCGGGGGCCGTGGAGGTAGTCGGCTCCCCCGAGGTGCTGCTGGCCGTCTCAAGGCCTGGGCACGCTCCTCGAATGCCCGAGCATAGTATACGACCTTCTGTAGGTACTGGGGCCCCTTCATCTCGACGTCCACGTGGATGTGGTCGGGAAGGCCGCCAACGAAGAGCTCAGCTCGCTGCAGTGCCGTCACCCTGGTGTGTGACAAGCCAGAGCCTGGAAATGGTCGGTGAAATCCTGGACCGTGGAGGTGAAGGGTAGGCGGCCCAGCTCGGACAAGCGGCTGCCGCGCCGTGGTGGTCCAAAGCGAAGGAGGCACAGCTTGCGGAAACGATCCCAGGGAGGCATAACGCCCTCGTCCTGCTCGAGGGCGTAGTACCACGTCTGGGCTGCACCTCGGAGGTGGTATGAAGCGAGCCAGGTGCGCTCGGACGCAATTATGCGCTGCCCCCGAAAGAACTGGTCACACTGGTTTAACCAGTTAAGGGGGTCCTCCGAGCCATCATACGTGGCAAAGTCGATTCGGTCGAAGCGAGGTGGTGTCGGGGTCGATGCGCCAGTGCCCACCGGTTCGACGATGCGGAGGGCGGAGGGCGGCACGCCGTACTGCAGCATGGACACCGACGGTTCTCCGGCCTCCGTGTAGATTGGCGGTGGCGACATTCTGGTGAGCCAGGCCGGAATCAGAGAGGGCGACGGTGGGAACCGCACCTGCTGGATCGGGAGCCCCCCTGGAGGGGCCTGACTCAGGCCGGCGTTGGGTGGCCGGGACGGCATGGGAGCCGGTGCAGCCGGCGCGCAGGGAGCCGGCGCGGGCCAGACCGGCCACGAGGCGGGGGCGGGCGTGGCCGACGCGGGTGGCGCCGAGGGTGCTGGTGCGGGCCATTGCGGCCAGGCCGGCGCTGGGGCGGCCGGCCGCTTGAGCGTCGGGTAGCCCCCGGCGAGTGCTGCGGGCACCGAGTACAACAGAAGAGACGGGGGGGCGGAGGGCACAGGGGGCGGGAGCGGCAGGGGCGGCTCGTACGAGCTGGCCAGGAAGAGCCGGATGCCCTGGACCACGACGACCAAGTCGTTGAGGACACCCTCCATGGCCTCCGGGGTGTAGTGGGCCGGTATGGTTGAAGGGGATGGCGGCGTAGTGGTGATGGCGGCCGGCGGCTGGCCGGGGGGCGCGCCGGAGATGAGTTCCAGCGGCGCCGATGGAAGGGCCAGGGGCCCCATGGCGAGTGGCGATGGCGCGGCGGCGGTGGTGGTTGTTGGAGCGGCGGCGGTGGTGGTGGTCAGAGGCAGCGACGGCGATGGTGGTGAGGACGACATAGTCGAACCTGAGCTGGCTGATACCAAGGTGTTAGGAGCTAGGGTTCTGCCCTGCCAAGGGCGTAGGGTGTAGGGGAAGGAGGGAGTTGGGCGAGGGCTGGAGCGCGGCGGCCGGCGCAAGGCACCGTCCTTGCGGTTGGGCGGCGGTGGCGCAGGAAGGAGGCGGCTAGGGTTAGGGTTCCGGCTCCTCTGGGCGCCGGGCAATAGAATAGTCTTATTGCTTAATTCTTGAAATAGTCTTACAACTTGTATATATAACCATAATCTGAAAATAAAACTAAGATAACTTGAGGCCTAAGCCTGCCCAATGGGCCCCCTGCGGCCATAGACCTGGCCGGTCATAACACAATCACACTAGGGGTTATCTTCGGATCTCCGGAAAACTTCCAAAGCGAGGAGTTAATCTTCGATATCGTCCCCTTTCGCAGCGGCTATCACGCACTGCTTGGACGAACCGCATTTGCTCGATTCAATGCGGTACCACACTACGCTTATATCAAGCTCAATATGCCCGCACCACGCGGCGTCATAACAGTTAATGGAAACACGAAACGCTCCCTCTGCACCGAGGAGCACACCGCTGGCTTAGCAGCAGAAGTATGGAGCGGCCTTTTCAAACATAACCTTAATTCGGCGGACGAGCTCCCGGACACTGTCAAGAGAGTCCGGACTATTCTGCAGCAGGATAGCTTGGCTCGTCAATAGCTTGACTAGCAATTCGCCCTCCGTCCCAGTCCCGACCAAGTGGCAGCAATTGTACCGCGCGTACATAACTACACACTCAAAATACCGCGGACATGGATGGAGGAGTAACTAGCTTGTGATCCACAATACAGCTCGACCGCCCCCGGACACGCACATACTTTCACTGTTTCCTTTTTCTCCTTTTTAGGTCTCTTTTTCACAGGCCTTCCCTGACGGCTTGACCATCAGTTCTTTTTTGAAGGATAAATACACCAAGACGACAAGAAGCATGGACGTACTGGGAAATTTTAGGTGGTTTCCTTAATGATGCCTTTACCTGTTTTCAGGACCCACACGCAGCTCTCTCTTGGTTAAGGCATATCAAATAGCTTTCTGCTTATTGCACTACTTGTATAAATGTGCTTTAACGCACCAATGAAATTATAATGGAAACATCTTGCGGCCCAAATTTTATGGATTTTAGCTTACTACTCTTTCTTCCTTTTATTTTTTGGTAACTTTACCAGATAGCACCCGTACAGTCTGGTGCGTTTCAATTTGCCAGGGGCTTCATAGCGCCCCACAACATGGCAACAAAAGTCCGAACGCTTTTACAGTATAGTTCGGCACCCCGAATTTATCACTATATGCATTGGTCCGAATCATGTCTTTGGTCAATAGTTGGGTTGCCCGGTTCCTGTGCTTACTACCTTATGTTCCGCTGTATCGGATAGGGTAGTAAAGGGAGAACTATTGCGATTGTGCCCTAGTTTACCCGGATGAGCACCTCGGTAGAGAAAGCCGAAAACTGACTGTCATGATGCGGCATGAGCCAGTAAGCTCGTCGGAGGTCTCAAATCCTTAGAGATTTTTTCTGCATTACGCGAGGGATTGGTACTTACCCGATCAAGTATTTATAGCATCCTAGTTCGGATACTAGGGGTTGCGCCTATATTTCTGTTGTCAAACTCCTATGGCTAAGTGAGGGTGCTAAAGCCGCATAGTCCGACTGCCTGGTTCGTCGCGCTAAACACCTCCTTCAAGGACCAAACAATTGGATCAAGAGTGTTTAGATCACATCCCGAACACCCCCGTACTTCCTACATGGGGGCAGAAGCCGAGGACTGGCCAGCTCTCAGATGTCACATAACACGGCCACACATGAGGACAAATTCTTTAAATAACAAACATTATATTACATAACGACTTTGTTTCATCATACAAGGCAGAGACAACATGAATGTATTCATTCAAAAATAATTTCTTGTGCACATTGCATTGCTACAATACGAGACCCCTCCAGGACATCTGCAAAATACTGCTCGGGTGTGCAGTGCTCCTTGCCCTCTGGCGGTCCCTCGGTCGTAAGCTTGATGGCGTCCATCTTCGCCCACCACACCTTGATGCATGCGAAGGCCATGCAAGCACCTTCAATGCAGGCCAATCGCTTGACGACGTCTAGCCGAGGACAGGCGTTCACGAGCCGCTTCACAAGCCCGAAGTAGCTACCGGGCATAGCTTCGGTAGGCCACAACCGGATTATTAAATCCTTCATGGCCAGTTTGGCAACCCTATGCAGCTCGACTAGCTATTTCAGCTGATCGCCAAAGGGCACTGGATGTTCTGGCGCAAGATATTGTGACTAGAACAACTTCTCCGTTGAGCTCCCTTCTTTGGCTTGGAAAAACTCCACAATGTCAGACAAACTGCACGGCAGATCTGCAAATACCCCTGGAGAACTCCGAATCCGGGTTAGTAAGAAATACTTCTACTTCAATACTTGCTTTGCATACTAAACTCATTACCCGCCGTGATTTTCTTGGCCTCCTGGATCTCCTGGAGGGCGCCCTGGGCTCAACCTGGGCCTCTTCCGCGCTTTGGCGAGCCTTAGCGAGTTTGGTCTCTCAAGCCGAAACATAACGCTCCAAGGATTCACATATCTTAACTGCATCCTGCAGCTCTTGTTGGACCTCATCAAGTCTGGCCTCGTGCTGCTCTCGAGTGGCTTTTTCCTTGGTGTCCTTCTCCTCGGCCTCAGCCAGGGCTTGTTTAAGGACCTCGACCTCGGTCGCCGCTCCTACGTAGGCCATGGCACTACGATCAATACACATTAATCACTCTAGCCAGTACATACCTTGCTGGTCTTCCACAAGGATTCGCCTGCATAATTGTATTTTTTAGCACTACTATACGTATAACCGTATTTGGTCGCTCGCCGGTCGAACATGACCTCATTTTGCCGAGCGTGTGTGCCAGGAGGGCATCCCTGACGGTTTCTGGGCCATGTGGGAAGGACCCCCCTATCGCAGTCACTCACTAGGTGACGGTTCCAAACGCCATCGCGGAAAGGGGTTAAAAACCATTTCTATAGCACCTCGCTGTACTAGTGAATGGCCTAAAAACTGCCTAGCCAGATTTTTTCTCGGCTTAGATTTTTTCTTGAAACTAGAACTATTTTTCTACTGCGGGTAGCACGGAAGTTCCTCCAGCTGCACAATTTTACCCCCGGCTCCATCCTCCACATTGTGGGTTATGTCACCTTATGCGAACTATTCCTAGGTTGCGAGGCCCATTTTGATTTATGGAGAAGATTGTTCTGCCTCGTCCCCCGCAATCAAGGTTGATGAATTTTTGAAGTGGGTGGAGTCGAAGTGTGGCGCATCGCGGGGACCGGATACCTGTCCAGCACGCCGAAGAAAGATCCCGAAGAGTGGCCTTCCGAATGGTTCTACATCGAAGACGTCACTCTCCCCAACCCTGTCCGCATAGGCCTCCCCGAGTTTTCAAATGCTCTGCTGAGGAAGTGCCATAGTTGGCATCCTCGGAGCCTCGAGGAAGAGGATAGCGTGGATATCAGCTTGCTACTGGGCAAGATTAAAACGCTTGCCTAGTCCGGATTGTCAATAGTCGAGGTGACGGCAATTTCTATAACGCGGGGGGTCCAGCCACTCCAATACTGAGGACGACCCATGTGGCATTATAACGGAGAAGATGACGCCTCACGTTACAGCCGAAAGGGCCCGAAGACCCCCGCTGTTCTAGCCAAGATTCTGGCCGAGCTATATAAAGGGGAGAAGGAGGAGTTCAGCCGTCTCCAATATCGAGACAAACTTTCCATGTATAATCCGCCCAGCTGGGTAAGGTTTGGCCCCACTTATTTTATCCTGTCCCTGGATCATTCGTTCACAGGAAACATCTAATCTGCTCCTAACAGTTATGGCGAAAGGTTCTCGAGGGGATCCATGACCCTGCCCCTCAGCCGGAGAATCGCAACCGGGATCTTGACCCCGGATATGAATAAGATCCGGACATATTCGTGGAGCTTGAGGAGGGAACATTCTATCCGGACATATTCATGGAGCTCAGGAACAAGAAAAGTGTCAGCGCCGGCTGCTTGCTGCCAATGCCGAACTAGAGAAATACAAGGCATCTCCTAGTAATATTTCCCTCTACCAAGAATTCATAATGATACACTGATAGTGTGAATCTGGGTTCTTATCTTTGTGTTGGGTCGTTAGACCAATTACGAGAGCAGCTGGATGCTGCTCGAAGCGAAGAACATGGAGCCAAAAAGCTACTAGCAGCGGGCGAGCGTGTATTGACAAAATTCATTCAAGAGAAAAAGAAACTCCAGGATTCGAACACCAAACTGGGCGAAGAACTGAAAGATGTGCGAGCTCAGCTAGGGGACTCTGTGAAGGAGAACAAGAAGCTGCGAGGCGGCATATTCAGTACGTGGCTGCTTTTATCTTATAACAATTTGGAGGTAACAATAGCTGATATAGTTGTAATTGCAGGTGTATTGACGAACCGCCTCGAAGAGGAGGTGTCCAGATCATCAAGTGATCTTCTACAAGGGCAGTCGTAGTTGCACGAGCAAGCTCGGCAGGCGATGCGGAGTGTAGCCAAGGCTGTATGGCCATCCGAATCCCCTCCAGGAAGCATGGAGAAGCTGGTAGAGCTGTTCAAGGGAGAGCGGTGGCGTATCCGACTGTGGGAAATATCGGCCTGCCGAGAGGGTGCACGAGAGGCCTGGGCCATGGTGAAGACGCGATATACCAAGCTGGATCCTAATCACATGGCTCGTGTCGCACCACTAGGGCCGAATGGGGAACAAATTCCTGTTAGTTTAGTATATGACCAAGTAGAGGTGGTCGCGAAATATTCCCAACATGATTGTAAATTAGACCGCCTTTTGGACGGTATAGAGGAGGAAGTGTTTGAGTCGTGAGTGACTATGTACTTTCCTTCTAGATGGATAATAAAGACAATTGTCATCGCCGACCATTTCGCTTCAACCTCTGGACCCGAAGGTGCGGAGTGTTTTCGAATGCCCTAGCTGTAGAATATACCGGGGTATGCGTGGAAACCAAGCGTAGGGGTCATAATTGCTCGAACGGACAATGTGTATCTGGCTAGTTATGTTATATTACATTATGTAAGAAATATCTTCCAGAGAGAATAGTTTCGTTAAGGGTTCCTTTCCCTGGGTGTGCATGCATTTAATGTGCATGTCCGAACTGTGATTAAAAAATCGTAGAGTAAGTAACATCTAGGGTTCACAATGGAGTGAATGCGGAAACACCTTTAATTCGCCGACCGAATAATCCCTTAAGAACGCTAGCTTTCGGCTTCACCCAGTCTAAGGTACACATCCGGATGACCCGGTAGTAACAATCACAGAGCTGCTCCCTTTATGCCCTAGCCGAACTAACGGGAACGTAGGGAATAAGCATAGGAGCCAGGCAACCCAGCTTGGCCAAAACATAAGTCATATGGATGCATATAATGGCGAAGAAAAGGTACATATGAAAAAAACGCATATGTGCTGAGCTTGATGCTCGAAGAATAGTCGCAAGCTTCTGTACAAGAAGCCCCCAGGTATAATGAACGTACATATTTAGAGATATACGCATCAGGTAGGGATGGTCTAGCCATACTAAAGCCCTATGGCTAAAGAAAAAACGAAAAAGGTAAAAAACGAAAAGAGGGGGGAAATAACTGTAATAACAGGAGGGAGGAAACGAACACAGAGTTCGGCGCTAGGCATAATATCGTCGTAGTCTGGCCGCGTTCTAGGGGTTCGGCTCCAGGTGATTGGCTGACGTGTCAGGTAGGCGGTACACTCCTCCAATGAGAACTTCGTCAATGATGAAGGGACCCTCCCACTTGGGCTTGAGTTTGTCCTTTTTCTTCTCCGGCAAGCGTAGACAAAGTTCACCAATGTTATAAGTCTTGGCCCGCACTTCTCTGCTTTGGTACATGCGAGCCTGCTGTTGATAATATGCGGAACGGGCTTTTGTGACGTCGCGCTCCTCCTCCAAGTTATCTAAGATGTCCTGCCGATTTAGCTCGGCTTCTCTCTCTTCGTACGTACGCACTCGAGGTGAGTCATGAAAAATATCGCAGGGTAACACTACTTCCACACCGTACACCATGAAGAAGGGTGTATATCTAGTAGGGCGGTTGGGCGTGGTCCGTAGCCCCCAGAGTACGGAGTCAAGTTCCTCCACCCAGTGCTTGTCCGATTCCTTCAAAGACCGCACTAGTCTAGGTTCAATGCCGCTCATAATAAGACCATTAGCCCGTTCGACTTGACCGTTTGTCTGCGGGTGATAGATAGAGGCGTAATCGAGCTTAATGCCAAGATTAGCGCACCAGGTTTTCACCTCATCAGCGGTAAAATTAGAGCATATCGGTGATTATACTGTGCGGGACACCGTAATGGTGTACCACGCCGGATATGAAATCTATTACTAGCCCCACTTTAGCCGTTTTGACTGGTTTGGCCTCTATCCACTTAGTGAATTTATCCACCATGACCAGCAGATGCTTTCTCTTATGACTTCCTCCTTTAAGGGGTCCGACCATATCGAGCCCCCATGTCACACCCTAGCTAGTTCAAGCATTAGAGTGTGCATCATGTTTAAATTCCTCTTAAATTTGATATGGGGAAGGCAGAAACCCCCAACACCCCCCTGGAAACAACTAGGGTTTACTAAAATTATTTTCAATGAACCTGAAATGCCCTTCTAAAAAGTTCACCCTCTTTGTCTTGGGTTAGAACCTCTGGCAAAATTGGTGCCCAATTTTCTAGGTCAACAGAAGGTCATTGAATTAAATCATAAGTATTTGAATTTGGGCATTTAAATGCTATAAAATAATTTAAATGCTCAAATAATTCTGGAAATAAATGTTTGCTATTGGAAATATTCTAAACAGAGCCCACAATTATTTTCAGGATTTTTGGAAACGTTTTAGTATTTTTAATAAAGCCCAACAGTTGCAGTTAAATAGAAAAAGCAAACAAATCAGAAAAAGAGAGAGAGGGAGAAGCCCACCTGGGCCTTACCTGTGCTGGCCGGCCCACCTGGCCTATGCCAGTCGTCATCCACCTCCGCCAGTAGGCAGAGGCGTGTCGCCGGCGCGTGCTCCCGCGGCCACCTCCTGCTTCCACCTCCTGCTGCCTCCTCATCCCCATCCGAGCGCCATGGAGACGCCCGGCACCTCCCTGCACTCCTCCCCTCTCCCCCCTCGTCTCCCTCACCCTCTCCCGCGATGGCCGAACGCGATCCTCGCCGCCGTTCGCCGTAGTTGCCACCAGAGCCACCCCCTCGCCTCCCTGACGTGCCCGTGAGCTCCGCCTCCATCGTCTACGCCTCCTCGTCGACTCACGCAACGACGGACGCCTCCAAGCGCCTCCCCGACGCCTTCTTCTTCCTCGGTCCGCCGAGATCACCGGCAATGCCCCGACGACGTCCGACCTCCCCCGAGCCCGCTGAGACGCGTCCTGCAACCGCCGTGAGCTCCTCTACCGATCCCCCCTCTTCTCTACTTCGTTTGCCCGCTGTAGACGCCGCCCCCTTGCTCACCGTAGCATGCCGCCGCGCGAGCTCGACGCCGGCGTCACTCCGGTGGCCTTTTGGTCAAGCGCGGGTGCTTAACGCACTCCCCGCACCTCGTAGCGCCTCGCTAGCACGTCCATTTCCACCCTAGCTCGCTGCAGCAGCAAAATCACCAACGGCCGAGCTCCGGCCGCCGCCACGAGCTCGACTCCGGCGAGCTCGCTCCACCCCAGCTCCTCCCACTTGCCCCACTAGATGCGCGCAAGCCCCAGCTACACGTAGGACCAAACCGCGGTTGAATTGGTCGCATGTGGCCGATTTCCGAAGCTCTCCTCCATCTCGGCCTCGCCGGCGGCTCAACGCCGGTGGGATTAACCCCGCTGACCAGGGGTTTGACCCTAGTTTGACTCCGCCTGAGACACTGATAGGTGGGGCCGGCTCCTAACTTTTTTCAGATTAGTTTAAATTAGAGCTAATCACTCTGTTACAGGCTAATGACGTCATTAACTAACCCTCTCTCACTGACATGTGGGCCCAGGGCCTAACTAACCCAGTTTAGTGCTAACTAACCACTAACTAACTCTGTTAGTTAGCTGAGAGACTGATAGAAGGGGCCCACCAGTCAGGTTTGACCTGGACTGGCGCCTTTGACCCGCTGACGTCACAGTGACGCAGTTCTGACACATTAATTCAATTACTGGATTTATTCTTTAATAGAAAATTCCAGAAAATAGTCAAAACTTCTAAAAATCATAAAAAATCAACCATAGCTCCAAATGCAAAGTTTTATATATGAAAAATGATCAGAAAAATTCAATTTATCCATCTGTAATGGTTTCATGCATGACAAAACAAGTTAACCTTGCTATTTAAGCGGAATAAGGTAATGCACTAATAAGGCCATGTTTAATGAACTAATATTTGAATCTTTGAGTCAAATGAGTTCATCCCTTTCTGTTTTAGCTTGCATTAGGCCAAGACACTTTCATCTTGCCATGTCATAGCATGCATCATATTGTTGCATATTGCCATGTGTTGATTATGTTCGGTGTGACTTTCGTGGTAGGTTCTGCCTCCGAGGATAACCCCGAGTATCCGTGTGAAGGGCAGTACCCTACTACCTCTACAACAGTCAAGCAACCCATTGATCATTCCGATACAACCCATGTTCCCGCTTCTGCTCTTGTTTACTGCATTAAGACAACGCGATTCAAACTGCTGTGTGCTACGGTAGCTGAACCTTTATCCTCTGCATGACCTATCATTGCCATAGTAACTAGATGAAACCCACTAGCATGTGTAGGAGTTGATTGAGCCATGTATGTGATTCCTACCTTGCTATGCCTGCTATGCTTAGAGTTGTGTCAGGTCTGGTTCATCTGGGTGATGGGCTAGAGTGATATGATTATGTCGGTAATATGAGGGATGTGTTGAACATGTTTTGGTAAAGGTATCGATGAGAGGCCATGTAGGAGTACATGGTGGGTTGTTTCATTGAGGCCGTCCATAAGAACTGAGATCTGTATGTGTGATTTAAGATGCAGTTACTACCGTACATTGGGCCCGAAACCAATGGACCCTCTCGGCTTCTTAATCACCCTAGTACTCTGTCCAGGAGTTGCAAATAGTTTCTGGTGTTTGTAGGTTATGTGTTGGCGGCCGTGCGTAGCGCTGACCCTAGGGGTGGGCTATGTTGCGGTAGATACACCGTGGCACAGTGTACCGAGTCACCCGTTTGGTGTCTCGGGAACCCTGTTCACATCGTTCGGGGCCGTAAGTGGAAACCTCGGCCGGACTCCCTGCGGATGGAACCTGGATAGGCGATAAACCTGGACTAGAGACTTAAGTGTTTAGGTAGGCCGTGGCCGACACCCTCGCTGGGCTTCCGCTTGAAGGTTGCCGAGTACATGTCGTGTAAATGGCGGTAAGTGGTGAAAGCGTGTATGAAGAAGTACACCCCTGCAGGGTATAAAACTATTCAAATAGTCGCGTCCGCGGTAAAGGACTACTTGGTTGCCTATACAGTTCATAGACAAGTTAATGGATACTACTAAAAGACTCAAGATAAGTGTGAGTACCGAGGAAGGCCCTCTCGTAGGATGACGAGAGAGGATCCCCGGTGGAGTATTGTGTTGGTGAGTAGTGGACTCGTGTGCGAAAACTATTTTACTAGTGGAGTTCCGTAGGATAGCTTAGCCAAGAGTTAAAGCTGGCTTGCTGCAATAACCCCACCACCTTCTTGAGAATGAGCATGTATATTAGGTTCTGCTGTAAGACTTGCTGAGTACCTTGTACTCATGTTTTCTTATTTATTGTTTTCAGATGACAACACCGCCCCCTCCGATGGGTTTTATGTAGACCTTGATGTCGACGAGTGACTAGCCACCCAGGTGGTGATCCTGGCCATGGAGGGCCCTATGTAGATAGGCAGGCTTCGAGAAGCCTTCTTTCTTTCTAGTGTCTGTACTCAGACTAGTTGCTTCCGCATGTGCTTGTATGATTGTATGACTTGAGTGTCGGGTCATGTGACCGCTATCTGTATGAACATGTTATGTATGGCTCTCAGGAGCCTTTAATTAAAGTACTTGAGTTGTAGAGTTTTGTTGTGATGCCATGTTGTATGTACTCATATCGGGCATATTGTGTGTATGATTGAAATGCTTGGTATGAGTGGGATCCGACAATCTAGTTGTTTATCCCTGGCAGTATTTCTTATGGGGAAATGTAGTCTACTGTTCCTCGAGCCATAGTAGTCCGCTACAGCCCGGTTCACCGGAGTCCTACTAGCCCAGCACTACTGTTCAGGACACTTGACTGGCCGGCATGTGTTTCACTTCGATCCTATGTCTGTCCCTTCGGGGAAATGTCACGCGGTGATATCCGGAGTCCTGTTAGCCCAGTGCTACAGCCCGGAATCACTCGCTGATGACCGACATGCTTGATGTGATTCATGTATGCCTGTCTCCATAGGTCTGTGCCGCTTTGGGTTCACGACTAGTCATGTCGGCCCGGGTTCTCTATCATATGGATGCTAGAAACACTATCATATACGTGAGCCAAAAGGCGCAAACGGTCCCGGGCCATAGTAAGGCGACACCCGTGGGATACCATGTGTGAGGCCGCAAAGTGATATGAGGTGTTACCGGCTAGATCGATGTGACTTGGAATCGGGGTCCTCACACCCCAGACCGCAAAAGGCCAAGTGATGGGGATTGTTTGTAAGGCAGTGGGGGCATATGGCTTTGGTTGGCAAAGAGTTCGCATCCGATGCAACGTTGGACGAAGTCCTGTGCATCTGCTCGGACCGCCGGCCAATAAAACCCTACACGGAAGGCCTTGCTAACAAGGGCCCGAGCTGCGGTGTGGTGATCGCCGAGTCCGGCATGAATTTTAGCCAAGAGCTGTAGCCCCTCTTCCTCGGATATACATCGTTGAAGGACTCTGGTAGCGCTTTTCTTATAGAGCTCTCCATCGTGAACCTTGTAGGCCTTTGAATGTCGGACAATGCAGTAGGCCTCATTCTGGTCCTCCGGAAGCTCCTTCCTGTTAAGGTAGGCCAGGAAGGGTTCTGTCCATGGGGCAATTACTGCCATGATGTGATGCGTCGATGGTGTATTTTTGGTGGCTGAGCCCCCGACGACGTCGGTGTTTCCGGGATCTGGGGTTATGTTTGGATCCGGACTAGTATTGTCATTTTCCCCCTGCCACACCACAGATGGATTAAAAAGCCTTTCTAGGAAGATATTAGGTGGGATGGGGTCGCGCTTAGCGCCGATACGAGCAAGAACATCCGCCGCTTGATTACTTTCTTGAGCCACATGATGGAACTCGAGCCCCTCAAACTGGGCCTACATTTTATGACCGCGTTACGATACGCTGTCATCTTTGAATCTTTGGCGTCGAAGTCTCCATTTATTGGAGATATTGCCAGGTTCGAGTCCCCGCGCACCTCTAGGCGTTGTATGCCCATGGAGACAGCCATCCGGAGACCATGTAATAAGGCCTCATATTCGGCTGCGTTATTGGAGTCTATGTATAGTATTTGGAGGATGTACTGAACAACGTCTCCAGTAGGGGACGTTAAAATGATGCCCACTCCTAAACCTGCCAGCATTTTGGAGCCGTCGAAATACATGACCCAATTGGAGTATGTGCCGTACTCTTTAGGGAGTTCAGCCTCTGTCCATTCGGCGACGAAGTCGGCCAGTACTTGGGATTTGATGGCTCGACGTGGTTTATATGTAATGTCAAATGGGAGGAGCTCAATGGCCCATTTGGCAATCCGGCCTGTAGCATCGCGGTTGTTTATAATGTCATTGGTACCCCGGAGGCCACTATGATCGAACACTCCTAAAAGTAGTGACGGAGCTTTTGGGATGCCATGAAGACTGCGTATGCTATCTTTTGGTAATGAGGGTACCGGGATTTGCATGGTGTAAGGACAGTAGATACGTAGTATACTGGCTTCTGAAGCAGGAATTTATGCCCGTCCTGTTCTCGTTCAATGACCAGTACGATGCTCACCACCTCATGTGTCGCCGATATGTATAATAACATCGGTTCACCGGCGTTTGGTGTGGCTAGGATTGGATTACTCGCAAGAAGGGCTTTTATTTCCTCCAGTCCGGCTGTTGCCGCGTCCGTCCACTTGAAGTGGTCGGTCCGCCGTAGAAGGCGATAGAGTGACAGTGCCTTTTCTCCCAATATGGAGATAAAGCGGCTTAGAGCTGCTATGCAACCCGCAAGCTTTTGAACTTGTTTAAGGTCTGTTGGCTTAGGCAATTGTGACAAAGCTCGGATTTTGGCTGGGTTTGCTTCAATTCCTCTATTGGAAACGATGAAGCCCAGCAGTTTTCCATCAGGGGCGCCGAAAACGCATTTTTCCGGATTGATTTTAATGTCATAAACACGGAGGTTGCCGAATGTGAGACGTAAACCGTCTATTAGTGTTTCGACGTGCCTAGTTTTGATGATGACGTCGTCCAGATAAGCTTCAACTGTTTTGCCGATCTGTTTCTCCAGGCTTGTTTGTATCATGCATTGGTATGTGGCGCCAGCATTCTTGAGCCCGAAGGGCATGGTGTTGAAGTAGAATGGCCCATATGGGGTGATGAATGCTGTTGCAGCTTGATCGGATTCCTTCATTTTGATTTGATGGTATCTGAAATATGCGTGAAGAAAACATAGTGAGTCGTGTCCTGCGGTGGCATCAATGATTTGATCGCTGCGGGGGAGGGGGAAGGGATCCTTGGGGAATGCCTTGTTCAGGTCTTTGAAATCGAAGCACAGGCGCCAGGATTTGTCCTTCTTTGGTACCATCACCAAATTTGCTAGCCAGTCCAGATGTTTTATTTCTCTAATGAATCCGGCCACGATTAACTTGGCTAGCTCTTCCCCCATAGCTTGGCGTTTGGATTCGGAAAAGCGCTGCAGTGTTTGCTTGACCGGCTTGTGTCCCTTCAGTATATTGAGGCTGTGTTCGGCCAACTCACATGGGATTCCTGGCATATCGGAAGGGTGATAGACGAATATATCCCAATTCTCGCATAGGAACTCTCGTAGAGTGGCGTCAACCGTCGGGTCTAGTTGTGCTCCGATGGATGCTGTCTTCTTAGGGTCCATTGGATGGAGTTTGAATTTGACAATTTCTTCTGCCGGTTTGAATGAGGTGGATTTGCGTCATTTGTATAGGACCACATCATCTTTGTCCACCGTGGAGGGCAGCGCGGTTAACTCTTCGGCCGCATGGGCTTCAGATAATGCCTCAAGGGCCAGGGATGTGGTTTTATTCTCGGCGTGGAGTGCTATGTCCGGATCACTAACTAGTGATTATCCCGTTGGGCCTGGGCATCTTGAGCTTCATGTGCCCGTAATGGGGTATTGCTTGAAAGCGCGTAAATGCATCTTGCCCTAAGAGGGCGTGATATCCTCTATTGAAGGGGGCCACCTGGAAGGTTATCTCTTCTTAACGATAGTTTTCCGGCGTGCCGAATACCACGTAGAGTGTGATTTTTCCCGCATACCATGCCTCCCGACTGGGAATGATTCCTCGGAAGGTCGTGCTGCTTTGCTCGATGCGGCTCCTGTCTATTTCCATTTTTCGTATTGTATCCTCACAGATGAGGTTCAGTCCGCTGCCGCAGTCCATGAGAACCTTGGTGAGCCGATAGCCATCCACAATTGGGCTAAGCACCAAGGCGGCTGGTGTTCAGACTGTCCCATGTTTTGGTTCGTCGCCATCGTTAAAGGTTATCGTTGTGTCGTTGCAAGGGTTTATTGTTGCGATCTGGCAGACTTCGGCGAGTTCGCGGAGTGCTCTTTTGCACCTATTGTTTGAAGTGAATGTCTCAAAGACTGTCAGGACTCTGGGTTTGTCGTCTTCTAGAGGGTGTTGCTCTGGGGTGTCTTTGGTGAGGATGTCCTTGCCATTTTTGGCTACCTGCCGGAGTATCCAACATGCTCTAAGGCTATGGGTTGGCATGGTATCTGGTGTGGTTTGTATTTTGCATGGGCCATCAAGCCAACCCTCCAGAACGGTTCCGCGCCGCGTAATGGGTCTGCATTTTTTGGCTATTGGTCTGGGCGCGTTACAGGGGTGCGCCCTTTTTTCCTGGACCAGAGGTTCAGTTGGGACCGATAGCTCCCAGACTGTCTGATCTCTCCAGTCGCTCTCCATTGCACTGTACTTCTATACAATAGTTGCTAAGTCAGTGAAGTGTAGTATGCGGCGGCGATTAATGGCGTTGAGGAGTCCTTCGTTCGTGCAATTATTGCGGAATGCTGATATTGCGTCCTCGTCACGGCAATCTTTGACCTTATCCTTGACAAGGAGGAATCTCGCCCAAAAGTGGTGGACCGTTTCCTTTGGCTGTTGTTGTATGATCGTGAGAGCTCTTATGTCTAGGTGGGTGGGTGGCGTTGGATCCGAACCCTGACCCGATCGATGATCCGGAGTCTGAAGTTTTTCCGGACTGAACAGTCCGGGCTCCAGAGTATCTTCTGATTTTTGAAGCCCGCCGTCCAACTCTAAGTTCGGAGGACCAAGCATGTCTTTCTGCCAGTAGGTGTCTGGCTTCTCAAGGTCGGAGATCCGAACGTAATTCGTCCTCAGTATAGAGGAAGGATTATCTTGCTTCTCGACTACCGCTATCTGGTGGGTGATCGGTGGAGAATTAATCTCTCTCTGGTCGGCTTTAAGCCCAATCCGATCGTAGTCTGTAGCGACTTCCAAGGCGGCGATGCGATCTTGGAGTTCGTTCAAAGACGATAACTCCGTCGGATCCATCCATTTGGCGTATTCAGAATCAATGCATATACATTTTTCGATGACTTGGGAGGTCATCCTCATCGGCTCAGAGGCCGAGCGGGCGATCATGGTAAAACCACCCAGCCGGAGGGTTTGGCCCGAGTCCACAGCTCCACCTGAGGTGATATTTTCCTTGACGATAAATCGAGCCATCAACCTCTACGACAACGGCACAGTGGAACTCTCAATGAAAGCACCAATGTCGGTGTCAAAACCGGCGGATCTCGGGTAGGGGGTCCCGAACTATGCGTCTAAGGTTGATGGTAACATGAGACAGGGGACACGATGTTTACCCAGGTTCGGGCCCTCTCTATAGATGTAATACCCTACTTGCTGCCTGATTGATCTTGATGAATATGAGTATTACAAGAGTTGATCTACCACGAGATCGTAATGGCTAAACCGTAGATGTCTAGCCTGTATGACTACGGTATTGAGTATATCCTTTCCGGATTACACCCTCTGGTTTATATAGACACCGGGGGGGGGGGGGTCTAGGGTTACATAGAGTTGGTTACATAAGATGGAATCTACATACTCCACCGCCAAGCTTGCCTTCCACGCCAAGGAGGGTCCCATCCGGACACGGGTGTAGTCTTCGGTCTTCGTATCTTCACAGCCCATCAGCCCGGCCCATAGATAATAGACCGGACGCCCGAGGACCCCTTAGTCCAGGACTCCCTCACCCCCCTATCGCAGTCACTCACTATGTGACGGTTCCAAACTTCGTCGCGGAAAGTGGTTAAAAACCATTTCTATAGCTCCTCGCTGTACTAGTGAATGGCCTAAAAACTACCTAGCCAGAATTTTCCAGGCTTAGTTTTTGTTCTTGAAACTAGAACTATTTTTCTACTGTGGGTAGCATCGAAGTTCAGGAGTCCTACTCTATCACACTTGGAGTATGGCATGATCAAGAAATCAAAAACAAAGAAACAAATACTAGACTCAGACTAGGACTAGTGGCGGAGATGAATCTGGTGGAAACTCGGACTGGTGGCGGATATATGTAGGGCGGTGGAACACGGACTGGTGACCAAACTATGATGGAGGTGGACTCGGATTGGTGTGATGGCGGTGGATAGGTGGTATATAGCAGCGGTGATGACAATGGTGGTATATGGCAGCAGTGATGACGATGGTGGCATATGGCAGCGGTGACGACGATGGTGGTATATGGAAGCGATGACGACGATGGTGGTATATGGCAGCGGTGATGACGATGGTGAAGTGGCGGTGTGACAACTTGTGAACAGAACTCAAAACTCTAAAGGACTAGACACTAAGACCTGCAACTTGACACGACAATGTAACCACAAATTCAACAAAGAAAAAAAACAAAAGATTATGCAATGGCTCAGATTGGTTTGGGTATGATGAACTAACCCTAATTTTTTGGGGATTTTTGTGGACTGTAGGTATGAAAAAAGACTCGATCTAAACTACGAAAAACTGTAAAATCTCACCGAGAAACCTGGAAAGATATGACTTGATTGGGGCGAGGGTGTCCCGTTGTTTCGATGAGATGGCTACCGTTTTCTGTTGCAGTCGACCTTAATGATCCGACTACGAACGTGCGAGACATCGCGCCTTAGCAATCGCTAAACCAACTTATGAGGGGTTATTGACCATGTCGGAGCATGATCAACCTGACCACGATGGTTGCAAGCAAACGAGGAACAAGAAAGAAACTAAGATTACAATCTGGATATCGCGAATATAAGAAGAAAGCTATATTGATCAAGGTGGGGTTCTGTGACGCCTTGGTCTTGTCGTTGAACACAAATGAAGTACGTGAAGTTGCAGCTATGGCAAGCTTTTTAATCTAAACAAAACCCAAAGTCTAAACGGCGCCCTAAGGGCTGTATATATGGAGGAAGAGGGAGGAATTGTGTCGCCCTTGGAGGAGGGGTCCGAAACCAACCGTAACTCTTGTTTCCCCACACATACGGACTTTAAAAACAGCCTATACTCAAGTATTTCGAAATTACATGGGCCTTGCCCAATAATAAGGTGACGCAGCAGTTACAATAGCCTCTCGATGAATTTTTTTGAAGTGGCATCTTGTATATTTCATCCAAGACTTCATGCACTCATTACGGTGGCTTCAAAGTACTAAGATCATCAGTTAAAACTATGTTCTTGTTCCGCTTTCTCCAATGTTCATCCTTCTCCAAGCTAGGCCCTTCATTTCTAAGAAAAAACAAATGAATCCAATTTAGGTAGCATCATATTCTCATGAACATTAGAATCATTACCAAGAAACGAAAGTACCTGGTAATTTAATTGGCGTGCGCGATCTCTAGTAATTGGTCCAGTATGTATAACAGCAGGGGTTGTGGGTGTAACAATGGTATTGATGTCCTCATGACATCACCTCCGAAGGTGCCCCTACCGAGATGGATATTGATCCTGCTCCTTGTCCTACTGCTTCGCAGTTGGAAGAGGAAGAGAAGAAATCAGAAGAGCCCATGGATCACAAGGAATTGTTCCACATGTTGTGTCCCAAGTATTCGAGAAAGAAGCAGTTCTGAGCCAAGCGTTTGATGAGGTTGTTGTGCCTCCCACCAAAGAAAATGCACCGAAAGATAAGGCCCTGGTGCCCGAAATCCAGAAAACCGTTGAAGCCCTTGTGCCTCCCCAAGGCTCGCTATACGTGAGGTGGACCTCGAACCACCAAGAGAATCTCTAGTACAACCTTGCGAGTGGCTTTCGCATTATTTCACGACTCGTGTAGGTCTCGAGGAAGAATTTGATATGTATGTGCACAACGTCAACCTGACAAACCTCTTGTTAGATAAGTGTTTGCAATATTACAATCTTACTGATTATTTTTTGCGGAGATTCGAGTATTCAGTCCATCGCAATACACATTATGTTCTATTTAATATTTATGAAAAATCTTTTTGCATGGACCTTGCAGAATTTAATGAAGCATGCAAAATTCTGCAATGGGACATTTATAGTGAACCACGTAACTATGATTGCGTTAAGTTCCATG